>NC_088934.1:46622500-46695000 GCF_038396675.1 Hydra vulgaris | reverse complement strand
AGCCTTCGATCCGCGACTGCAAAAAACATTGACATTTTTAGCCAACTATATTTGCGGACTTAGTGAGTTCCGTGTCAGTCCACCGGTTCAGCGATTGCTGAACAAATAGTTGTAAACTTATCATAATAATCAAAATAGTTTTTTTTTTAACTGTGTTGTTTTCACTGTCGTTGCAAATTTTTAAATCTTAACAAAAGCAAAAAAAAATATGCAAAAAGCAAAAAATATAAAAAAAACTAAGCCTGCCTTTAAGGGTGGAAAAAAATACTTTATATATAGGGGTATAATAAAATACCTTATTAATATTCTACCTTAAAGGGTAGGATATATGATATACCTTTGAAGGTAGGCGAAATGGTAGATAAGTATACTTTTTTAGGGTAAAATTGTCTACCTTGCTTAAGGTAGTTAGTTATACCTTGAGGTGTTTTTTTCTACCTTAAAAAAAGGTAGACTAAAATACCTTATTATGTAGGGTATATTTTTCTACCCTAAAGGGTAGGATATGTGATATACCTTTAAAGGTAGAAACTCCTACCTTTTTTTTTTTAGTGTGAAGTGCCAACATATGGAGAAAATAAAAACTGTTGCTCCGGAATTAAAACCTATTATGGTTAATGGACTGTGGGATTTTTTGGGTATAGATCTAATTGAAACTCTTACACATACAAAACTTGGAAACAAATACATTTTAACTATAACTGATCTTTAGAGTGAATATATTGAAGCTTTTGCAATTCCTGAAAAGTCAGCCTTTTATGTTTCAAAGTGCCTTACTACTTTATCTTATCGATTTGGTCCTCCAAAGAAAATTCTTTCAGATCAACGCAGAAAATTTGTAAATAGTTTGAATGAACTTTTGTTCTCTTCATTTCAAATCAAACACTTGATAACCTCTGCTTACCACCCTTAAACTAATGGGCAAGATGAAAGAACAAATCAGACAATTAAGAAATCCCTTTCTAAATTATCAAATGAAACCCAAGACCATTGGGATGAATTGTTAGAAGCTGTTTTATTTGGTCTACGTGCATGTGTGCAAAATTCACACCCTTTCTTTTAATGTTCGGCAGAGAAGCAAACTTATTTTCAACTTTGTCTCTAAATAATACTGATTTAGATACTTATGAAAATTAAATTTTTGAATATAAGGCATCCAATGAGCAAGTTCAAGAAAAAATGGATTCTTATAATAATGTTGTTACAGAAGTAAATAACAATATTATGCAGACCCAGACTAAAATGAAAAATTATTATGCTTCAAAACAACTGAAAGGATGTAAATCATTTTCATTTAAAATAGGGGACCAAGTTTTAGTAAGAAATTACAGAAAAATTGGTCACAAAGGAAGTGGGATGGAGCATGATGAACCTGGAATCATTTCAGAAATAAAACAAACTGGTGCTATTTTAACTGTTAATAGTAAAGTTTGGAAAAAATCTGTTGCTTTATCTAACATCAAGCCTTATTTATCAGAAAAACAAGCATTGTCCACCCAATTGATTTTAAAAGAGTATGATTATTGTCTTAAAATGACTAAACAATTAATTAAAAAAGATGATTTAAAAATATTTTTAAAAAAATCCAGCAAGAGAAAGCATCCAACTTCTCTAACTGACGCAAGTATATCAAAATCCAAAAGATTAGTTTGTCGCGCACTTTCTGTAGACAATAATTTTTATTCAACATTATCAGCGCAATCAGTCAAGCTGTGCATAGGTGTTTTAAAACATCCATCTCATTGGCTCAATGATACTTTAATTGATATTGCACAAAGCTTTCTTTTACACCAGTTTCCTGAAGTAGGTTGGCTTTCAGAGTTCTTGCATTTTTAATTCGAAAAACTTTGATGGTTATACTATTTCTGGAAAATTTGTTCAGATACTTAATGTTAGAAATTCGCATTGGGTTCTAATAAGTAATTTAGTATCTGAAAATGGTTCTGATTCTGTTCAGTATTATGATTCACTGTTTACTGGATTTAATAAAGCCACTGTTCCATTACTGGTACACAAATTTGCACAATCGTTGTTAATAAATGAACATATTTCTTCTTTGAATGTGGAGGTCATAAGATGTCAAAAGCAAGACAATGGAAATGATTGTGGGCTTTATGCTATTGCAAATGCTACTGCTTTATGCAATGGTTTTGATCCAAGTTTAATTATCTGGGATAAAAATTGTATGAGGTCTCATTTCCTGCAGTGTATTGAAAGAAAAAAAATGGAGATGTTTCCTTACATTTCTTTATCATATGGTAAAAAAGTATGCTCATTATTTCAATATGATGATTTCTGTCACTGTTCAATAAAATAATATTGATGTAGTGTCTCTTATTATATTATAAAATTATAAAAATATTTAAGTGTATATTTACAATATGCTGACCTAATCATGTGATAATAGCAGTTTTCAGTTATTTATTTTGTTTTAATAAGTGAATTAGTAATTTTAGAAACTTTGTTTAAAAATAATTTTTGAAAACCTTAATAAAAGTGAGATATTTAATTTATTAATTTTTGTTTTGTAAGCATAATGACTTGAAATCTTTTTGTTAAATACATAAAAATATTTTCTTAACACAAACTTATTTTAAACAAAAACTAATTTTAAGTGTCTTTGATTGATTCAGTTTTAGATTATAGTTATAAGTAGTAGAGATACAACAAGTAGAGTTACAAGTAGTAGTTATAAGTTAGAGTTAGAACTCGAGTTACAAGTAGTAAAGATGGAACTAGACTAGAGTTTACTCAGTTTTATGTGAGAGTTTAATCTAGAGTTTTTTAAATTAGATTTATTATGATAATAATTTATTTTTTTTAATTGTTGTTGTAGTTTAAATTCTAGTTGTATCATCACTTAAACTATTAAGTATAAGTTATAATTAATAAATATAAATTATAAATATAAAAGTTAAAAATAATTTTCTAATACTTTTTTCTTATATTTCTCTTAAGATTGCCTGATTACATTTCAGGTTACAAGTACTTTTTTAAATTCAAACATTGTCTTTTTTGTTTGTTTCATCTGTTAATTTATTATAATTATCTAGTAAATAATTCTACTTATAATAAAAAAACTTTATAAAAAAGATTATTTTTAAAGTCATACTTTTTAATATGGATTTTATAAAACTTTAACTTAAATCTTAACTTAACTTAAAATTTAGAATTACGTTAGGCGTAATTCTAAATTTTAAAAAATATTGTCTTGATTGCTCATTTTGTCTACTTTTTAAACGGGATACTTATTTAACGCCCATAGGCGTTAAATAAGTATCCCGTTAAGTTAAGTAATCCGTAAGTTAACGCATGCGCAGATACAACATTTTGTCTACTTTTTTAACGGGCTTCTTATTTAACGTAACACCGGTGTCACAGGAAATTTTGCGGCTGCGTCATAATTTCCTAGGAAAAATTGCCGCTCGCAGGAAAATTTGCTGCTGAAAAAAGCCAATTAATGTCAATCTTTCCTAACATTATTGCTTCAAAATTTCAATTTTTTTGCCTAAACGAACAAGCTAAATTGAAGGAGCACTCTATAAAGTTCAAATTAAAACTAACTTAAAATTTGTAAAGGATTAATCATAGCTCTTTTCCATCTTTTTAAATCAATTTTCTTTTTATGTACGTTACATAATAAAAACCTTTGCCTTAATAAAAGTAATCTTTAAAAGTAATCCTCCTTAACCAATTAAAATAATTATAAAAAGAATTTTTTTAATTGATAATTTTACTTTTATTAACATTAAATATAAAATAGTTGGTTTTGCTAATATTTTTATAAATTTAATTTATGTTAATATTTCTAGCTTTCAATGTACTTTTTCAAAGTATTTTATTCATTGCCACACTATATATTAAGCTGAATCGAATAATTATAACAAAATAAAACTCAAAGACAAGAGTTGATAATATATTTACAAAAAAACAGAAATATTTTATAGAAAAAATATTTATGGCATATTTCGTATGCATATTTCGCAATTCCACTCCTGCACTGAATTGTTTTCTTTATATTGGACACATGTAATACGGAACCATTTTAGGCATTTATGGTTGCTGCAAGCAACCATAAAATCATAAGTGCAAGGCATTAAGCAAGTGCAATGCAGTTGAACATTTATAGTTTAGAGATTGTTACGTGTAATACTCAATTTACTTCGCTTATTGAGTAATGGGAAGGGTTTAAACTGTCCAGCATGAAACATTTTTTCAAGATGTTGTCTCATAAACTTTTGATTATATGATATAGCTTCGGGTTGTTTACCGAAAGCCAAATGCACAGCATTAGCTATAGCAAATAATCCACAATCCAAACTTCCGGTCTGTTGTTGGACACTTTTAACATTTACAACAATACTTGGTGGAAATTCACAATTATAATCGGCAAAAGTCTTGTAACATCTGGCTAACTGATTAATTAGATGCGAATCTAGTTTGTTAAACATACTGTCATAAAGTGAAATTGATCCATTTATTGAACAGGAAGTGACCCAATGAGAATTAATAAAATGGATCTGAACAGAAATTTTATCTGTACTTACTGCCTTAAATGCATCAGTCTGTGACAACAAGGTATCCTGCAAACCAATAATATCTGGAAACTGTTTCTTTATTATCAACTGAGCTAAATTTATATGTTCGTCAGTCAATTCTTTGATGTCTAGTATAACTTTTTTCATTGTCAGTGTAAAAATAGAAAGTTCCTCAGGTATAGGTTTAGACTTTTCTTCAGAATTATTTAGGACTTTTTCAACAATATTATTTAGAACCATTTTTTCAGAAATAGGATAATAAATCTTCAAACGAGTCATATTGTATATTTGTTTTAATTTCTTATTGCAATCATTTACATAACATAAACGAAAAGTACTATTTTTCAAAATTTGACAAATTTTGTATGGGCCAGTCCAATTTGGCTCCATCTTTGAACCTTTTCTGGAAAGTTTTTTACTATTTCTTATTAACACTTGAATGCCAACTTTAAACAACTGGTTTTCAGAACAATGTTTGACATCATATGCTTTTTTTTGGCGTTCCTGAGCTTTCTGAATATTTTGCAGTGCATTTTTTCGCATTTCTATTACATTTTCTAATAGACTTTCTCTATTTTTTAAACTGTCATCAATCGTAGATTTATTTTCAAAATCATTTTTTACAGACTTTATTTGTAAATCAACAGGAAGCCTAGCTTGTCTTCCGTAAACTAGATAAAATGGGGTTTGTTTTGTAGAGTCTTGAACAGAGACACGGTATGAAAACAATACACTCTCAATGTATAGATCCCATGTGTTTTGCTTTTCATCAACATATTTTAAAAGTTGACGCTGAAGAGTTTGATCGAACCTTTCGTCTTGACCGTTGCTCTGTGGATAGTAGGCACTTGTTACGTTGCACTTTGTTCCCATCATTTTATTTAATTCATGGTTTACCTAAACAAAACAAAAAAAATTAAAACCCTTTACCTGAGTATAAAAAATATAAGGAAATAGGTCTATTATAAAATGGTCTGTAAAAAAGGCTTGTTTAAGGTTTATATTAAATAATAAACAAGTACATCATAACCAAATAAATAAAAATTAGTAAATTAAAAAAAAAAAAATTTATGCAAGTTTTGGCATAAAACATTTTAGTTATGCAAAACATTAACAAAGAAAAAAATATTTTTATATATTCATTGCAGATGAGGATGTTTAGCCAATGTTTTTTTAGCTTTCATTTTTCAACTTTAAATGATCAAGCCCTAAAGTTTTAAAATTCCAACAAAGTCTTTATTCACCCTTTACATCCAATTTTGATATATCAACTTTTTAAAATTTAGAATTATGAAAGTTATACAAAAATTAGAGTTTTAAAAAAAGTAATGAAAATAAAAAAATAAACAAAAACATTTAAACAAACAAAATCCAACACAGTACCTCATTTACAAACTCTCTTCCTTGGTCACTTATCTGAACTTCACAACAACCATGTCTTGTAAAGCATGTATACAAGAATTCTGCTGCACTTGTAGCTGTTTTATCAGATAAGGAAGCAGCTTCAGGCTACTTGGAGAATAAACAGGTGGCTGTTATGATATATTTATTTTGCCTTTCTGTTAAAGGAAGAGGTCCAATTAAATCGATTCCAACAGTACTCCATACTTCATCTTTAACTTTAATAGGATGTAGTTCAGCTGAGTGTTTTTCAAATGCTCTATAAAGTATATTATGAAGGAAATAATATAAATTATGCATATTTAAAGACTTTATACAATTTGAAAATAACACAATTATGTTTAATTTTTGTTATAACTTAGATAATAATACCTGCAGTATTATAAATTAAAATTATCATTGTTATTATTGTTTTAAATAAATAATAAAAAATAAGCTTTAGTGTATAAACCTGTTTGCTCTTTGACACCTATCACAATATTTACAAAAATTCTTCACATCATTTACCATCTCTTTACAGTAATACCTCTTCGAGAGTTTTTCTAACGTTTTATCTCGACCAAAGTGTCCAACACCAAGAATTGCAGAATGACAGCCTTCGAGAATCATAGTTTTTTGACTTGTTAGAACTACTAGCAGATCCATGTTTCTTTTTTTATCGTAGTAAAAAATTAAGCCATCCTTTACCAAAAATCTTCTTGACTTTCTTCTTAATCCATCTTATCTAAACTTATCCATGCCATTAGGGTATAATCCTCTGACAATTAGATCAACAAGATTGTTGTATTCTTCGTCGTTCATATTTTAAATATGGACTCATGATTAATTTCTGTTTGTCACGCATTCAGCAGCAAATTTTCCTGTGAGCGGCAAATAATTCTGCGGTTATTTGCCGGCAGCGCAAGTAAAGAAACAATGTAAATGTAATAAATACAGTGATTCGATTAGTTTGTTAGTTTTGGTGTTAGAAAAACAATTTAAGTTATATAAAGTAATATTTATTAATTTTATTTACTTTTATAACTTTTTTTAAGCTAATGTTAAAAAAAAACGAAGACTTTTTTTATTAATTACTGCCTGCCCAAACCAAAACCTTTAGTCAATCTGTGAACACTCTATACAGGTCTAACCCTATCAAAGTCAGTCGTTGTTATGTACTCTGCACTTTGCCCATCCCTACATCCCTATTCAAGTCAATCTTTGTATTTAGACTTTGCAAATCTTTGTATTTAGAATTATTCTAAATACAAAGATTTGCAAATCTTTGTATTTAGAATAATTCTGCGGTTGACGATCTCCCACAGGTTCTCGATAGGGTTGAGGCGGCCAATCCATCACCGATAGGTGATTGTCTTGAAACCACTGCTTGACTGCTTTTGCAGTGTGTTTCGGATCGTTGTCTTGCTGAAAAACCCATTTTATTGGCATATTCCATTCAGCATGAGGTAACATAACATCTTTCAGGATATTTTTATACATGAAACGGTCCATTATTCCATCGTTTCAATGTATTGAACCTAGACCGTTAGCAGAAAAACACCCCCAGACCATTACATTGCCTTCACCATGCTTCACGATCTTATGGCAGTAACGTGAATCGAGGCGTTTTCCGGCCGGTTGAAATACACGGCAAATGCCATCGTTCCCAATGATGTTGAACTTCGATTCATCACTAAACAGGACAGTTCGCCATTTCTGCACATTCCAGTCAATATGAGATGTAGCAAACAGGAGTCTTTTCTTCTGGTTTTTTAGTGAAATCAGCGTTTTCTTTGCAGGGCGTCGAGAAAACAATCCGGCTTCAACAGCACGTCGCCTGATTGTTCGGTCCAATACAGGCAGCTCTAATTGCTTTTGTATCTCGACTGATGGTATCCAGGGATCCTTCTTGACGGATCTGACGATCATAGAATCCTCTCTAGAAGTGGTGGAACGCGGTCTTCCACCTTTGTTATCTGATGCCAACTTTCCCGTAGAACGATATTTGGAACATAGTCTAAATACGGTCTATTTTATACAAAAGCATATAGAAAATATACAAAAGCAATTAGAGCTGCCTGTATTGGACCGAACCATCAGACGACGTGCTGTTGAAGGCGGATTGTTTTCTCGAAGCCCTGCAAAATAATGGTCTGGGGGTGTTTTTCTGCTAACGATCTACGTCCAATACATCGAAACAATGGATTAATGGACCGTTTTATGTATAAAAGTATCCTGAAAGATATTATGTTACTTCATGCTGAATGGAATATGCCAATAAAATGGGTTTTTCAGCAAGACAACGATCCGAAACACCCTGCAAAAGTAGTCAAGCAGTGGCTTCAAGACAACCACCTATCGGTGATGGATTGGCTGCCTCAATCTCCGGATCTCAACCCTATCGAGAATCTGTGGGAGATCGTCAACCGCAGAATTAATCGCGAAGGTTCGTAATAAGGATCAACTGTTTGAACAAATCCAAAAGGCCTGGGCATCGACAACAAAGGATTTGCCACGAAATATTGATAGCGAAAAACAGCTTGGTCAACATTTTGTCGAGTTGCACTTGTTTTGTTCAGAAGGAAATCAACTTTTTTTAATACTTTCGATTAATTTATTAATTTTCGTGTACAAATAATGAACTTTGTGATGAATAAAACTTGAAGAACTTTGTCTCTAAACAGTTACATAGCTATTTCTCTAAATTGAAAAATGCAGCACTTTTATATAAAGAAACTAAATTAGCATTATTTGGTTGCACTCGTTTTGTCCGATACTGTATATATATATATATATATATATATATATATATATATATATATATATATATATATATATATATATATATATATATATATATATATATATATATATATATATATATATATATATATATATATATATATATATATATATACATATATATATATATATATATATATATATATATATATATATATATATATATATATATACATATATATATATATATATATACATATATATATATATATATATATATATATATATATATATATATATATATATATATATATATATATATATATATATATATATATATATATATATATATATATATATATATATATATATACAGTATCGGACAAAACGAGTGCACATCTCTAATTGGACATCTCCCGCGTTTTTAGCAACGGTTTTCATATAGTTTAAGTTGTTAATTTAATTGCTATTGTTGGTTGATTTAGACACCTGCCACTACCTTTAATACAATCTGTATTATACTGGTAAGTAAAATATAGTTTTTGGATGTTTTTGCGCATATTTGTTGAAATTTGTAGTTGCTGTATACCACATATTATCACTCTATAACTTTTACTACAATTTTGATTGGTTTAACACCATAGTAATTATCAATTAATTACTAATTATAATTAGTAATTATAATTAGTCTAATTAACTACACTTACACATATATCATTATTTCACATCAAATCTCTAATTTATTTTTATTCTTGTCAACTAAGCTTAACGTGAACAATTATTTTCTACATGATTTTGTGAGTTATTAGAAAAAAATTTGCTTTTTTGTTTAGGATTGTTATCGATATGGTCATCCCATTACCTCTTGAACGACGCCTGCAAATAGTGGTAATGGCAAAACAAGGAATTTCCTACAGGGACATTGCTAAAATATTAAAGGTTAGCCTGAGAAATGTCACCTACACCATCAAAAGAGAGAGAGAACTGGGACAGTAAAAGACAAAAAGCGTTCTGGCAGACCATGCAAAACGACCATTCGGGAAGATCGGCTTTTGGTTCAGGCAAGTCTGGCTAATCGCTTCGATACGGCATCTGATGTAGCCAGTTACATGGGAAAAACGCACAGCATCAATCTGGCAGCAAGAACCGTAAGGAAACGTCTTCAGCAAGCTGGGTTGAATAGCAGAATGGCTGCCATGAAGTCATTATTAGGGCCTGACAATGTTGCGAAGCGACGAGCATTTGCAAAGCAACACAAGAACTGGACTGCTGAATAGTGGAATAAAGTTTTGTGGAGTGATGAGAGTTGTTTTACTGTATTTTGTGGAGCAAAACGAACGTATGTTAAAAGGAAAGTTGGTGAGAGATTTAGTTCTCAATGTGTTGCACCAACAGTGAAACATGGTGGAGGTTCCCTTCTGATTTGGGGTTGCATGTCGGGATTTGGTGTTGGCCGGCTGTATCGTTGTACAGGCACTGTTAACCAAGACAAGTACATAGAAATACTCAAAACACAAGTTAAATTATCTGCCACCAAGCTTTTAATAAGACGTTTGTTTTCCAACAAGACAATGCTCCCGGCCACAAAGCCAAAAAAGTTACTGAATATTTTCGAACCGCACGCATCAATGTGATTGAATGGCCACCACAAAGTCCCGACTTGAACCCCATTGAAAACTTGTGGGAGGAACTGTTCAGAATGGTGCAGGCAGTCATTGATGCGCGTGGTAGACACACAAAATATTACCATTTTTTTATATTTGTGCTATTTTTTTACAAGTGCTATGCACTTATATCATTTGAGTCATGTTTGGTGCTGTTTGGTGGTGCTTTAACTTTTGCATAATAAAAATAAATGACTTTTTTCTTGTTTTTCCTGAGTGTGGCAAAGACTTTATGCCGCTACTGTATATACAATGCCTAAAACTGCAGAATTGTCTGAATCAATTAGAAAATCAATTATTCAGCTGCACAGAGATGGTTTGGGATATAGAAAAATTTCATCCGTGTTAAATATCCCAATTTCGACAGTTGGTGATACTGCTTGAAGGTGGAAATCCTTCCATCTTTCGACTAGTCTGCCTCGTTCCGGGCGTCCTACAAAAATATCTGACCGTACAACTAGGAATTTAGTTCAAAAAGTACAGAATAATCCTCAACTGACTCGCTCTGTACTGCAAAAGGACTTGCAATCATCTGGGACAAATGTTTGCAAGAATACAATTAGGGCAGTTCTTCGGAAGAGAGGATTCCACTGTCGGTCACCCAGAAAAACCCCTCTCTTGAAGAAAATTCACGTAAAGAAACGCCGAAACTTTGCTGAAGAGCATTTGAGTAAAACTTCAAGCTTTTGGGATAAAATATTATGGCCAGATGAGACTAAAATAGAGCTGTTTGGTCGGAACTGTGTCAGTCGTGTTTGGAGACAGAAGAACTTTGCGTTTCACCCGAAGAATACCGTCCCGACAGTGAAGTTTGGAGATGGCAGCATAATGTTTTGGGGTTGTTTCTTTTCTGCAGGCCCTGGGGAATTGGAAACCATAAAAGGAAGGATGAATCTAAAAATGTAACGGGGCATTCTTGAGAGATGTCTCGTGAAGTCAGCCAAAAAATTAACCTTCCTCGGGGTTGGATATTCCAACAAGATAATGACCCTAAACACACCGCTAGGGCAACTCGTGCATGATTTTAGGAGAGGGAAATTGACTTATTGGAATGGCCAAGCCAATTACCTGACCTCAATCCAATTGAAAATCTGTGGCGGGAATTGAAATTGAGGGTACAGAAGAGAGATCCAAGAAATCTTCTCCAATTGAAAGAAATATGCAAGGAAGAGTGGGCTAAAATTCCTATTAGCATATGTGCTAATCTTGTGAACAAGTATTCTAATCGTTTAGAAGCAGTTTTGGCTGCTAAAGTTTACATGACGAAGTATTGAGTAAATTTTTTACAATCTGTTGGATACTTTTTGAACCTTAACTTTTACAAAATTGCAATTATCAATCAATATTTAATGATATCGTTGTTTTGATATGATCTTTATATTTCCCATGTAAAATTACATTAGAAAAGTGTTTGTTTATGTTACTTTTTGCACCCACTGTATATATATATATATATATATATATATATATATATATATATATATATATATATATATATATATATATATATATATATATATATATATATATATATATATATATATATATATATATATATATATATATATATATATATTTATATATATAATTAAAAAAAATTTAAAATGTTTTTCATCAAGGTTTTTATGTTTACGATGTTATTTATTTTTTACATGATTATGTGAAAAAATTGTAATATTGTTTAATTAGCGAAATAAAAGTTAATAATTAAAATAATACCGTTTTTCATATTTTCTTTAACTTTCCGCATCACGTACGAAAATATTATATTTGAAGGCCATATATTACTTCATACCATAAAAAGCATTTTTAATAATAAATTAGAACAGAAAACCTTATGTTAAATTACGTAAAAAAAGTAGGAATTGATACTTATTCGGAGTAGTTAAGGCGATTTATAAATTATTCGAATTCTTTTATTTGGAATTAGCGTGATTTTGTCAGCGTATTATTTCCAAACAATAGTTTTAAATGCTACAATTTTTTATGTTCACAATTTTTTTTTGCTTCAAGTTTTAATGTTTAATAAAACTTATTTCTATTTATATAATTTTCTTAACATTTTTACCCCCTAATTATGAACCTAAAGAACACCATTTTTGAGTCTTTAGATCAATTCTGCTCAACAGCGTTAACTTAATTTTATTTAAAACTTTTTGAAAATTGTCTTAATCTACGATAGATCCTAGCTCTAATCTGTTCTAGTTCATATTATTTAATATATCTGTCTAAATGCATCATTTCTATCAATTTACAAAATTGTATTTTAAGTTCACAAAAAGTATTAGAATTCCTACGAATTAGAATTCCAACGAAAAGCTTATAATTAAGAAAAAATTGCCAATAAACGATCAGAACTGATCATATTATTAAACTATGATGTTCATTTCAACTTAACAATATATTTATATAAAATATTATTCAAATTCAGACAAGCACTCGTAATTTTAAGGAGATTTTTTTTTAGAAAAAAAGAATCTACTATCTGTGGGTATTTTCGCTACAAACATTTTTTTGTTGCTGTTGATCTTTTTATTTATTCAAAAAAAGTTTTACAATAAAATAATGAATAAAATACATTAAAAAATTATAATAAGAATACAAATTTTGTTAACGTTACAATAAGAACGCGGATACCCGCCCAGTGGGCACAGGACCTAAATAAGACGTCTTTTGAACGTTCAAAAGACGTCCAAAACGTTCAAAAGACGTTTAAAAGACGTCTTTTTTACGTCCTGTGCCCACTGGGCGCTGATTATAAGATCTTGTCATCTAGAACCGTCTAAACAGATTTTAAATAAAAAATAATCCTTTTATAATTCATATATAAATATTCACCCACAAATGCATATATAACTATTTACACACATGTAAACATACAAAAATATAAATACATATACTTACACATACATATAAACACATAAGTTAAGATAAAAAATTTTGCATATATATTACAATACAAGATTTCTTACGAGTATTAATAATAAAACAAAGCAAACTTAAAAATATATAGGTATATTTTCAATTGAAAAAATAATTTTTTTCAATTTTCTTTTAAAAGTGAAAAGTTCCATTCTTGAGAAAAATCAAATAGTTTTAATACAATGGGCACAGGACGTCCTTGGACGTCCATAGGACGTACCGTTTAGGTCCATTCATACCGTTTAGGTCCATTCATATCGTCCAAACATACCGTTTAGGTAAAAATGGTATGTCTTTGGACGTCTATTGGACGTCCAAAGATGTACCATTTTGCAGTTGGACGTTTTTGGACGTCCAAAAAAGTCCATGTCCAAAATAGTACGTTCTCGGATGTCCATTGGACTTACTTTTACGCATGCGTGAATATAAAATGATAAATATATATATTAAGTTATAGTTATCGAATATTAACTTTTGGTTTAACTATATATATATCTATATTACTATTCTATAATAATATCTTTTTATTTAGATTAATAAATTTGATTAACAAATATGGGCTATAAACGGTAATCAAATAGGCAAAATATTTTTTTCTTCAAAAAGTTTATTTTGTGAGCTCATGACCATTAGGGTGTATCGAAAAACAACTTTTTTTGAATTTGAAATTGAAATAGAGCGGAAAAGTTGCAGAATGGTGTAAAAAGTAATTGTGCCAAATTTTTATGTATACTTTTTATGTCTTCAGTTCGTGCTAGGGTTTTATTTCTCTCACAAAAAAACGTTTTCTGACCTTTTTTACAAAATAAAAATAACAAATTCTAGCCTATACTAGAGTTGTAATAGAGTTTAAATATTACACAATGACTAAGTTAGAAATGGTTACAATTTTTAAGAAAATAATTTAATTTCTTCAAGAGGACTGAGTTTTTAAGAAAAAACAATTTTTATTAAAAATAAAGTAATTTTAATTGTTGTTGATGCTTTCACTAGTCGTCACTGTTCCGATAATGGAATAAAAGTAATTAAAATGTAATAAACCAAACATTCTATGCCAATAGTTACACCGGTGATTTTTAAATGGCATTTAAGTTTGTAAAATGTCACTAATTACGTCATTTATAACCATCACCATCAGCATTATTTACCTCAAATTATGTCTATAGTCAAAACATTTAATAAATATTCAGAGAGCAAAAAGCACAGCTTATAATTCATTAGTTCTAAATTACATCTGTTTAATATTAAAATAAATTGAAATCAAAGAAAATTTTAATGGCAAAAATGTCTTTTGCTACAGTGACAACAAGAAAAAAGTCTACATGTCCTATCATCGGTTCACCAGCAGACTTAAGTGTTAATGTCTTGCCAACAAACAAACATGTCATGATAAGTTATCTTTTCTCAATGCAGAAAATGAGAGTGGAAAGTGTTGGAAAACAACCAACTTTGAAAGAAATATCGGAAAATTTAGCGCACAAAATAGAAAATTTGCGGAGAAAAGCGTCGATACCTACTGTGTCTCATAAACGCATTGCGAAAATGTTTCTTGATTACAATCAAAAGTATAGAAATATTATGAAGTCCGTTAACAAAACAAAACATACAGACAAGTTGAATAATAATTACTTTTTAAAAGCATGCAAAATTCCAAAATAATAATTTTAAAAGCGTGCAGAAAATACTTTATTTGACGTGGCAGCATGCAAATGCTTTGATTTTTCTAAAGTCATCTGTGTTAAAAAGTAAAGAAGGTACCAGAGAAAGAACATGATTTTCTCAGCGATCAGAGATTTATGAGAATTATGTATATGGAAGGACTTGATATTCAAAATAATTTAAAATACGAAAAGAAGCAAGAAAAAACAGAATAAATAGTCCCTTACCCAGAACACACAGTCTTGAGCTATTGCAGGTATTGAAGCTTAAGCAATATCATCAGCCGCATTCAGAATTCAAATTTTTATTCTATATCTCAAGATTCTGACTCTGATGACACTGTGATTTGGAATACTGACTCAGAATCAATGCTGATTGTTTAGAATAAGCTGAAAGCCTCAAGCGAAAATGGAACAGAAAAGATAACACTGAGCAAATGAGATTACCGTTACTATCCTTAGCACAAGCCTGCGATAGAGTAGGTGTTTCAAGCAGAGGTGCTGCACTTATAGCATGTGCTGTGCTGGAAGATATGAACATAATTTCGAAAGGAGACCAATCTAAAGAACTGATAAAAACAAGACTCAAAGAGAACAAAAGAAAAACAGACTTAAAATGCAACATTTAGACCATAAAAATATTCAAATGTGAAAAGGTTTTTATTTTGATGGAAGTAAAGATACAACATTAGTTATTGGTACAAACAAGGAGAAAAATATACGAAAAACCATCAAAGAAGAACATGTAGTTTTAGTAGAATAACCAGGTTCAAAGTATCTAGGGCATGAAGAGACTGCATCAGGGCAAGGATACAGCATTAAGACAAGTATAAAAACATTTTAAACTTAAAACAACATTGATACATCTAAATTAGTGCCAACAGCTGTCAATACAGGATTTTAAATGGTGTTATTGCTATGTTAGAGTTAAAACTAAAAAGACCTGCCCATTGGTTTATCTGTCAAATACATGCTAATGAACTGCCTATACGACATCTAATTCAAAAACTAGATGGACCTACATTAGGACCTAATGGATGGTCTGAACCAATCAGAAGAGAAATTCAATTGTGTGATACCTTGCCAATAGTCAACTACATTCCCGTCAATCTCACATTGCCAAAAATAGACAAAAAATCTCTAAGTTCAGACCACAAATACTTACTTGATATTTGCAAACCAATATCTACAGGTTATTGTCGTAACGCTTTGGCTAACCAAAATCCTGGAAAACTTAACCATGTTAGATGGATGACCACTGCAAACAGAATAATGAGGTATTATGTTGAATATAGCAAACACAGGCTGAGAGAAATGGTTAAGTTTGTTATTAAAGTTTACTGCCAAATGTGGTTCAATATAAAATGTAATCCCTCTTGAACGGAAGGTGCTAGACATTTATGGCTAACGATCAATTTATCCAGTTATGCTAAAAGTCATCGATCCAGTTATACAAAGGAATTGTTTTTTTGCGCATCCAGAAAACATGCTTCTTGCTATGATATCGGATACTCGCCCAAATGTGAAGAAATTGTCATTACAACAAATAATGAAAGCAAGATCGATGAAAAAGAACAAAGTTCGAAAGTTCTCTATACCAGAAATCGATTTTGAAGCAAAGGACTATATAAATCTAATTGATTGGAAAAAATGTGAACTAAATGAACCTCCGATTACCACTCACATTTTGGATGAAAATCTTATTGAAATGTTAACAAATGTTTATCTTCCAGATGTGCAGCATTTACCATGCCATAATTAAGGAGTAGAGAGATGCATCAAACTTGTAACCGAAGCTTCAGATCAAGTTTGCGGATTGGCTAATAGAGACGGCTTCATTCGTGTAAGACTTGCATCGCAAAAAATAATGCATTTATTCAACACAAAAAGACAGTTTGAGATGTATCCAAATGGATCAGAAAGTTGAACTTCATTACAGCTAAACTTTAAAGATTTTTCAAAAACATTTTCCACATGACTTTAATTGTACATTATGGACTGCAGAGCTTGTTTGCCAGAAACCCAT
This sequence comes from Hydra vulgaris, assembly GCF_038396675.1. NCBI lineage: Eukaryota > Metazoa > Cnidaria > Hydrozoa > Anthoathecata > Hydridae > Hydra > Hydra vulgaris. The sequence goes on along the minus strand of NC_088934.1, from coordinate 46,678,070 downwards.
GAAACAGTGTCTTTTAGTAAAAACTCAGCCCTCTAGCGGCAACTGAAGACTTAAAAATATTTTCTTAAAAGTTGTTTCCATGTCTAACTTAGTCATTGTCTAATGTTTAAACTCTAATACAACTCTAGTATATGCATAGAATTTCTTATTTTTATTTTGTTAAAAAGGTCAGAAAACGTTTTTTTTGTAAGAAAAATAAAACCCAAACACAAACTGAAGACTTGAAAAATATACAAAAAAATTTGGCACAATTATTTTTTATAACATTATGCAACTTTTCCGCTCTATTACAATTTCAAATTCAAAAAAAGCTGTTTTTTGATACACCCTAGTATATATATATATATATATATATATATATATATATATATATATATATATATATATATATATATATATATATATATGTATGTATGTATATATATATATATATATATATATATATATATATATATATATATATATATATATATATATATATATATATATATATATATATATATATATATATATATATATATATATATATATATATATATATATATATATATATATATATATATATATATATGAAGGGCACAGGGGAAAAAGCAGACAAGTCACATTTTGAAAGTTTTGGGAAAACCCATTTTAAAAGTTCAAACACTTTTCAATGATCTAAGCTATAGAATACAAAGTTGACATTCAGCATACAGTAAGGCAAAGCAATATCATTGCTATAAATGATAAAGTTTGTATGTTTTTTTAATAACCGATGGGATTTAAACTAAAAAAATCACATGAGAGGTGGTTTTGTAACATGTCTGTTTTTTCCCCTGAAACCAAGACATTCCAAAATAGGCTAAGTTTTATTCTACAGATATACTTATAATGCTATGGGATGCTTAAACAATGACATTAGAACTTAGAAGCCATATAAATCAATCTTTATAAATAAAAAAATTCCATATAAATCAACCAAAGTGAGACATTTTGTGTGATTTATAGAAAGCTTAATTTCATGACAAATGCACAACATACACAAACAGCACACAAGAACAAAGTAGGAAAAATAAAACAAGCCACAGTTGCAACGTTTTAATGAAACAAGGGATTCAACAAAACCAATTCAATCCTCATTCTCCGACGAATCACTGATCGACTATGAGGAAGCTCGTCAAAGAACTGATGATTTGTAGGGCTGCAAAACCTTTTTAATACTTGAAAGTCTTTATACTTTTCTGAACTGATGGGCAGAGGACCATTTTTATACAACTTCGTAAGGATAGACACCTGTAGCTGCTTCTTCCCGCGCTGATTCCCTGTTTTTTTAGTACAGCAGAAACAAATGCACCATTCCAAGAATCCCTGTAGAGAACAAGCAATTGGCGGGAGTCCAAAATTTGGATTTTCTTGATTGGGCGTGTTTTTATAGGGCATGCGGCTTCGAAAGAAGGTCTTAAGTACTTTGTGTAGGCGAAGAACATGTCCTGTGTAGCCCTGATGACCGTGAATGGTGTTAGATGGAATCGGGAAGTTGCAAGTTCTGCTAACCAGTCCTCTGGCAAGTCTACATTCTTTGCCATGTTGACGTTGCTAAAGTCTCCATCGCACTCCATGTAGGAGTGACCTCTTATCGGAAAGGTGATTTTCACTAACTTAAATCTCTTGCACTCATGTACCTGGTTTATAAGAACCTTATCACAGTGTAGTTTTTATTTTTTCCACTGCACCCATCGCAGTTCACGGCTTCAGAAGTGTGGCTGCGGATGAAGTCAGCAAGAAGTGAACAAACCTACATATACACTTCATCAGTTGACAATACAAGGATTACAAACGTATACAGGCTGAGCTGCCTGCAATAGTAAACCTCATTGGTAGACTTATTTAACACTGGTAGGTTTTTGGCAAAGTCAAAGCAGATTGCTTCAAACTTGTCACATTTTCTTGCCCTTTTCTTAGTTGTAGTTTTTTTGTCGTAGAATGTACGGGCCTTACGTTTGTGCAGCTCGTGGTTCGTTAATAGTTCAGCTTTTTTGCTATTCGGACCAGCAACACTTCTGGCATTGCGCTTGGTGTCGGCGATGTCACCATCCACATGCTGCAACTTCACGATGAATTTGTCACATGTAGAACAAGTGTCCTTCCGTGGGTAACCAAATCCAATGTTGAATTTTGTGTTAAACAGTATCCTGTAGGATTCATAGCTAACCTGCGGGAAAAAAAAATGGAAATGAGGAAAAAAAAAAAAAAAATCACATTATCAAGGCATAAAATTAGTCAAAGACTATCGATTGCTTTTATTCTAAAAAAAGAATAGCTTAAGTTGAAACGCTTAGCCTAATGCAGAGCAATTGAAACACGCGTGTGATAGATCGATTAGACTGAAAAAAAGTCTCTTAATTTTAATGATTTATACGTTGACATTGTGCCATGCTATGAAAGACAAAATTAATGGGTGTTAATGAATATGGACAAGGGTTGTTCACGGAGTTTTAAATATTTTATAGATTCATTAGAAAAAAAAGAGTTGAATTTCTAAAACGAGACAATAGAAGAAGAATTTGAGTTATCTGACCACTGACAAAAGATTCTAGATGTCAACTTTGATTTATTTTTATAAATTATGACATTTATTGTGTCATTTAATAGTCTTTAAAATATCTAATCAAAATTGATTATATCTTATCAATTTGTAAGTAATCTTAAATAATGTTGAAAATAAAGGAATTAAATTAACTCAAATATTTTGGTGTATAGTGTGCTTTATATATACATAAAGTATGAGAGTTTTTAGAAAAGCTTACATTTTTTGGCTAGTAACAAAACTTTGTAATAATATGCCCTGATAATATAAATAAATAAAATTAAAAAAAAAAAAAAATCCAACAGATGCTGTAATGGGTTTGATATGTAAATTTAGCTGCAAGTAAAAATTAGTATTCGTGCATACATATATAGCATCACTGACACAAAAATATACTTAAACCTTGGTTACAGGGTGAACTGACACAAACATCTGATGCATTTTAGCAACATTCAAGGTGTCTGGAAGGTACAACTTTTTTGACTCCCCAAATGCATAGTGACTGTGACTGCATCAGAAAAATGATATGTGGCCACACACCAATGATACTGTTTTATCTTTCAATTTGCGTGGCCTGTTGTTATGTTTTCCTCTTCCATCTTGTGGTGCATAACCTGCGAGGAAAAAACCCACAATATCAACAATCCAATTAACATCAAATTAAAACCACTAATTCTAATTCCAACTCACCTATTAATGACATTGTTTACGAACAGTTTCTACACGGTTTTTTATGATGCCGAAATTGGCATTATTTTAGTTAAAAATGGAAAAAAATAAATAAATAAAAAACTTGAAAAAATGTTATTTAGGGTATTGAATTCAATAGTCTAAATAACATTTAGACTATTGAATTCAATAATTCATAGTAATAAAATACTAAAATAGCAAAAATAATCTTCTCAATCACTTTTAGGTATTAAAAAAATTGAAAATTTTTTTTTGTTCTTTTAACAATATTTTCTGGCAAAATGTCTTTGTACATAATATATTAGAACACTGAAACTCGAAAAGGATTGTTAGATCCTGCCACCGAGAACCCTTTAACAGTACAAAAATAACAAATTATTTCAAGAAAATATAAAATGAAGAGTAAATACCGTTTAATAAAACAAATAAAATTAGGTATCTCAAATATAAAACACGCTTTAACAAAACACGGTTTAACAATACAATAAAAGGTACAATCAAATATTTTAAATTACTTTTAGATAACATTTATAAACAAGGATTGATATCAAAAAAATTAATATCAAATCTCAAATAAAGATCGATATCAAACAATTTTTTCAATTTATTTCAAATCTGCAATTTAATAATGTAAGTACTGCGTGTTCAGTGGAATTACTTTATTTAAATCCATATTGGGTTGTATTTAGTATTTTACTTATAGAAAGATGATCATAAGTTTTGTTGTAAAGGATCTTTTCAAAAATATTTGAAAAACCACAAAGTACAGAAATTTGACTATAACTAGTTATGTTTGAAAATTCCGCCCTTTAAATATTGGTGTAACTTTGACTATCTTTAGTTGATCAGGAAATTTATTTCTTTTATTTAACAACTAAAAACCTGAAAGAGTATAGTTTTTATGGTCTCGTAAGAACCAACTATAATGTTACCATTTATTTGATTTGGGCCTATTGCTTTATTGATTTTTAGCAACACATTGCATAGCAACAACCACCACGAATCACATTTTAACAAATTTTAACGAAACACGAACCACATTTTAATCTCCTTGTAACAACATAGCAACCTTTTTTTCTATCATTTAGTCCCTAAACTAAACACGCTTAAACTGAAAGCTTTCTTTTACAAATTTTTTAAGAGTACTTTAGTCAAAATGTCATAAATCTAAATCACATTGGAATTTAATCGGTTTTATATTGTATTGTTGTCTTTTTTAATTCAGATAAAATAATGCTATATACTTGTTATTTTTGCATCAAACCTGTTACTATTACAGGTTGAAAAGTAAATTATGGCAAACAAAAAAAGAATAGTAAGACCAAGGAACAGAAATTTTAATGGCAATCAGCATAATAATTCTAATAACACCGATAAGCAATTTAATATAAACATAGTAACGTGTTTTATAAGTAGAAAAAAGGAGAGAAATGATCTTGAAAAAACATTATTTGATAATGATGAATTCAAATTTCTAATGCGTTATAAACAAATAAAAACGTGTTTTGAAAAGTATGCTACTTGTAATATATGTAGTGCAAAGCTTTCTAAGTATCAAGAATATTCAAGACGTTTAGGGTTTTCTTTGTTTTTTCAAATTTCTTGCAGTAGTAGTGCTTTTAATGATAAGTTTTTTTGATCTCCTGTTACCAAAAACAACAAACCCTATATTGAAGTGAAATTATTGTGTATATATTGAAGTGAAATTATTGTGCGCAGTGTTTTGGCATTCATGGAGATTGGGAAAGGAATAGGTGCAATCTTAATTTTTACCTTCATAATGAACATGCCACCACCACTCTTAAAATTTAGTTTTGACTGTATTAGGAGCAAAATTTATGATGCTTATAAATCAGTTGCTGAGAAAAGTATGAAAAATGCTGCTATGAATGTTAACTGAAACCTCACTCTATTATGAATGATTATGTTAATGATTGTTGTATTTCTATTGATGCCAGTAGAGACGATTTTCTTTTTTGAACGGTGTGGTGGTGGCAACGTCTCATAACAACAAAAAGGTATTAGATACTGTTATATTCTCTAAGTTTTGTAAAGGTTGTCAAATTTAGGAAGGAAAAAAGGGATACTGCAAAATGAGTAGTGAAATGTTAATCATTACTGCCCAGCAAATCACACTAAATAAGCTGGTGCTAACGAGTCAGCTGGTAAAACAGAAATATTTTGCTCTTCAGTTGATAAATTTTACATTCGCTATTCAAAATATCTTGGTAATGGAGATACTACCTCATAGGGTTTGGACAAAAACCAACTTTTTGAAAAACCGGTTTTCGAATTCCAAATTCCCCAAAAAACCGGTTTTAACCGGTTTTCGAATTTTTCAAAAAAAATTGAATAACGAGAGATACTTATTTTATACATTATATTTATTTCACTTATCGTAATTTTTTCTAAGAAAATAAGATTTAAAAAAACATAATATGTCCAATGAATGGTGGCTAAATCTTGTTCTAATTTTGGACACAAAATTGCCTGCAATTGAAAATACGCGTTCGCTAGGTACTGAGCTCGGTTTCATAGTTTTAAGTGCATCAAATAATAACTCTAAGTTTTAAACTTGTCTTCTTTCTTGAATTCTTTCTTCTAAAGCCTTTAATAGATTCAAACTTATTTTAGACTTTATAATTTTCAGTTCATTTAATAGAAATGAAAATATACCTTTACTAGTTAATAAAGTGGCATCTCGTCGCTCTAAGTCTTCTACTGCTAGACGAATGGATTCCAAGACTTTTTAAAGTTCCAAAAGTGTAGAATATTGAGTTTCATTCCACATATAAGATGAACCAAGATCATTCAATGCTAAAACTACACATTCTTTTACTGCTAAAAATCTTCCAACCATTTCCTCTATACTATTCCACCTTGTTTTGCAGTCAAGAATTAAATTCAACTCTTTTCCTTTTTTTAATTTTATATAATTTTGAAAAATGGTATTTCTTACTGGAGATTTGCGAAAAAATTTACAAGTTTTTCTGATTTGTGAAACGGAATGTTTGCAATTGTCAGACAAACTACGAGTAGGATGCTCTTGGTTACAAATATAAGAAAAAGGTTCTTCATATTGGTCATATTTGTCTTCATCTTCATCATCCGATTCCTCACTTGAACCATTTACTTCGGATTCAGATTCAACCATTTCTCTATGTTTATATGATACATCAGTAACTGTTAGTTGGATTGCATGTGAATAGCATAGTTGATTAATTATACACGATAATTTGCCAAATTTTATCATAACAGCAGCACCATCATTTGTTGCAGCAACATTGTTAGTTTCTAGATTCAAATTGAATATTTTAAGTCTTCCAGATATTAATTCTAATGTTCTCTGAGCATCACAAGAACCAGCTATTGGAACTAATCCTAAATTAAAATCTTCTGCTAAGTGATGTACATTAATGTTTAAATATCTATGATTTCTTTTACTTGTCCACCATCTATCCCAAACTTCTGACTTATTCCTTTTTTTGTATTATCTGGATATGAAATTAAATTATTGAATAAATATTTTTGAAACAAAAATGCCTTTTTTATTTGTAACTTTAAATTATATTACCACGTTATTAAGAGCTTAAGCTCATATCATAATTATATTACCATAACATAACAAAATACTTAACAAACTAATCAAGGGAAACTATTTACTCATAAATTATAATATAAAAAATACTGGATTTTAATAAGTAACAAATTCCAAAAATCTTATTTGCAAAATAAAAAAACATAGTATAGTATACACATAAAAATAAATACTACAATATTACATTTAAATAGATATAAATATCATAAAAGTACTATATATACTATTAATATATAAACGATTTTGTTAGTTACATTTATAAATACACAAACACAACATAATCTTACACGTAAATACATTTTAAAAATGAATAATAAATCCCAATTATTTGAGAAGCATATGTATTTTTCGGGAAGCCAGTTGAAAAAACTTTCTAAAAATTTGTGTTAACATCGCGTGTATTTTTACTCAAGCAACTGTTTCTATTGGGTAATTATTACGTAACATTTTACAAAAATGGGATAAATTTAAAGAAGTGTGTTAAAAAAAGGAAACAGATTACTCAAATAACGTAACAAAATGCTATTGTAAAATAACAATATATAATAAAAATGGTAAAAAATAGAAACCGGTTTTCGTAATTTAAAAACCGGTTTTCAAATGTGTCAAATTTATTTGAAAAACCGGTTTTTTAAAACCGGTTTTGAAAAACCGCCAAACCCTACTACCTCATTTAACGCAGTTATTGAACACAAACCTTATAGTGATGACCTCATTCCAATAAAACTAGAATGTGTTGGGCATTACTAAAAGGAAATCGACAACGTGTTAAAAGAAAAGAATTATCAAAGAATCTCACGAAAAAGATATATCTGGTAAAGGTTGGCTCACTGATAAAGTAATTAACATCTTGCAAAATTATGTTAAAATGGTTATTTAACAAAATTTAAATAGTAATTTGGAAATGAGGAACTCAGTAATAGCTTCACTTTATCATTCCAGTAATTTTACTTTTGAGGAATATTGTCATATATTTTATACTAAAAGCGAAAAAAAACTGATGTAAATGGCATTCTGATAGAGCAACTTGTCAATTTTCATACAAGAAAAAGCTGAATTTACCAGTTGCCATTATGGAAAAGATCGAGCCAGTATTTTAAGATCTAACAAATACTGATATGCTTAAAAAACATTTGCACGGCTAAAAATGGTAATATAGCGTTTAATCAATTTATTTGGAACCCTTTCCCTCCTCACCTCTAAAGCTGCAGTTTTCAATGGCTGTTTGCTCTGCAACCTATACTTATGATGGTTTTTTCTGAGTTACCTTCTGTATTTGATGGTCTTAATAGTAACTTTGAAACTGGTACAAGTAAAAAAAAAGAACTCCATGCCATTACAAAATTTGATCAAAAAAATGTTAAATAAAACAAAATCAAAAAAAGAGAAAAAAAAATAAGTTCTGTCAGAAAAAACTATTTTAGACAAAAATTAGATAAAAAACTGGAAAATATTATTGTGCTGGTGGTTTTTAATGATTTATTTGAGTACTCAAATAAGTCATTAAAATCACCAGCACAATAATCTTTTGCGGTTTTTTATTTAATTTTTGTTTAATCCTACAGCTGCTCATAAAAAAAAAAAAAAAAAGAACAATTAAAAATCGTGTACACTACGCAATGTACATGGTTTTTAATTTTAAAATTGATTTTTTCTTTTTTAAAAAAAAAACTGAATTTAAATTACCCTATCAACTGAGTGTTTTATCGCTAAAAATAGCTTTTTATACTATTAAGTCTGCCACTTTAGATTGTTTGAATTTTTTTTAAATTTTTGGTTCATGCCCAAACTACACTAGTATACTTGTATTATACAAAATTTCAACATTTAGTATTAATGAATCTAGATAATTATGTTCTGGGGACGTTAATTTTTTTAATTAAAAAATGTTTTTACCATACGTTTTAGATTTTAATCTAATACGCGAATAACTCTTCAACGGTTATTATTACGAGTAGAATATAAGAAAATAAAAATAATGCCAGGATATCACCCTAAAAACAATAGCATATCCACTGTTTTGGGTGCCAAAGATGAACACTATCGATTCACCACATGCCCAGCAGTCGAGAAAGCGCATTCTGATGGTACTAAAGTTGCTGGTGTGCATATGTAATTGCGCACTAAAATAGTAACGTTTGGTGTTTTCTCACAGAAAATGTGAGCTTTTTCCGTTGACAGTCAATGGCAATTCCTAAAGATAAGACGCAAGTTTATCCACATGTCCAAATCTTTCGTCGACTGTACACATCAATACCAGTTCATTAAATACGCTCATCTTTGGAAAGCTTGGTTCCAACTGGACTCGTGCTTGCTTTTGCGTCAACTTGTCTGCTACTACTTTAACAATTACTCTTAATTTTAATAGCTTTTAACGTGAATCAAATTAGGGGCTCAGTTAGTGCACGTTTGGCTTAGTTAGTACAATGTACCTTTACGGGTAATAATGTTTTGTTATTACAGTAGCAATGGTATTTTTGCAATTTATAGCAGCATTGCTTTTGCCTGGTTTTGCTGTTCGGACACTTTTTAGAACAACAGACAACTATGAATAGACTAACAACAACAAAGAAAATTTCTAATTAGTTGACATATTTGTTACCCGCTTCAATGGTTTCAGAATTGCTATAACGGTTTGCGCAAGCAACCAGTCTTTATCATTCATTTAAAGAACTGTCTTATTTTTTTGTTGTTGTAAAATTTTGTTCCAATAGCACGGGCCTAATTACCCAATTTAGCATCACTAATAGCTCTAAAATGTTCAAAGTGAAATTTCATTGAGTAGAGCAGTCATTTACTTCACTTAAAGTGATTGCCTTGCAGCCGAAGCATATTTGTAATTTCTAGAAGTTTTAGACCAGCTCTACAATCTAGCTGTAGCGTGTGAGAAAGCTCTAATCCATTTATACTTTGCCCATTTGTTTTTTCTACAAGGTTAAATTATTTTTATTGCAATTATTTATTAGGTAAATTCTAAACAAGAAATAACAACAATTAGCTTTTACATAACATTTGTTTTACATTGACGATATTTTCATATAACATTTTAGTTGTTTATTATCTTACGCCTACTTTAAAAAAATAAATTATTTTTCAAATTTTTTCTTTTTTAACAAACTGTATAAAAAGGAATTTGAAATAATAATATCATTTGCTAAACTAAAACTTATTTTTTTCTAAAGCTCTAAAACAATTATATTTTACATCTTTCGGGTTTTGAAAAGTTTTGGTACAAGAAACATATTAATAAATGAGTTGGAGAGGTTCCGATTTTACATAAAGAAAAATATTGTACATAATGTGTGGATTATTGCACCTTGTTCAAAAGCGAGTCTCTCAATAAAAAAATTTCCAAACATATATTTTCAGTAATTCTGATTGTGATAAAAAAATCGAAACTATTGAAAATTTGAACAACAAGATCTTCAAAATCTTGTTTTACATATCAAGTTAATATTATTAAATTGTTTTAAAATGATTTTAAACTTAAAAAAATGATCGAAATAAATTTTAAACTAACCAAATTACCGGTACCCGTCACTTAAAAAACGCCACCCGGGTAATAAACAGCGGGCGAGTACCCGGGTGCCCGAGTACACATCAACAGCCTTACCCTTGAGCGAGTAGAGCACCATAGTTAGCAGAACTTTAAAAAAAATGTTGCTAACTGGCATTTTAACAAGAGGAAAATGGACTACGTTGCTGAAATCCTAAATCATTTTTAATTTATTGCGCTTTGTCTTATAATTCAATTAGTTCCTATCAATAGACCAAAGGCTTTTCAAGGTTTTTAGCTTCACGGAGCTTCAGTTCAATAAATAATGGAGCAATTTTCATAGCAAAAAAAAATAAGTAAGAAAATAATTATTCCTGTCACACGATTTTTTTTACTTTCCTGTTATAACTAATAGGTGTCCTATTAGTTATAACGGGAAAGTAAAAAAAATCATTTAGGATTTAGATAAGTTATTGAGGTTCCTCTAAAAGCCAACAACTTTGATGGGTCCTAATACAAGTGAAAACCATATTCAAAACTATATTAGGACCTGTTCTAGAGCTAACCTTGGTTCTAGAGAAACCTCAAGACTTATTTCAAATAAAAAAGTAAGGTAATTTGTCAAAAGATGACAAATCGCAACTTAGAAAAATCTGATTATTTCAAATACGCAGCTGGTACAACTATAGGCTTAAATCTACGCTTAAAGCCCATATCTTGTACGGCACCTCTTGTTAAAAATCTATAAACATTTTATCTTATCATTGAGGCAGACACTCATTTGAATGATGTTCCTTCACAATCAATGCTAAGATTTACAAGAAGACTTTCAAAAAGATTTTCGTCTTCTGCAAGTTTTAGGCAATGGTTGAAGATTTCGTTTTTCAAAAAAAAGTTTTCTTTTGTGTTCAACAAAATGAAAAATGTGAATAAATTGAATTCAGAATAAAGCGAATAGGTTTATTCTGAATTCATCGGGAAAACTTCATTTTGCTAACGTTATTGCAAAGATATAAAAATGACGTTGTAACAACGTTACATTTGAGCTAAATGACGTCTGAAAGGCGTTATAGCAACGTGAAATTTTAAGAAAAAAGACGTTATAAAGACATTAGGCAAACGTTATATTTTAACTGAAATGACGTTGAGCCTATGTCTTTTCTATCGTTGTTTAGACGTTGGTTAGAACAAATCCAATTAAAAGTCATTTTAAGAAAAAAATAAAAAAATATTCGGAATGAACAAATACAAATACCAGAAATTGGACTAACTTTCTATTTGATGCCTACCTGAGTTTTTCTGCTTTTGAAAGATTATTGACTGCAAATCGTTTAGCAACATCATATGAAATAGAAAAAACAATCCCTCAATAAACTGCAAAACTAATGAAACTGCTGCCCAAAATTTTTTTAATTGAATAAATAAACTAAGTTTATTTAAAACACATAATCATAACATAATGGAAAAAAGATATATTTCTAGCTTTACCCGTAAAAGATTTATATTTATGCTTGAGTTCAGATTTCTGTAAAGTTTTTTTTTACAGTTTTTTTTTTGGCAAAGATAATATATTTTCTTATAACTTGAATTGCATGGTACAATAAAGAAACTGAAATAGTACATTTTAAAAAAGTTAAGAATCAAAAATTGTTTTAATAAACAGCTCTCTATAACACCATTAATTTCTTTGTTCGGTATTTTTTCTTCCAATTCGAACTACTTATATTTCACTCAAACACTTGACCATTTGAGCAAGTGGCATCTTCTTACCAAAAACCAATACTTTCAGACTCAACAATTTTTAAATGAAAAGGCAGACATATCAAGAAGCAGTCATTCAAAAAGTTATAACAAATGAATCAGGTTATGTAAATTGTATGTTATGAGTATTGGACCTTAATAACCACAGTCTTAATAATCCAGTCTTAATAATCCAATTATCCAAATCAATTTTATAGCATCAATGCATAACCAATGCATTGATGCTGTTAATTTAGTTTCTACCTTCAGTACATAGGAACCATACAAAAGAAATTAATTCTATAGCCTTTTATTTTTTAAAACTCTACCAGTGATCTAGACTTTCTGACAAAATCAGATGGCTTTTTACCGGATAAGTCATTTGACTTTTCAGTATGATTAATTTGAACATATGACAAATGACTTTGGCTCCTTTTTTTCAAAATACCAATAATTGACGGACAACCCCAAAACAAACTAAGTGCATATAGTCCGAAACGAATCTAGCAATGCAAAGTAAATTATTAATATTCTTTACAACTTATCTTAACAAACTGTGTGTTTGCTAAGATGAATTATAAAGTTTATAAAGTATATAAAAGTAAAAAAAAATTGGCCTGATTGAAAGCATCTTTCTTTTTGTATATTTAATATTTTGCTAGCACTGAAGTATCGCATGTCAATTTTTTAACATTATCTTCAAAAAAAAAGTCTTTGCAAACAAGGCCATTTTCTGAAAGCATTTGGAACTTTCCAAAAAACTCTTAGAGAATTTCCTTAAACAAGTTAGGTTTTTGTTTGCCTCAAAAAAAAGTAAAAAGAAGCAGAGGTTTAGAAATAAACAAACAAAGTAAAGATTAAAGCTTGTGAATTGTTAGATAAACTAGATGTCTAACTTGCGGGATTTTATTGTACAAAACAACGTGGTACTAACATGATTAGGTGTTTTTAGTAATATTTATTTCCTATGCCCATGTCGCCACATTAAGATAAGCAAATCATTTATTGAAAAATGTGCAACTAAATGTTTAACTGGCCACTGAACTAGGTCAAGCATTAAAAATCAGGACAATTATCAAAGTGAAAATGGTTTACAAAAATTAGCACTTTTTAAATAGATTTAGTTAAATATAACATAGGATCATTTTCAAAAACATCAAAACCATTGGAATTGGCCAAAAAAAAAAATCACCAATTAAACTTCGATAATTATCATTTTCTAATAAACTGGTTATCAAAGAATTAGCTAATTTCACCATATAGTTGATCTTGATGTCATTATATATTTATACTTTTTTATCTGTAAGCACAAATATATAAACTTATATATATATATATATATATATATATATATATATATATATATATATATATATATATATATATATATATATATATATATATATATATATATATTATTTTGGTATAACATATCACATTTAAAAACTATATCATATCACATATCACATACAAAAACTATACACATATGTATTTTGACATGTATTTTATTAAAATATTTTCGTGTTTCGGAGTTATATCGGAGTTGAGAGAGGGTTACAACCACAATTTAAAAAAAAGAGAAGCCTCCCCAACTGCAGTAGCCTTTATGACCTTGTGGAAGTTAGTTAACTTTAAAAAAAAAAGTTAAAAGTTAATTTTAATTGTAACTAATGAAGTCAAAATTGGCTCTTTATTTCAACTCTGATATTAAGGAAATATAAGATTGTGATTGATTTCGAAAATTAAACACTAACTGAGTGCGTAATTAATTCAAATCAATATTTCATTTATTATAACTAAGTTCTGATGTAAAATTTATGTTCTGTTGCTGTTTCTGTAAGATATGTTTTTCTATTCCTAAAAATAATTTCAGAGGAAAGGTTTCAGAGGAAACACTTTGTACCGCCAAGTACTGAAAATAACATATTTAAAATAAAAACTAATAAAAATTTAGTAAGTAAAAACTGAAAAAACAAAATGAACACTTTATTATGCGGTAGTTGTGTGATGGCAAATCGGTTGCTTCATAAGTGAGAAGTTCTGAGTTCAATCTCTACGACGTCCCTGGTAATAATGCGGAGGTGAATAACAATAAAAAATAAATAAAAATAACCTAATACAAAAACATAAAAAGATTAATTTTTTACCCTTTTTCGTGACTTGAGACTCAAAATTATGAGAGTCAGTGTCAGTTATAATATTGTAGGAATAGCATTTAATTTTAAGAATTTGAAATTTATAAAATTAACTTTCTTTTTTTTGAACTGTTTATATCAGTTATATCAGTTAGCTTAAAAAACAATGAAAAATTTAAGATTAACTGCATTTTATAACTATGTATCGTATAAGAAAGCAAATTATTATCTTTACTTTAACAATTATTATCTATATAATAGATATATCTATAATTATTATTTATATATATATATATATATATATATATATATATATATATATATATATGTGTGTATATATATATATATATATATATATATATATATATATATATATATGTGTGTATATATATATATATATATATATATATATATATATATATATATATATATATATATATATATATATGTGTGTGTGTGTGTATATATATATATATATATATATATATATATATATATATATATATATATATATATATATATATATACAGGGCCGTACCGACCCAATTTTGCGCTTCGGGCAAGAAAAGAAAAGTGCGCCCCCCTCTTCCCCTCCCTTCCCCCACCCCCACCATAAAAAAAAAAAAAAAAAAAAATTAAACGAAAAAAATTATTTATTGATCACAAAATTTATCACATCAAGTTATAAGTAAAATTTGTCATTAAGGTTGCACAAACTTTAGTTCAATGCCACTTTTCTGACTTTTCTTGAGGCAAATTCACTAATGACATCATCAAAATCAATGTTGTTTGCCACTTCATTTTCAATTGAAATTATAGCCAAACTAGACAAACGTTCTCGGCCCATTGTTGACCTCATATAGTGTTTTATGAGCTTAAGTTTACTGAAACTTCTCTCACACGTAGCAACTGTGACTGGTATGGTGAGGAAGATGCAAATAGCAATTGTTGTGTTGGGATAAGCATCGATCAAAGAATATTTATGAATGAGCTGCAAAATGTCGATCGGGCTAGATTTTTCAAAGTTGTCCATCATTGCGGCAGCTTGATATTTAAAGCTTGCCATTTCTGACTGGAAATCGGAAGAATCTAAATCTGCCTTGTAAATTTGAGATAAATTTGCAACTTTTTTCTTGAGTTCATCCACTGAACTTTTAGAGAGTGAATGCCCACTGAGGTAGCCAAAATCAGAGGATACAGCAGACCTCAAACCGCCACTCTATTTGTGTAATAATGCTGTCAAACACAAGGTTGCACTGAGATCCGAATTCTGTTTCTGCTGTGAGAAGGTGAGAGTCATCTTCAGCTTCATAAAGTGCTATTCGCTTCACTTTGGGCTTCCTCTTAATTGGAAAGCCACCATCAATTCCGCTCTGGTTAGCTTTTTCTGTAGCATCTTTGATAATATTGTCCACCCCAACATCTCAAAAAATCTGAATGGAAGCCTTCAACCATTTCATTTTTTTTACGGCAATTTCAATTGAAATGGTTTTTGACTGAAGCAGTTTGTTTTCCCGGTCAATTAGAGAAAGAATTTGACACCAGAAATCCAACAAACACAAAAAACTGAAATCAATACGAATGAGAAGTTCTTTTGCACTGCTAACTGTGACATCATTTGTCATGGGATTGTGGATAATGGATTCCAAAACTTGAAGAACATCTTTGATTTGTCTGTGCAACGGTGTAATTGCTTCTTTTTTGGTAGACCATCTTGTGTCACTATTTCCCTTTAATGAGATGGTCAACGTTTTCATCAGTTTTTCCCATCTTGACGTGAAGCTTGAAAAAAAGTTAAAGATGGCTTGAACTTTTCCAAAAAACGTAATCATGAGTGGGGAAACCTCAGCGGCATGAACACCAACAAGATTTAAAGTGTGAGCTGCGCATGGAACAAATCTTGCTGACTCATTAAGAGAATAATAATGATAATAATGGCTAATCAACTCAATTAAGCTCAAAAAAATGCCACTGTTTTGTTGACCGATGTCTTCTGTTGTTCCCCGAAGGGCAAGATTGTTCTTGGCACAAAAAAAAATTGCATCAACAATCACTTTTAAGATATCTCTCCACTTTTTCATCTCTCCACTAATAACTCTCTACAGATCAGAATTCAGCGTCTTTCCTTCCTTGAGGTTTTTTTCAAGAGTTTTCCGATCAGAATAGCATCTTTGGTGTTCATTGTTGTTTTCATCCTCAGGAATTCTTGGGTTTAGTTTTTTCCAGTCACAAAACCCTTTAGAAATTTTTCAGAAATTGTTGGTTTTTGTTGTTGAAAACAACAAACAGCAAAAACAAAATAAAGAATCTTTTTTATTGCTATACTGCAGCCAAGTGCGAACAAATTTTTTACCATTGGGATGAATTTTTTCATACCATTTTGAGCTGAAGTGTCGCATTCTGTTGTCAAAATCACACAGCGTGTTTGAGAAAAATTCTCTTCTGTCTTGCTCTGGCCTATGCTTAATCAAAAAGCATCTTGTTTTGTCCGTTATTTTAAGTCATGTTGCTGGATCCCTGCGTTGAAAATTTTCTTTCGAGGCCACTGGAATTTCTGAGATTTCTGAATGAAGTTCATCCTCGTCCATTTCAGCTGGGCCTGTAAGCTAGGCATTTTATCTTCCCTGGTTGGTTCTGAATCAGTTGTGCAAAATTCTTCTTGACTTTGGCTGATGAAAATCTCCTCTTCAAAATGATGATCTGAACTCAATTAAAGTCAATTATAGGATCTGTTGAATTGTCATTAATTTTAATACAAATATCCTCTGAAATAGTTTGTTTCTCCACTGAGTTTGTTACCAACCACTTTTTGAAACAGTTTTGTAGTTTCTCGTCACTTTCTTGGCGCTGTTTTCTTTTCTTCTTAAATTCAGCACCAGATAACTTTTGGGTTCGACTCATAATAGAATTATAATGCTCAAAAGTTATCAAAGGTATGTTAGTGTTATAGGGCGCTTTTTTGTTCAGTATATGAGCTTTAATATTTAAGAGTTTGTGTCAAGAGGCGGAATTTTAATTAATTTTCTTATCAACAACAGCGACGCCGTGAAAATTTGTTTCATAAACTGATTATTGTTTTTTTAATTTATTAAAGTTTGCGCCCTCCCAATTTAGGCGCTTCAGGCCGCGGCCCGGCCGGCCCCGCCCTTGGTACGGCTCTGTTTATATATATATATATATATATATATATATATATATATATATATATATATATATATATATATATATATATATAATATAGATAATAATTATTAAAGATTAGGTTTATTAATCATAATTATTATATATATATAATAATATATAATAATAAATATATATATATATATATTATTATATATATATAATAATTATGATTAATAAACCTAATCTTTAATAATTATTATCTATATTATATATATATATATATTATATATATATATATATATATATATATATATATATATATATATATATATATATATATATATATATATATAAATACAAAAGAGATAACAATACAAGTTCTATAATTTTAATCCTTATTTTCCATTAAGTTACAAATAAATAAAATACTAATCTTTGAATAAAAAAAATACAGCTATAAAAAAAACACATTACACATGTTATAAGAAAGCTTATTAGGTAATTTCTAGTTCAGAACTAGTTCCACTAGAAAATAAAAATATAAAAAATTTTCCATTCAAATAAATAAAAAGATATTATGTATTAAAACAGCTGAATTAAATGTAAAAAAAATTAACTGTATTTTTATCAACATTGAATTAAACTATTAAATAGTTTAATAATGGGTATTTAAAAAACCCATCATTGCATTATTTATTTGTAAATAAAATATAATGTGAAATATTATGTTAGAAATTTTTACTATATAAATAATATTAAATATACAAAGTATTAAAAAAAATAACAAAAATTTCAACAATTTTTGAAAATCAAATAAAGTTTTAGTAACCTTTATTTAACATAAAAATTATAAAAAATTTGATATATAATTCGACTGTAGAATATAAAGAAATAATGTAATAAATATTAGTATTACAGATTATAATGCCTCAACACCAGATTAAAAATAGTATTTTTTTTCGAATACAGTTTTTCAACCATTATAAAATGCGCATTTTTTTTTGTTTTGTAAAATCAAGTTGCGTTTACTTTGAAATGCTGACGTTGATTTGATGTCCAAAGTAACAACGTAATAAAAGCAACGTAGTTCCAAAGTCGTTTTAACGTTAATCAGACTAACGTTGGTTTTACGTTAAACAACCAACGTTGTTCTAACGTCGTTTTCATGTTAACATTCGAGACTTTAGACGATGACGTTTTTCCGTCGTGGTTCCAACGTTTGAATTTAGTTAACAAACATCGTTGGAATTTGGTTAACTTGCGTCGCTACCAAAATCCAATCAATTTACAACAACGGCTCGACGTCTTATTCTTACTGGGACAGCTTTAAACACTTTTTAAACACCTTTTTTTTCAAAATCTTTCAAAATGACTTTCTGCAAGAATATCGTACTAATAATTTTACTAAATTTTTATTACTCTTTTGACTAAAATTAGTTGTCACTTAAAAACAAACCTTACTGGTTGATAAGCATTTGTTGGTAATAAAACAAACCTTACTGATTGATAAGCATTTGCTGATTCTTGAATGACAATTTAATGTATGTAGAACTACACGTTTACTATTAACTGTCATTCACTCAATTTAATTCATTATGAAATAACAAATAAATTCTAATCATTTGTCAACAAATTGCCTGCATTACTTTTATTAAAAATTGCGCGCATTATTTAAATTTTTTTATACATCAAACAAAATAATGAAGATGTTGTTTCTTTTTATAGTTTTGTTAATGAAAACAAAAGTGGCATAGCTATCACTCAAGTTAAATCTCCTTTGTTTTGTATAACTGGAAATACAACATTCATTGATTGCGTTAAACCAACCAGAAACTTATAAATTTAACATGGTTAAATTTATGGTTAAGTTGAATTATTATTATCACTGGTTGAGTTCTAAAGCGGTCTCAAATTTGAACGACTTAAGTTAAGTAAAAACATGAACAATTTGATAATTATTAACTTACTTAGAACAAGTCTTAAATTAAGTAACCCAAGATTTTAAATAAAGAGGACTCAATGGTACCAAAAGTTAATGATTTTTATCAAAAGTTATTAAATGTATGGAACCTTCAGGAAAAATTAGTTTAGTACCTCTTTATGTAACCTTTTCTATAAAATTATTGACTCAACGTTATTTGCGAATATTTTCAGCTGCATTAGTTACTACAATAAAATCGTTTTAAATTGATTAGTTTACATTTTGAGAAGGTATGACTTAAAATACAACTGGTTACACAATGCTCCAGCATAAGTACTTAAACTGATTTGATTTCATTTAAAACGTAAAACAAACTACTGTTAACTTTATCTTTTATTAATAAAAACAAAATTTATACAGTTTTATTTATATCACTTTAAATATTTCTTTATCTAAAACTTTATATATGGAAGGATTTTTTTTTTTTAGTTTCAAAATGTATGGAATTTTTGTTTATTGCAGTTTGATTCTTAGTGCTACTGCATGGGTTAGAGATATGGAAAGTATGTTTTGTTTTTTTTAATCTTAGAAAACGTGATGTACATATATACACACATATATGCTTAAATATATTTATATAAAAGTTAAAAAGTAAAGCACTAATCAAATATTTTTCATTTAACGCAGTGTAAAATGAAAAAAAATTGATAAGTGATTTTAACATGTATTAACAATTTCAAAATGTATTTTTAAAATAAACAGAGCAATAATAAATTGATATTCTACCAATATATATATATATATATATATATATATATATATATATATATATATATATATATATATATATATATATATATATATATATATGTATATATATATATATATATATATATATGAATTTTCTAAAGTTATATTATTATTTTTACTAGATCCAAATTTGTATCAAGGTGATATGATATTATCACCATCTGAAATAGAAGAAGTTCAAAATGGAACTTTTAAGTTTTCAGCACTTGGAGATTTAAGTAAAATGTGGCCTAACGCTGTTGTACCTTACGTCATAGATTCATCTTTAGGTGCGCTTATATATAAATGGTATTCTAGAACTTAACAATGGTTTATTTTTACAAACGATTTTAAAAAAACTTTAAACTTCTCAAAACACCACGGTTAATTTTTTTCTTGTTTAGCGAATGAAAGAAAAGCAAAAAGTGGGATCGAAAGTGCAATTGCTGATTATCATAAATACACCTGCTTGAGATTTAAATTAAGAACAAATGAGGCTGAATATATTAGATTTTGGCGTGGTAGCGGGTAAGTAAACTTATTTTACAAAAAAAAATTGAAGCATGAGTATTATTAAAATATGTCTTTACGAACACTGAGGTCTGGGATTATCATTCAAGTCTATTTTAAAATGTATTACTTTTTTATTAGTTGTTCATCGTATGTTGGATATACTAAGGGGAGGAGAAATGATGTATCGCTTTCTGAAGGATGTTGGAGTAAATCAACTGTTTTGCACGAAGTTGGGCACAGCTTAGGTAAGTTTTGTAAAGCGTTATACAAACTAAAAAAAGCATGAAAGTTCTATATTCAGAATAAAGGTAGTACAAATGCGACGCCAAATCATTTCGACGTCAGATATTTGTTAATTAAAAGTTTTATGGAACAAATTATTTTTAAACATATTTGTAGTAGGTTGTAGTACAACTTTTTATTTTTGAAGTTATTAGGTTGTGCCTAAAAACCGGCCCGGCCCGGCCTAAAAGCCTAAATCCCGCCCCGGCAAGATACCTAAAACCCGTTTAACAATGTTTGCGACTAGAGCAAAAGTCTAGTCACTATTTGGAATACGTCAGGCCGTCAAATTCTAAGTAAATATGCAAAAAAGATTATTTTAGAGTATGTATTAAGCAAAAGGACACAAGTCCAGTTAAAAAGTTTATAATTTAGTGGTAAGAATGGGCAGGATTGATTTCCGTATGTTTTTAACGATAAGGTTTTTCTTGTATAACTTCGCATCTGAACCCCAAAAGAACCCAATTACTTTATGGAACTAATACAGCTGTAAAAGCGTGAATGAAACAGCTATAATTTTTTGGAGGTGTTAGTTAAACAATGATCAAAAAAGTTGGATAGGTGCCCAGTATAGAAGCATTGAGTGAAGAGGAGGAAATTCTAGTCACTGATGGTTTATATCTCGTATGCCGTATGAAATGTATACCATTTTAGCGCAGATATTGAATTTATACATAGTTCATATCTAAATTTTGTTTGTACTAATTTATTGAAAATATTTGCTCATTAGTTTATTAAGAAATTATAATTAGTTTATATTATATTTGTTTATATTATGGTAGTTAGACTCTTAATTTATATTAAATTATAATGTATACCCTTCAGGATAGTATTTGTTTATATTTAGTTTATAATTAATTACAATTTATCTAATTTTATAAATGAAAATGGTCTATGCCGTTTTAATGGAGTAATTTGTTTTCTAAAAATGTAAACTATTTTAGTAGAATTTTTCGTCTTATACTTTAGTTTATATTTAATTATACCCTTTATTTTCATATATAACTTGAGTTTATTTTAACTTATATTTATTTTTAATTTATACTCTTTAAATCTTTAAATGGAAATATTTGTTTTATACCTTTTTTTGTTTTATCGCTTTTTACTTTGTTTAATTTAGATTATAATGTTTGCTTCATATTTATGTATAATTATTTTAAGTAATGCCTTTGACCGGAAATATTTGTTTTATACTAAGTAATATTTAATTATATTTTAAAACCGCATTACGGTGCAGATCCTCTTAATGACAATAACAGTCCAAAGCTTGATATGTTTAGGAGATATGTGACACCACGATGTTTTGTAACTAATGAACTTGGAATTCGGAATAAAGTCGATTTTAATGCCCCTCACTAACTTGATGGAAACAGGTGTGGCATTTTTACATTAATGTTTGCGGAGGCTGTCATAAATAATGTAAACAATAATGCCGTAGATCCTACGGCTGTTACGTTATATCATCGCTACACTCGTGCTAGAATTGTACATTGTATGCAAGCAAAAGTTGAAAACAAAGATATATGTGACATCCCGTTTTGTGTAAAACCCCGTGATGCTCATTTAACTAGGTTATGCGAAAAATTCGATCGCTGGTGTCATAATGCTTGTGTACCATATCAGTCATCTAACAGCACATTTTACTGTAGCCATTGCATTTGAACAAACCAATGGTTTATGACATTTATTTACATAGTATAAAATTATTTTTTGTTTAATTTAAAGAAAAAAGTACAATGAAAAATTTTCCTAATATTTCTAAATTTAGTTTAAAAATTATATCAAAAATAATTTTTCAACCTGGCCGGGTTTTAGGCTCTTAAGCCGTGCCGGGCTCGGCCGGGCCGGGTTTTAGGCACAACCTGTTATTATTTCTAAGAGTAAGTTTCATAGAAAGTGGAAAAGAGATAACAGTTGATTTATTTCTTTTTTTCCAGGTTTTCATCATGAACAAACTCGACCTGACAGGGATAGTTTTGTTACTATTGTTAAAAGTAACATTAGTCCTGGTAAATTTGTATTGCCCATTTTACTTTTACGTCATTTCTATAATGAGTAACTAAATCATATCTCCTCCTCTCAAAGTGTTATTTCTGTCTTAACAATATATTTTCAAATAGGTACTTATTTCAATTTTGAAAAAGAAAACGCAAGAGACATTAATTCACATGGTTCTCCATATGACTATTTATCGATGATGCATTATTCTTGGAACGCATTTGCTGTGAATACGGGATCTCCTTCAATCATCACTCTTAACAAAGAATACCAATACCATATTGGACAGGACGAAGGCTTTTCTAGATCAGACGTAATCCAATTAAACAAAATGTATAGATGCAGTGAGGATTTATTTATTTATTTGATTTACTAGTATTTGTTTGAAAAAAAAAAAAAAGAAGAAACCTAAACGTAGATGTCCTTTAAAGACTAAAACTAACTATGGTGCTTTTTTCAATTAAAATAATTAAAGAAATAATTGATATATTAAGTAAATATTGACTATATAATATTAACAATGATAATAATACATATTAACAAGATTAAACTATTGTGCTTAGGTGGAAGTTATCCAACTCCTCCAGATTACGTTATTGTTCCAGGTAAGATATTTATTTGATGTATAATTATTTCTCATACAATCAAATGTTTATGTAAACTAGAGTGGGGTCGAAACTTTTTTTTTTTTTTAATTTTTGAAAGTTTCAAAAATAGTAATTATATTTTATAAATACTTATTTAAAAATTTTATTAAAAAACAATAAACGTCAAATTTTTTTAAAAAAACTATATTTTTTATGCAGTAAAATCTAAAAAAATAATATTTGTATAAGATCAATATGTTTAAAAGTTTTTAAAGTTTCTTTTCTTTTTAGTACCAGGTTGACTTATTTCTGAAAAAAAAATTTCGTATAATATTAGGGACTCATTAAGTATTAGTTGGGGCTCCTCTAAAATATGTTTTATGCAAAAAATTTTCTAAATCTAGTGTTATTTTATTATATAGAACAAACCTAGGGGTAAGCAGATAAAATTTTCAAAAAGTAATTTTCACCCCACCCTAGTTTAAAGTTTGATTGATTATAAAACAGTTGTAATGTTGAATATGTTTAAAAACATTTTATTATAAGATACTTTTGATTTTATACTTTATATTTATTAGCTTTTATGTATCAAAAAAAAATTTAAAAACTTTACTTTATAAAAAAGTTGTGAAAGGTAATTTTGATATTACTATATATTATTTAAAAAAAAAAAATAGAATAACAATTAAAGTACAATTATAAAAAATGTTTCTTTTATTCAAAAGGATGTGTGTTAAAATGTGTGTTTCTTTTATTCAAAAGGATGTGTGTTAAAATGTGTGTTTCTTTTATTCAAAAGGATGTGTGTTAAAATGTGTGTTTCTTTTATTCAAAAGGATGTGTGTTAAAATGTGTGTTTCTTTTATTCAAAAGGATGTGTGTTAAAATGTGTGTTTCTTTTATTCAAAAGGATGTCATAATACTGGAGGTGCTTGTGCATCAGGTGTTGCAGAAGGCAATTGCAACAAACCGGAATGGAAATCTTATATGACACGTGCTTGTCGAAGAGCATGTGGTTTATGCGGTGATGGAGGAGGACCAAAAACAGACGGGCCAGTTGTTACATATACGGCTGGGCCTAATACTACACCACCTAGGACCCCAGTTCCACCAACCATAGGTACTTTTGTTTTTTTATAAAAAGCACTAAATATTCCAATTCATTATATTACTCAATTTGTACAAACATTTTTTTTATCTAATATACTTGACTTCTTTTATTGATAACATTTATATTATCATAATATTACAAATTTTTAAAATGATTTTATAATTTATTATTTCAGTTATAATGATTCTTTAGTTCAATTCTTAAATTTATTATATTGTAAAACTTTTTACTTTTTAATTATTTATATTCATTTTGAAAACTCAATTATTTTTATTCTTGGTTTGTTTTTAGGAGGTGCGTGCGTTGATAAACATGTTAACTGTATCCAATTTAGAAACGATTGCAATCAACATCCCGATTATTTTAAAATGTATTGTCGAAAGACGTGTAAATTCTGTTAATTAAAAATCATAGTAATAAAAATATAAAAAAAGATATAAAGAATAAAGTCAATAAATCTACAAAAAATTTTATTATTTATTTTGTATTTTACTTCAAATAAATTGTTTCAAATACAATGCCGATCCAACATCTATCATCATAGGCTATCGCTACATAACCTCAAAAGTAACAGTATTAGGTTAAAATATACCTTGTTTCTTTTTATGATTATGAACTATTGTTTAGTTAGTGTTTTTACTTCACCTTTTTGTACCAATCTTGTTATTTCCAAGATCTATAAACAGATGAAAGCTATGAGTACCAGGTAGACTTGTTACACGTAATTGTACTTTCATGTTGCCATTGTAACTCCAAGAGTTTTATGTAAAATTAACTACCTTAATTTTTTTAAATCAAAAATCATACAAGACCCTACATGTGAGAATTCAGTTTCGATATGATCGTTTCAAATTGCTGTCAACCTTTTTACAGTACTAAAGACACTGTCACATGGTTAATTTTCACAGGACGTTGCAGGAAAGTTCAATTCAGCTATAAGGTCAAATTCACTCTGTAGTTGGAATAGATTACGGAAACTTTTACAATTTTTTTCCAGCCCTCTACAACTTTTAGTGAATAAATGTAATTTGAACAGAAATTTGTTTTTAATCTGAGTAAAGTTAGTTGAATATATTTATATACATAGGTTATATGAGGTGTAACGTTGTCTGATATAAAACAGTAATAAATACATTTTAATAGACCTTTATTGTTTTTATCGCTAATGGGTATAAAGAAAATTGTTGGGCGTATTTATTTTTTACTATTCTTAACTAAATTTGTATTAACCAATAAACTTTGAATTTTATAGTATAATCTCTCAGCGTTCAAAAGTTATTACCAAAGTAAAATAATGTTTGAACCCTTCTAGAAGGAGGCCAGTTTGTCTAAAGGTTCAAAATAGTTCATAATTCCCTTGAGGGTTACAAATTTCATATGGTCATAATTTTTGAATGTTAAGAGATTATAGTATGAAATTTACAGTTCATCAATGAATATAAATTTATTTGGCAGTCGAAAAAAAAAATTATTTACTTGTTGCTCTCTTTTATAGGTTTTCTTGCTTCAGGCTCCAGTCATTCTAATTTTTTGCAAAACATCCTCAATTGACATAAGTATAAACATATATATATATATATATATATATATATATATATATATATATATATATATATATATATATATATATATATATATATATATATATATATATATATATATATATATATATATATATATATATATATATATATATATATATATATATATATATATATATATATATATATATATATATATATGTATATATATATATATATATTTAGAGTTTTCTACATGTCTGGAAGTTAGCTACCTCAAACACCAAAAAATGCTTGATCCGCCCTTACAGGAAAGTTTAAAGAAAATATGAGGACCCATGGTTCAAAATTTCCTAAACTTTTGGTGATTCAATCTGAAATTAACCAATATTTACAAAATTATTTGAAAAGTTATGTTTTAATTTCAAAATTCAATATGTTAAGATTGTTTGCTTTCCTTGTAAATAGAAACAGTCTACGCGAATACGCAATAAACACTTTAGATTTTGAAATATTTTACTATTACAAATATTGCAACTTTTATTATCCTAAATAATTAACTCAATCAAAAAACTTCAAAATCAAGAACTGTGGAAGATATATCAGTATTGATGCATCACGTGACAACAGCCTGTAGATTTTAGAAAATTTATTGGTTCATAATCCTGTGGACGCAATTTTAATTTTGTTGTATTTTACTTTAAATGGATTGTATATTGTAAACACAGAAGCTCAAAACCGAGAACCGTTTAACAATACAGTAATCAAATTTTTTAAAAAAGAAGAAAAATGAAAACAATACAGTTTAGGAATGCAATAAAAATATAATTAAGTATCTCAAATATAAAATACCGTTTAACGATACAATAAAAAAGTCCAATCAAATATTTTAAATTACAATTAGGAAGTACTTATAAAAGAGGACCGAGATCAAAAGAACTCGAACATATTATTTTTTAAAAAAATAAAAATTTTTTTGTTTTTTTTTAAAGCAGAAAAGTTCCAACTATGGGAAAAATTAAAATATTTTAAAACTACATGGTTCCATAGAAAAGCTCCGCGACATAATATAAGAAACGATACCATTGAAAAGCTCCGCGATAAGAAATCTTCTAAAAATTAATTGCGAGTAAGATTGATAATAAGATTGACATTTCTTAGACCATATTTGTTTTAGGCTTTATTGCATTTAAATTTTAAAACATATAGGGTTTATATAAGTTTATCCTATATTTATTTACAGTTTTACATTTTGTTTTAGCTGTTTGTTATTAGATGATTACCATTGTACTTTAACTCTAGTAATATTAAAAAGTGCGTTTTTAGCATCTTTTAGCATTATATTTTACCATAATTTCTTACAATCATATTTTTCCCTTTTTTAAACATTTAATTGAGCTTTGTTCGTTTTACTTGATCTATCTTAGCGAATTAAAAAAAAAAATCAACACGTACTTTTCCATAAAAATTGCCCGCAAGCTTATATCATCATAACGAAACTCGCAAGTATAACACTACTTATAATTTATAGAAAACTACCTGAAATAAATACAGCAAAATTATAATTTTAAAAATGTTTCTACCTCAAATTATTTATTATCCACCAGATTCTAATAGCAATATTATGTGGGGAGTATTGTCATACTTCTATACACTCCACAAATATTTCGTTGATTCTACCTATGATGAGGTTCCGCAGAAATATTTTCAAAATTCATTTTGGAATAGCAGGTAAAGATTTTATGGAGAAGTTAACCTCTTGGTTATGAAAGTTTAACTCCACTTCTAGTTTAAAATCAATCTTTTTAAAAATTATAATCTACCGAAACATCTTTTTCATAAATATTTTGCAAATACGATGTCCAAAAACACACATGATATTTAACTCGTAGAATTGATTTTTGAAGAAGATACTGGTCTAAAAGTAGTCAAAATATACAAAAAAAAGTTTATAAATTTCAAAAATAAAAAATCTATGGACAATATTTCTAGAATTTTTATAAAGTTGATTATGGAAGGTAAAATCACTGCAGCGTTAAAATATTTAGAAAGAGAGACATCATACGGTATATTACCACTATCAGACAACACAATCAAGGACCTAAAAAACAAACACCCCGAATGATTAGGAGTAGAAAATAACAGCTTACTGTATGGCCCAAATGATTTAATACCCACAAATTAAAAAATTATGCTGCTATATTTAACAAAAATATAACAGCATTGGGACACGATATAACAGCATAAATGGCGTTATCTTTTATCGTTTTGGTGTTATTATGCTGTTATTTTTTTCACTTATGCTGTTATATTTTTATAAATAACAGCAAAAATAACAGCAAAATGCTGTTATTTGAATATAAATAACAGCATCATGCTTTTATATCGTTATCCAATGGTGTTATATTTGGTGTTATATTCAAAAACCAAGCTAACGGCATAATATGCCGTTATGTATTTTTTTTACATGTTTTGTTTTTACCCAAGTAAGATCTAAACTAATAATTAATAAATTATTTATAAATACATAATTAATAGCAGTTATTTTATCTATTTAACATAATGAGTTCTTTCAATGCAATTATTACTAGTAAGGCATAAAATATATCTTTTAAAATATTTTTAATACATCCAATGACATTTTAATATAATTGTAAAATAAACATTATAAATATACCTTGTAAAAATAATTTTAGATCAATTAATTAAAACAAATCATTAAACAGAATTCATAAAATAATTAATTTTACTTACTTCAGATTTCTTAAACAAGACATCCTTTGCTTTTTTTGAACCTATTTTACATTGCAAATTAAGCAAACTTTCAAGGTGATTCTAAGATCTTGCAAATGCTTTATTTACAAAAATTGTACATGCTTCTTCGATAAAACTATACTGAGGGTAAAAGCTTAAACTTAGCAATTATTAAACATGGAGCCAGTAATAATCAAAGTGGGAGTTTTTCATACATTTTTGGTTGAAAAAGATTT
Organism: Hydra vulgaris; assembly: GCF_038396675.1. NCBI lineage: Eukaryota > Metazoa > Cnidaria > Hydrozoa > Anthoathecata > Hydridae > Hydra > Hydra vulgaris. The sequence continues at coordinate 46,649,011 of NC_088934.1, read as the reverse complement.
CTATTCAAAATTGCAATAACATTGATAGATGGTTTTGATTTTGTTATTTCATTCTAAAAAATATAAAAATGAAAATACTGTAAATTCGAAAATAAGCAATGGTGCACATAATCACTTAACCAACCAAAAATTGTTTATCGTAAAATCGTATAAAATAACATGATATGACGCATGATGCTAAATGTGTGTATAACACACTTTATAAAATTACTTGATATATTATACATTAAACAATTTTTTAAAGTATTTTTGATCGTAAAAAAGTATTAATTAGTAAAAAAAGCTATATAATAATTACTAATTATACCCAACGTTGTTGCCTAATTATGTTTGATACCTGGGTTAGAAGTGAATCCTAAGAGAATTTATTTTTCAAAACTATATCATTTAAGGGTGCATAAATAAATACCTATTCCATACAACAACAACAAAACATGCATGTATTATAAACACACCTAAAAAAATATAGCAGTGCCATGAGATTGTAAATAATTTTTAAAACAATTCTTACCCAGTGTTCCAAGCAGTTTGGAAAATTAAAAAGAAGAGTTGACTTAAGTTTAGTAAAAAACTCTATCCGAACCCATGCATCATTGTCTGAAGGAAAAGCAACATGACAATACTGAAGAATGCTACTTTTTAACTCCTTTTTCAAAATATCATTTGTCGAGACATTGTTTAAAAAGTTCAAAAATTATGTACTAAAAAAAGTCCTCAGGTGAGCAACTTCATCTGAATCAAAAGGAACTGTTGAAATCTGAAAAAACATTAACACAGTAAAATGCCTGGCATATAATATAATAGTAAAATGTGTGATATGTTAGGTAAATCAGTGGGGCGATTGTTTAAATTGTTTTTGAGACTTAGAATTTAAGGTGTTTTATGGTGGTATATTAAAAATCAGACCTTACTATAACCAACATACATTAAATAACATTACATTGTTTACAATATAGTTTAAATAAATTTTATAATATAAATTTGTATATGATTTGTAATCAAATGTCACAAGTATTTATATTGTGTTATGTATGAAAGAACCATGTTAGACAACGTTCATATCTTTTTAAGAACATTATTAGTGATTTTTATTGCAACACATATTTATTGGTTGTTGTGTCATCTCAAAATTGGTTGGTATTGGTTGTTGTGTCATCTCAAAATTGGTTGGTATTGGTTGTTGTGTCATCTCAAAATGCCAACATTTATGAAAGTATAATAGCCAAAAAATAAAATAAAATGCTAGAGTTATACAATAGATTTTGGTATTTCTAACCAAATTTTCTATACATACAAAAGGGTAAAATATATATATTAAAATCTGAATTTGCTTTGAATTTTTATTTAAACAATATTTTCATACTTTAAATGTGTTTCTGCTGTAAAAATAAAAAATATAATAAAATTAACAAATTATTATAATGTACTTTAAAATGTAAACTTCTATACATATATTAAAAAAACTTAGATTTGGCACTGCTAAAGAGAAAATATTGATTCTGCCATTCACAGAACTTGAAGAATTAAAATATTGTATGACGCACCAAGGAAATATCAAAGTGTCTGGATAAATAAGAACTTGTTCAGAAGATTCACAACATATTAAATATGCTGAGTGCGCTTGTACTATAAGTTTAGAGGATTTAAAAGCACGTTTGTCATTTTCTGATTATATTGAGAGGATTTTGTAGAATATCAACTTTTCTTAATGTAGGCATGAAATAATATCATTAATCTTGTAAATTATGCCATTTACTTTAGCAGAAATAATAGAGCCTTTTTTAAACTTCAACTTACCCACTTGTCCGTATACATCACCACGTCTTTCCCCAGCTGCATTAAAAAAATTGCTTGTGGTATTAATAACCATCGTTTTACATGCTGAAAAGGGAATGTTCTTGAAATTAAAGTGTCGAAAATTCTTCACAACCTGATGTTTTCTTTCATAAGCCATACACATATGTTCCCGTAGAGCCCCAAACCGTTCAACTTGAGCAGGGTAGTGAATAAGGAAGTGTAACTTTGGAATGAATTTATCAGGATACAAATACAAAAATAAGCGATGATCTTGAATTAACGTTTTTAAATCAGATAAAAAAGGGGAGTAACAACAGGAGACAAGCACAGTTGAAGTACCTGAATAATTTTTAACAAACAAATGAAATGGACATATTAGGAATCATATTAGGCTTTTCAATACCATTAGCATAGCTTAACCCCTGCAGCCAATCATTTATTTCTTACAAAGAAAAAAAATTGTTCTGAATGGCATACAACAAAAATAACTCTAACTGAAGTGGAGTGAGACCTTCCAACAAATCATGCAATCAGCGCAATGTCTTTTCACTAAAACCTTATTTAAAACCTTGCAGAAAGAGAGTCTCCTGAGAATTATACTACTTCAACCATAATTTTTTTGGCAACACCCTTAACTTTAATTACCATTCCATTTTCCAGCTGGCTTATCGAAAAAATAAAATCACTGAAAAGAATACTGTAAAAATTTTTATCTTTTACCCATTTAGTTAATGCAAAAATTAATGGAAAGATAGTAGACATTCTACCGCGATACAATTAAGCGATGTTTAAAATTTGAAAGTAAAATACAAACATTTTTTGCTTTTACGTCCCTTTCTTAAAGGATTTGCTATTTCAAGGTCATCACAATATATTCCAATTTTCACGTGGTTTGTGTCCCCATTCACAGCTGTGAAGTTATTAATTTCTTGAGATTGAAATAGGAAAGACAATATTTCAATGAAAGGAATAATACAACCTTGGCTGTTCAGACCAATCACTTTTGCAGTTGGAGTCTGTAAATAATTCTTGTAATACTTTTCTTGTAAATATTGTGTTGAAAGTTTATCACAAGTTGCTTTTAAAGCCTCTATGTCAACATTCAATACAGAAAGCATCTCCTTTAAATTACTGAAAATTATGTTTAAAACATTTTGAGCACAGCTGTGCTTTCCTTGTAAATGTAATGTCAAATCTCCTAAATAATCTTTGTTAATTTTTGTAGTACCGATTTGAACCACAAACTCGTTTTCTACTCATTTTCAATAGTACAGGTATTGATCTGGTTAATGGAACATTTTTTGGAATGTTTCAGGAAACCTAAAAGACTTTTAAATTTTGAAAAACAAAATTCACAAAAAACGGCTGCTTGGTTGCCATGCAGTTTTAAGTGATGAAGCATAAAACTATAAGTTGTAGTTTTACAATAACAAACAGAACAGTTATAGTTTATTACCTTTCGTGGTGTTGGGGGTGTTTTCAGATCTGATGAAGATAGTTGTCTCACCGGAGGCTGAACAAAATTTGTACTACATTCTTCAGCCATATAATGGTTTTCAGAAATCAGATTTATATTCTTTGATGGTACTACAAAATCTACGTAATCATTTAAAATGGATGAAAATTGACATAATGCACAGTGGTCCAAATGGTGGACAAAATGAAAAAATCTATATTTCTGGACTAAAATTTTTTTATGATTTTTTGAAACTACAATAAAATTCGACTTAAATGGAAAAGACTAGAGGTGATTATCATGCTTGGTTAAGAAATGACAACCTTTCAAAGTTTTAAAAAACATGTAAAAAAAACGTTCACACCGCAGAGTTAGATTTTTCACATACATTTTCTAATTTTAATTATATGCAGCAGATTTATAAACAAAAATTAAAAAAAATATTTCATTTCTCACGAAATTGAATGAACAAAATAAGAGTATTAACTCCTTTTTTTTTTTTTAACGTTATTAATAAAAAAATTTCATTTCTTATAAAAAAATTTAATACAAAAGTCAGTTTCTGCAAAAAAAAATCTCTTAAATTTTGTATGCTTCCTCAAATATCTCAAAAACCGGAAATTTGGTAATACTAAACCATATATTATTTAGAAACTTCATACTGTTGCCATTGTTTTGGTATGCCACATATATTTACCAAACAGCCGGTTTTTAAGTTATTTGTGGTTATAAAAACTATGTTTAATTGTTTCTTTAAGCATAATGCACTAGTTATTTTATCTAAACTTTTAAAAAGACTAAAAAAATAGCAAACGCTCAAGTTTAATTTTTTTATTTTACATAAACAAAGTATTAACAATGTCATTTTCATGTACTTTGAAACATGTTTTTTTACTATGCCCTATCTCACTACACAATTTGCATTGTAATCGACCTTTGTTCCTTTGCTCGGTAACTAAAGGGTCAGAGCCCACCCAGAGTCTTTTAAAACAATCTTCCAAGTTCTGCAACTGATTTGTTTTTCTTGATAGTTTTTCTCTAAATATTCTATTCTCATCCTCGCTCCATGATTTAAGTCCTGTATCATTATTTAACTCAATAAGCTCCCAAGTATGTCCTAATAACTTATGAATAGTCGGTGTCAAACTAAACCAGGGCATTTCTTGTCGAAGAAGAATGTTTGTCTCCTTATATATATCTCTATATTTTTTTTATGTTAATTTTCTGACTAGATGACATAGCACGAATAATATTAGACAACAAGAAACCGTACCGCTCTGCTAACATTCTGGCATGTTTATTTGAAATGTAGTCAGTAATCAGTTTTCTATTTTTCTCATTATAAAGAAGATTTCTAGCAACGTTGCCAGTTGTAGTACTACCCCCTTGACCTGATGAATCTGCAAAATCCCACTTGATACCTGTTTTTTTTCCAATTAACTCATGTGTATTTTTTTTCTCTATTTCAAGGAAGTGCGTAGTACTGGCTGTCTTAGACTCTGTCCATGCGTTAACTCCTGCAGATAAATGAACCACAACTTTCATAAAGTGGTCAAATCCACGGAGTAATGCATGGAGTACTTGTACAGACCTTACGTTAGATCCAGCTATTGGACTTGCTGTTTGTCCATGGCGAACATCATAATCCTTTGACTTTTTAGTTAAAGAGCCGTCTTCTTGAACTAAATTCAAAAATATCTGCTCCATGGTTTCGATGTCTCTATTTATAACGAATCCCTGTTCAATTGTACATATATCTTCACAATGTTCCTTAGATAAATCACAAAGATCACAGTAAGCACCTCCAAGGCCCTGAAATATGTTTGATGCTTTTCTGTCAAAACTGTCTGCAACAATGTTTACTTTAATATTCAAATATTGTCCGTTGAAGATAATAATGAAACCTTCCTCCTTCATTGTTTTTATATCCGCATTAAAAACGGTTAAAGATTGTGCATTCTCACGTGATTCTTTTCCCATTTGAAGCATAAGAGGCCTCTGTGAAAAATCTGAGTTTGGAGATATTTGTTCCCATATTAAGTTGTTTCCATCTGCATTAGAGTTTAAAAGTTTCAGAGGGCAAAACATTGCCATGATTATATTATTGGTATTTACATTGTGTAGCTGATTATACATTTTATGTCCTCCACTGCCATCATATCCAAATTTAATTTCAAGAACTAAATTTGTTTGTTCATTTGTTTTATGGACATTTTCAAGCTTAAGAATTTGGGCTACTGTGATTTTGACAGATTCTGTAAAGTTAGAGTAAACTCCAATATATGGTTCAGGTAGGGGAACGGTTTTCAGAGGAGTAATAGAATTTTTGAAGTCTTGAACCTTTTTCCAGCTTGGGTAAACATCGATACTGTTAGCTCTTAGCATTTTCCTCAGTTTTCTGTATGCTGATCGACCCAGCAGTGAATCACAGCAGATTGCAACAGCTGTCACAGTTGTTATTTGAGAAGTTTTGACACAGCTAAAGGATGAACATCTAGATAATAGGAAATCACAAACCTCTTTCAGATCAATATTCTCGATTTAAGCAAGTTTGTTTACATTTTTCCAGAGTTCTTCTGTTCTTCGAATTTTTGACTTTCGAGAAATACTATCCCATTTTTTTCTATTTCTTTGCGTATCTTCTTCTGAATTGTAGTCATCTTCTTGGTTTATCATATCTTCATTAAATGACAGCAAAACCTATATATGAAATATATGTAATATATATATATATATATATATATATATATATATATATATATATATATATATATATATATATATATATATATATATATATATAATTGTAATAATACTATATATGTAACACTAAAAATTCTAATTATTATTATTAGTAATATCAAACTTTATGATTTATAATCACAAAAGTAATAATAATAATTTTTGTCAAAATTAAGTTTTGTTTATAAATGCAGTAATACCTGCACTAATTAAAAAATATTCTATAATAATTATGTCATTTTTTGTTTAATTTACATATATATTTGAAGGTTTTAATTACCTCCATTTTTCCCAGCTTTACTATAGCTTCTTTGTCAATCTTGATACGTTTTGCAATAAACATTGATTTTTTTAGGTTGCTGAACTGCCTAAATGTATTTGTTAAAACTAACTCTGAATGTTCGTCAATGTCGTTAATATTCTCTAACATTTTAAACACTGTAATTAATGCTTGTGCTGAATTAACATTGTTATCTAATATTATTTTGAAAACTTCTTGTTCTGTATAGAGAACCATATTGAACGGAGAAATTACCAGAAACAAAGTAATATACTTTTACTAAATTGTTTTTATCGTGTTCAGAGTTTAATGTTTGTTCTTATTCTGAATTGAATAATTTTATTTTAAAAAGCTTTAACCCATTTGGCGACGATTATGTGCTTAAACAGTTTTTATTGTTAATTGTTATATATGGCTTTTAATGTTAATTTTTGAGGGTTTTAATTCAATATAAACTATTGCTAGAATTCGTAAATAGGAAGTTTTAATTCAGTGATGAATGTCATTACCTAATTCCTGTGTTTAATGCAAGCTATAGCTTGCATGAATAATGGTAGTTATAACTACGCAACATAAATAAAATACTATACAATATTTTTATTTTGTAAATACAAATCATTATTTATGGTTTACAAAATTACATAATTAAAAAGTTTGATTCGGCGTAAAAATTTAGACTGCATACACAGTAATCGCAGGGGTTGGAAAATGGTTTTCGCCGCTCCTTCATGGAAACAACAAGCAAGTAAAGGAAGGAGGTAGTGCTGTTAGGAAATTTAAAAACTAGAAAGAAGAATTTTTTTTCTTTTTTTTTAACACCCATAAAAAAGTGACGCCCTGGGCGGATCAGCACCCCATTTTTTGCACGATTGCTACCCTGATGTTAACACATAGGCCGCAACTTTATAATATAAATCTGAGGCAATTTTGACCTGCCTTCAAATAGTTATATAAATTTGTCCGCAAAACAGCCCAAACGGACCACTGTGTAATGGTGATGATTGAGCTGTGTCAGCTTTATTTAAATTAGATAAAAAAACCAACTTGTTGAGAGTTGGAAATATCAACAAGTTGTGGAGCTTGAATTGTAAGCTCTAAATTTTACAGCGGTTCCACTTGATTTCTTTAACCATGAGCAAATTAAAGGTTTCACAAACTAAAACATAAAATAAATATAGCTTTATATATTATATAAATAAAAAGGGTAAATATAGCTTGATATCATTAAAAATCGTCTTTTACATCTCTACTAATTCAAATTATCATACTAAAAAAGGAGTAACAAATTTTTTGGTGCTATAATTTTATTTTAACAGTTTGAAAAAGTTACAAAGTATTTTAGATTTTGATTTGAGATGATACTACGACTAGGGCATTTGACTTTATAATAATATGTTAACATGTTATTATAAAAGCAAGTCAAGTGTCGTAGTGCTACAATAAAATTATTTCGAATCAAAATTTAACATAACATATAAAATAAAATTAGCATGTTGTTTAGTTAAAATAAGATGCATGAGCATTTTCTAATGATAATTTTCAATTTAAATTAAAAATCATTAATGATACAATGAATTAAAATGATAAAATTTTCACATAATCTAAATAAAATATACCTACCAGATGCACAAAATTCTAAAAAATTACTGGCAATAACTATTTCGGCATTTTCTTTAAAATTAACTTTAATTGCTTTCATTTTTATTTACTTTTTACTTTTATCAGCTCGTGCTAACGCTTTAGAAACTAATTTGGCAGTTTCAAAACTTCTTATTTAAATATGCAAAAATGTGGCAGCATTGCAGTGATATTTTGCTGATATATTTGCTGTCACGTGTGTGATATCAAAAATGACAGCAAGTATAAATGCAAAACTATCAGTAAAAATAAAAGCAAATATAACAGCAAACATCTTTATATATAACACCATAACATAACAGCACAATATAACAGCAAATATAACACCATTATAACGCCAAAATTGTTTGGTTTCCAATTATATCCTTGGATCCGTGAATATAACAGCATAAATAACGGCATTAAAGAATCTGCGTACATAAAAGCTGTTATAATGCCGTTAGTTTTTTTAGTGTGCAACATTTTTTGAATTGTATTGATAAGTAACTAGTTGTGAAAGCAGCATTTGCCACTAAAAGATCTGCTGGGCCATCAGAAATAGATTCTAATATTTATTCGCCGCAGTTTTATGTTTTTAAAACTTCATCAAAAAAGGTAAAGGACTTCGAAGAGAAATTGCTACAATGACACAAAACTTACTAATGGAAACATGTGAAAAAATATTCCTAGAAGTTTTCACGGCATATTGACTATTTACCTCAGATAAAAACCGAGGCGTTAGACCAATTGGAGTAGAGGAAGTATTGAGACGCATTATAAGTAAATTAATTAGCTAGAGTTCCAATAGCGAAATAAAAGAAGCAGCAAGACCATTAGAATTATAAGCTGAATATTGTTCATGACGACGCTGCATATGCCAAAAGAAAATATTTGACAATCGCAACGTTAAATTTATACTGTTCTGGTACTCTTGTAACACGGCAATAATCATAGAACAACTACTTTTAAATCATCTACAAGTTAAACAGATGTGGTTAACAAATAACGCTGCAGCTAGTGGAAGCATTAAAACCTACATAGCTGGTACCAACACCTTATTTACGAAGGATGTAAACACGGCTGCAATGTAAACCAATTAAAATGCTAGTTAATTGTAAAATCCTCGTTATAAGCAAAGAGCGCCAGTATAGTTTTTGGTAAATTGGTCAACATAACTACAGAATGTAAGCGACATCTGGATTTAGTAATTAATTCTCAAAAGTTTTAAGAAATTTATTGCAACTAGAAAGTTGCAAAATGGTTAAATGAATTAAAACAAGTTTGCAAAGTATCAGAGATGCAAACACAGACCGCCCTTTATAGCTTTAACAAAAGTATTTTGATCAGAATTTACATATTTTCTGAGAAACATTCTAAAATTTAAACAATATGTAGCACCCATAGACGAAATGCTTAGTCATTTAGTCGAAATGCATTGTTGTCATTTATTGTTGTATTATTATTCATATTCATATATATTCATATATATTTAAATATCTAAAAGAGATTTTGAATTTAAGAAGATTCAAAACATTTCAAAGATTTAAATTCACCTATTTATATTTTTTATACAAAATTAATACAGACAAACAAAAACAACAAGAGAGACATATCAAAAAATAAAATTCCTTTTTTAAAAAAAATGAAAGAATGTATGTATTGATTAAACTTAATAAGTGTTTTTTTTAATAGTTTTTTAAAAATATTAATAGATTTTTTTTTTTTTGATAATTTCCTTAAGAACCGAAATCTATTTACGTGGTCCCCGACATGTAATTGAGAAGTCAGATTTTTATAATGATGTAAGTGGAATGTAGTAATTACTTATTGAGTGTCTTGTATCATATTTATAATTAATTAGAGAAATATTTATAATTAATTAGTTTTGTAAACATTTTTTAGGAAAGATTGTTTGCCCAGACAGTATTACAACAGTTAATATGACTATGTATAAATTAAAAGTATAAATTTTTAAAGCATATTTTATTCAAAAGATGTTTTGTCTTGTATATAATCTCTCGATGCTTTGAAACTTTATTCTCGACTAACTTTGTTTGACTTTTCCAATTCAAATGTTCATCAAATATTATTCTAAGTATTCTCATTGAAAGAACTCTTTTTATTTTAATATTGTTAATTTCTATTTCTGGTAGTTTATATGGAAGGTTTTCAGATTTAGATGGTTTAGCAAACAAAATATATTTAGTTTTATCAGTATTCAATGGAAGTTTATTTGCTACAAACCACTCTTTAATATATATTAGTTCTGTGTTTTTAGCAAAAATAATATAGTATTTTTGAGGACAAATAAATACCATTAATATAAATTAAAAACAGCAAAGGTCCATTAACTTCACGGGATGTAGAACTAGGTATATTTATACTTATTGATTAATTGATAAAGGGCCCTATCAGTTTTTATCACTAAGAAATTAACTAAAAACCAGTTACAACAAATTTTAGATCAAGACACAGCTTTAAAAACAAAAAGCTCTGCTAAGATGGTATTGAAAAATTTAAAAAAAATAACAATAAGGGACAGACTTAAGCATTGAACATAAAAAATAAACGCAATTGGTTCAATCCAACCAAAGTCTACGTTAAGAAATATACAGCTAACAAGAAGAAAATGTGCAAGGACTTGGTTAAACGCGTCACCGTAAGAAAAGCAAGCTTTCGTTTTAAGCAAGGAAGAATTTCAAAATGAATTTCTTTTATATAACTTTGGTTTAAAAAATATTCCTCATAACTGTGAATGCGGAGAAACATTTAATGTAACTCATGTTTTCCATTTAAAAATAGTAACTTAATTTCAAGACGCCACGATATTTGGCAGTATGACACCTTTAGTAATAGGTAAAAACGGAGAAATAGATACGAAATGTCATAAGTTTGTAAAAAGACTCGCAAAGAAACTAGCTGAAAAACAAAGTGAAAAGTACTCGATTGAAATGACGTGAATAAGAACGAAGTTACCTATCGAGATGCTTTGCTTAACTATTTTTTGTTTAAGAGGACCCAGAACACCGTAGGCTAAAAAAAATGACTTTAAAATTGAAATTTATTTGAAGCTGGATGCTATAGAAGCAAAAACTTTAAAACTTTTCAGCTTTTTTAAGTTTATTTTTGCCCCAAATTTTTTATTTTATTATATTTAAAGAGAATTCAAAGTTTCTTCAGAAAGAAATATGAAAATAAAAAAAAAAAAACCTCAACCGTGTACAAACTTCAATTCATTTTTCCATATTATTATTTCCACAAATAAAAGACAGAAAAAGTTCTTTTTTATCTTTTATTCGTGCTTGAAGAAATCGGTTTAGCCCAATTTCTTGAAGCACTTTATTTAATTTGATTTAAATTCCTAGGGATTTAAGTGGCATTCTGCAGTTGTCTTTTGTTGATGATTTTTCTATATATTTATCTATCTACATCTATATATATATATATATATATATATATATATATATATATATATATATATATATATATATATATATATATATATATATATATACATATATATATATACATATATATATATATATATACATATATATACATATATATATATATATACATATATATAATAATCGGTTTACTCTCGGGAGTAAACTTATCATTTTATATATATTATATACAGTCGTGTGGCAATTTATTATGGCCACCTATGAATTTTGATCATTTTAAAGTTTTAACTCATAAAATCAGTGCTTTTTTTTTTTGCTACTGGCAACACTGCAACTTTTGACAGCCATTTTGTATGATATCATCTTAATCATAATCTTTTCACTGTACACTTGTTGAGTTTTATTACCAGAGTTTTGAATTTGTTTATTAGGTTATCTTCAAAATATTTATTTAAATCAGTATAAATATTGTTTCTTGAATATTTATTTTTATTTTAAAGTAAAAATAGCTGTATTTGATTTGATATTTTTAAAGTTATAAGTACCAAAGCAAATTCTTAACTGCAGTACTGAAATGTTTTTAGTTTAGTTATGGGGAAAAAAGGACTTGTTACCACAAAAAACTGGTGAAATTAGGGCATATTTTATAAATAGTTATTTTTCTCAACAAGAAATTGTCAGAAAATGTGGTATTTTTTGGGTTTCTGTACAAAATATACACAAAAAAATGGCTTATATGGAGAACTTGATACCAAAGATGGTCGGTAAATGCGGAAAGAAGAAAACCCTAACACCACGCGGTTAAAGAATACTAACTAAGATTGTTCAAGAAAATAGACAGGCCACCAACAATGAAATAAATAAAAAGCTGGACCAATCTGGAGTCGAAAATCTTTCAAAATTTCAAAGAGAACGGTTCAACGTCGCCTACACGATCTTGGTTACATTTTACGACGTCCAGCTAACAAGCATAAACTGACACCAAAAATGATGCAAAAAAGGCTGAAGTGGCTAAAAGTATATAGGAATTTAATAGAAGATGATTGGAAATTGGTAAAATTAACTTAAATGATTTTGAAATATCCACTTTCTTTCATCAAACTTTAAAGATTCACTTAACAATCCTTGTATAATATTTTAAGGTATGCTTTAGCAACGAGAGTACTTTCCAAGTGTTAACAAAGAAAGCTCAATATGTAAAAAGAAAAAAAGGGGAAAAATACTTATTAGACTGTATCATTAAAACTGTTAAACACCCTACCAGGGGCGCCCAAAAGCATTTTTTGGTCTTTGAGATAGGTAACTTCCAGACATGGAGCAAACTCCAAACAATAATATGTTTATACTTATGTTAAATAAGGATGCTTTGCAAAAAATTGCGATGATTGGAGCTTGGAAACAAAACAGCCCCAACTTTTAGACCCCCCCTGCCCCAAACGTGAGAGCAACAAGTCGATGAAAATTTTTTGTACTATTTTCAACTAGACTTATATTTTTTGATAAATTTTAAATTTCATAGTAAAATATTTTAGTATTCAAAAATTATGACCATATAAAGTTTAAACCCCCCTCAATTTGAGGGGGTTGCAAGTTTTATATTGTCATTATGTTTGAACGCTGAGAGATAATACTATACAACTTAAAATTTATCGATAAATATAAGTCTAGTTGAAAATAGAACAAAAAATTTTTCATCAATTTGTTGCTTTCATGTTTGGGGCAGGGGGGAGGACAAAATTTTGGGGCTTTTTTGTTCCCAAGCTCCAATCATCGCAACTTTTTGCAAAGCATCTTCATTTGACATAAGTATAAACATATAAATGTTTGGAGTTTGCTCCATGTCTGGAAGTTACCTATCTCAAAGACCATAAAATGCTTTGGGCGCCCCTGCACCCTACCTCTGTGATGAGGTGGTCAGTGATATGCGGAAGGGGAATGGAAAGGCTCTATATTGTCGAGGGAATAATGAATCAGTTACAATATAAAAAAGCCCTGGAACAAAGATTGTTCCCACAATTGGCAGAAAAGTTTGGTCCAGGTAAAAAAAAACCTTCATGCAGGACACCAAGGGGCATCATGTCACACGGCTAAATCAGTTAAAAAATATCTATCAGAACAAAATATTTCATTACTTGATTGGTCAGGAAACTCTCCTGACCTAGATCCTATAGAAAATGTTTGGACGCTCCTAAAAAAGCAAATATCTAAAGAAAATATTACAAATAAAGTGTATTTAATAGAAAGAATTATTCACCATTGGAAACATAATAAAAAATTGAAGGAAATGGCTGAAAAATGCATCAAAAGTTATTATAGAGGCTAAAGGAGGAATTGTCATATATTGTTCTTGAATATATTTGTAGTAATATTTAAATAATAAAATTTATTAACACTTTGTTAAATGTTTTTTATTTGTCAAAAAAATACCCATTTCTTTAATAAAAATTACTTTTGAGTACACAAATCACAAAAAAATATTAAAATAATAGAATTTGAAACTTAAGAATGTAAAAAATTGTGGGTGGCAATAATATTTTGTCACACGACTGTATATATTATACATAAATTAAAAATAAATGTGGTCCTACGATTGATCCTTGAGGCACTCCACACAGAATATTCAGTATTCCGGATTTCCTGTTTTGAGCATTTTGTTTTCTATTAGATAGACAACTTTTTATTCAATGATATTGTTTATTGCATAGCCCTTACTATTTAAATTTTTCTAACAAAATAAAGTGATCAACGGTGTTGAATGCGTTGGATAAACCTAAGAATACTCAGAGTCAAAGTATATCATAGATTTATCAATAGTGTCGAAAACAAAAAAAGGAATATTGTCGCATATAGTAAAAATGGTATAGTGTCAAAAACAAAAAAAAAGGAGTAGTGTCACAAATGAATTAAATGAATAGTGTCGAAAACAAAAAAATATATATTCATATATTAACTATTTACAACACTTTTCAAATTTTACTGTTTGCAACACTATTCCGTTGGTACTATTTGCGACACTATTCCATTTTTAATATGCGACACTATTCTTTAAAACATATGCGACACTATTCCTTTTTTTTGTTTTCGACACTATTTATTAATTCATTTGCGACACTATTCCCCTTTTTTTTTTGCGACATTAGACCTTTTTAACATTTTCGACGCTATTCCAAAGCTCATTATTTTACACTATTCCTGTCACTCACATATATATATATATTATGCATATATATATATATATATATATATATATATATATATATATATATATATATATATATATGTATATATTTATGCATATATATGTATATATATATATACATATATACATTTATACATATATATTTATATATATATATATATATATATATATATATATATATATATATATATATATATATATATATATATATATATATGTATGTATGTATATATATATATATGTATATATATACCTAAAGGTGTAACAATTGAAAGGCAATATAAAACTTGTTGAAGAACTTGTTTGCTGAAAAAAAAGCTTCACATCAAATCATCAACGTATTTACTGATAGGTTTCAAACTTAAAACTTCTTTGAAGGCGGCTAAGGATAAATTTTTTTTCAACTTATATTGAAGAAATAAAATATTAAATACATTTAGCTCGTATAAATTTAGACTTTTCATTTCAATAAAACAATTTTTGAATAAGAGAAGCGATCTGCAAAATTGGTTACATGATTGTGCGTTTCTAACGGAGATAAAGACATTGCAACTTATTTTTTTCTGTACTTCCTCAATATTATCAAAATTAGTATAACAACTGTATAAACAAGTAGAAAATAGTTATTAATAGAGTTGGCAAAAATTTTCAGAAATATTTTTTGTTACACTTAGTTGTGCATTTAGTCTTTAACTATCTCGCCAGATGATTACTACCTTGTTTTTTTTTTCATTTCATGTAATCATACAATTTTAGCTCTTATATTTGAAAACATAATAAAGCATAGTTAAGCATAAATTAAGCATAAATTAAGCATAAATTAAGCATAAATTAAGCATAAATTAAGTATAAATTAAGCATAATTTAAGCAAAAAAACATAATTAAGCAAAAAAGTAGCGGAGTGGAAGCTCTATGGCCCCATCAAGGGCGCCCCTTGATTTTACTTGATTACTTTTTTCTTTAACAATATCATCTAATAATGTTATATGTTATAAGCTAATATTATTTAACAATAAATTGCTAAGTTAAGTCAGCTGCGGTTGTTTAAAATCACATCAATAAAAACATTGCTAAAATTAACAAAATTAAACGCAAATTAGATCACATGTGCTATTGACACACACAACTGAATCTATAAAACTTTTTATAAATAATATTTTGTTCCAATACAAAGATATTTTATTTTTCATTTTAGTTTTCGCAATGAAGTCACTTGTAGTTATACTTACGTTTATTGCTGTTGCAGCAGCATGGGTCAAGAAAATGGAAAGTAATACAATTATTTTATACAAGTTTGTTACAATCAAAAATGCCTTATTCTTTAATATTTCAGAAAACATTATGATTTCATTTTAACTTATGTATGTAGATCGTGGATTATATCAAGGGGATATGGTATTATCGCCCTCTGATATTGAACAAGTTCAAAAAGGGACTTTCACGTTTTCTTCACTTGGAGATTTATCTAAAATGTGGCCCAACGCAGTTGTACCATACGTTATAGACTCATCTTTAGGTAAGTTGTCATTTCCGCATTAACCTCTAAAAGTCAAAACAAATAATTTTTAACTGTTTTTTTTATTTAGCTAACGAAAAAAAAGCAAGGAGTGGAATCGAAAAAGCAATAGCCGATTACCATCAATACACATGCCTAAGATTTAAACAGAGGACAAACGAGGTTGAATATATCAGATTTTGGCGGGGAAGCGGGTAAGCCTGAAAGTTTTCTATTAAAAAAAATATAGAAATACAACCATATAATTTTTTTTTCAATAAATACAACCATATTTACTTTCAAACTTGTAAAACTGTCGTATTTTTTAAACAGATGCTCGTCGCCTGTTGGCTTTACTAAAGGCAGGGTAAATGACGTATCACTTTCAGATGGTTGCTGGGGAAAAGCTACTGTTTTGCATGAAGTGGGTCATAGCTTAGGTAATAAAAAATTAAAATTTTATGTATTTAAAATTCTAATTAAAAAAAGATAACATTTAAAAACATTTTAATAATTAATATTACATACTGATAAAAACATTACTTTAAAGAAAGACATGAAAATACCAAAGTTTTTAAACTTTATAGGTTTTCATCATGAGCAAACTCGACCAGATAGAGATAAATTTGTTACTATCGTAAAAAGCAATATTCATTCAGGTAATTATTAACTTTCTATTCAGGTAATTATTTTTAGGTACTTTTTTATAACTTATTTACAACGTATTTCCAAAATTTTTTCTCTCTAAAACATGTTTAAAACTTTCAACTTGCTTTAACTTGCTGCATTCCAGAATAATTAGACATGCATCCAATATTTTACGATAAACTTTAACTTATGGATTTTATACCATGTGCCATATTATTTTTAGATACTTACTTTAACTTTGAAAAAGAAAATGAGAAAAAAATAAACTCATATGATACGTCATACGATTACTTATCAATGATGCATTATGGTTGGAATGCATTTGCTATAAATACAGAGTCTCCATCAATCATCACTTTAAACAAAGAATACCAGTATCACATTGGGCAAGATGAAGGATTTTCGAAATCAGACGTTATACAGTTAAACAAAATGTACAGATGTTGTGAGTATTATATTTCTTTATCATTTATTATTAAGTTATTCAAATTGATTTTCTTGATCAAAACCTGTAAATATATTGATGCCGAATTGACATCACTAAACTGCTAGTATTGAATCATAAATTTTGATAATTTAATTTCAGCTAAAACTTATCCGTCACCACCAGAATACGTCATTGTTCCAGGTATTTGACTTAATATAAAAACTTTGTTTATTTTGTTTGTACGTTTATATTTTGTTAATTTTTTATTCTTTAATATTACAACTTTGTGATAATATAATAAAGATTTGTTACTTGATTGTTATTAGATTTTCTAAATACTGTGAAAAAATATGACTTCTTAACCTAAATAAAATAAAGTCTAATAAATATCCAGAGTTTGAATCCGGTCTCCAAAAATGGCTT
Source organism: Hydra vulgaris (assembly GCF_038396675.1). Taxonomy (NCBI): domain Eukaryota; kingdom Metazoa; phylum Cnidaria; class Hydrozoa; order Anthoathecata; family Hydridae; genus Hydra; species Hydra vulgaris. Next base: position 46,631,519 of record NC_088934.1, on the reverse strand, counting down.
TGTTGTAAAGCGCTTTTTACGTACGCATTTTACGTGCGAAAAACGTGTTTATACGTAGCGTACGTTCTTACACTAAAAATATTTTCGTTAAAAATATTAATCTAAATAAAAGCAACACACCTTTATGGCATAGGTCTGAATGACAGTTACTTAAAATATACTCGTAACTTAAGGAGAATTTCCACTTTAAGGAGAGTTTCAACGGGTAAGCTACAAAAAACAAAAATCACGCGAGAACGCGTAGAGTCGCTTTGGATAAGTTAAAACTTGTTTAACTTAAACTTGTAATAATAACTAAAAATAATTTAAACTAAGCATGATCGCGTAATGACCTTACTGTTTTTATTGTAAACGGACAAGTGGAAACTCATCTTTACAAACATAATAAACTTCATATAAAATAAAAAATTGAAAATTTGAAAATATATTTTTTTATTTTGAGTTCTTGTAATCAGAGCAACAAAAGAAAAATTTGTTTATTGAAGAAAAGAAAAAATTTGTTTACATAAGAAAAATTTTTGTTTATTGCTATTATTAGAGTTTATTGCTTTTATAAAAAGTTGAAAAAGTAACGAACATAAAAAATTTAAAAAAAATTAATTTTAAACTTTTATCAAGCAGATATTTTTTATACATTCATTTAAAAGTAATCTTAAAATACATATTATATTTTATTATGTTATGTTAAAATTGTTTTGTTTTTTTTATATTTCATTAGTTCTTATTTAAAAAGAACCAAATGCAAAAATAAAAAAAAGTCCGAATATTATAGCGTTTATACATTATTACAGAGCTTCAATATTTTGGTGACACTGGGGCCCTTTGTTCCCTAAGACCAGTTCTGCTGGCAACAATAAACTAAATACAGCAACAATTGGTAATTCTATCTAGTTAAAAGTTTTCAATTGTTAAAGTTAATATAATACAGTAAAATATTTTAATAACTGACAGGTTTCACATATCAGATAGAGGTGACAAAATGTGTTTTTTTTTTTACCAGACTCTAATCATCTTAAATTTATGTAAAACATTCTCAGTAAGACTAGGCATGCCACACAGGTTAAGCTTCGATAGTAATTTTTATAATTAAGTTTGTGTTATTGGTAATTTAAAAATATATCAATTTTTAAGTTAACGATTGCAAAATCAGTTTACAATACTTTTATAACTGGTTACAAAATCAGTTATTTTTGTAGAATTATTTAAAACCAAAATTAAAAAAACATCTTAATTGTTTCTAAAGGATGCTACAATACCGGTGGAGGATGTGAATTACTTGCTTCAGAGGGTAATTGCAACAAACCAGAATGGCAATCATACGTAACACGTTCTTGCCGCAGATCTTGCCGTGTTTGTGGTACTGGTGGAGGGCCAAAAACCGATAAACCAGCTACAGCAGGGCCAAAAACTCCAATTCCACCAACAGCAGGTAAAATAATTTTTTAGTTTTGTACGTAATGATAATAATAATAAATCTAAATAAATTTTCTTTGTTAATTGATCGGCAGATCTTCAAAAGTAATTGAACTTTGTTATTTTATTAGTTTCGTACTAGTTTTTTTATTTTTTATTTTTTTATTTTTTTGCGATAAATATTGATTACTATTTATGTCTAAATACGTTTCTATCTATGCGCTTATAATTAATTTTGCTATAATACAATTGAGTTCCATGTATTATCAGATTACGTAAACTCTTAAAAGATTTTAAATATTCCAAATAATTTATTAATTAATTTTCAATGATATTTAACTTCCAATATCTTGAGATGAATTGTTATATACTTATTGGCGGATCCAAGGTTTTTAGGTTTTGAGTTAAGAATTCCCAGATAAGGTCTGACTGCATAATTTTATACGCTCATTCTTGCTGCATAACGATTCTTTGCCAACGGTTGCGCCGCTTAGACCCTGGAAACGAAAGAACCCTCAAAAATAGGCTTCAATTGTTGAAAGGCGGGGAATTTGTCTTTTGATGAAAAATGAATCTTTTTTTTTTAATAATACTATAATTAATAAAATTTTTTAATGTTTCAGAAACAATAGAAACTCAGAAACTCATTCCATATAGTATAAAATAGTATAAAACCCCTTCAAACTTGCAATTTTATAAATGTATAATTTCTGAGCATAAATTTTTGTACAAAACGTTAAATATTAAAATAAACTTTTATTTAGTTTAAGATTTTATTTAGTTTTTTTTAATGTTTTCTCGCCTTCTACAATAAAATACAATTTATATATATATATATATATATATATATATATATATATATATATATATATATATATATATATATATATATATATATTCTTTTGAATCGTAGCATATGAATTGTTTGTTAAATAGTCTTTAAACCAAAAAAACTTTTTATTTCTCACGCCTTTGTGTTCAAGTTTACTTAGCAGTATATTATGGTTTACTGTATCAAAGACGTTGGACAGATCAATGAAAACTCCTAATGTATAATAATCGTTGTTTAGAGCGTCCGATATCTCGTTTACAAGCTCAACTACTGCGTGTTCGGTTGAATGCTTTTTTTTTAACCTGAACTGTTTTTTATACAGCATGTCGTTTTTTGTCAGATAATCATAGAGTCTGTTGTACTTTATACGCTTAAGTATCTTTGAGAAACAAGGCAAGATTCGGGCAATTTTTAACTTATCCGGAACAACGCTTGACTTTAAAGAAAGTTTAAAAAAATGTAATAAAAATGTTTCAACGATACCAAGTACAGATTTTACAATTTTGGCGCAAGTTTTATCAAAACCTGCGCTTTTATTTTTTTTTAAGGCTATTAAAAGCATCTCGCAATTCGCAAACTTTAAGGTTAGATTCATCCATATGCGTACTATATCTTTTTAAATAAAAATCAAAACTTGTTGAGCTCAGCGGAATTGTTTTTAAGCTAAGTTAGGCCCAATATTAGCAAAGCTAATGTTAATACAGTTATTTCACGAACTTCGATACATTTACTAAGTTAGTTATTTTACTAAGTTAGACATTAGGATTAGAATTTTGAAAAAAAGCTTCTCTTACATTTAGTCTTCATGTTAGCGTATTTTTGTTTCCGGGCTTATGTCAATACAATATTAGGCAGTATTTATTTAATATATAATACTTTATAGATTTTTCGTAAAATTTTTAACGAAACATTAGTGTAAACTTAGAAGGTTGGGAATCTTTAGGTTAGGAGTTTGGAATCTATGTGGTAGTTTTTTAATCTAAACAAGAAAACGTTCTAGATCCGCCCTTGACACAATTATAAAATTTAACAAGTTTTACAAGTTTCTAAAATAGGGTTACAAAACGTTTAATTGATTGTAAAAAATAAACAACAGATATATATATACTAAGGTGAACAACGGAACCATTTGAACCAAATTAAGTTTCACTAATTAACGCACAATTGTTGATTGTTCAGTTTTTTTTTGTTTTTTAGTGTATTTATTTGCTAATAACAAAATGATTTACAATCATAATTTATGAAAAAAAAAAATTTACATGTTTGGATCTAGAATCAAAAAGAAATTGGTCTTATCACCAAGCCCCAAAATTGATTTTTTCTGTTTTGGAAAAGTACTATTTTAATTTAATTAACTTTAATTAAATAAAAGTTTTTTTTTTTTATAGGAACTGCATGTGTTGATAAACACACAAATTGTATTAAATTCCTGAAAGACTGCAAAGTACATCCCGATTACTATAAAGAGAATTGTAAAAAGACATGTGGTTTTTGTTAGTGTATTTAAATATATTAATTTCTTTTATTAATAAATTTCTTTTATTAAAGTACTTAATAAACTGTATCAAAAAACAAACTTAAATTTAATAAATTATACATATTTAAGTATAATAAATGCTAAATATACTAAATTAGTTATCTGGTTTAGTTCTTTTATTATTAATTATATATAAATTCATATTTGATTTGTATTAAAGTTCTAATAAATTTGATGAAATGAAACTTGTTAAAACTTATAAATTATAAAATTACAGACATATTAAGATTATTGATAGCATTAATATAATGATAATATTAATTTATATTTACATAATAATATACTCTAGTTATAAATAGTTTAAATAAAGTAAAAAAAATTAAAATAAAAAATTAGTTTTAACCTATATTTCAGTATATAATAACTTTATAATGTTAAGGAGCCATTTACTGAGAAATCTAGGCAAAGTTTGAAAGTGATATCTTCAAATTTTTTAGATATTTTCTAGAGAACAATGAAATTAGGCCATCGGCCTAATTCTCAATATATTTTCAATTTATTGAAAATGTCCATTTATTGCGAGATATAGGGTCCCAATATTTAGCCTATTTTGCGAATAATTTATGAATGGAGTGCAAATGCTACCTTGAAGGGCAATTTTAATAACATGAATTTGAGAGAAATTTATTAGCTGTTTTTTTTCTACTCCCTGTAGATTTCCACAGTAAAAGTAAAAAATGAACACGGTTACATTTTTTTGTCTAAAAATTATGGTTTGAAACCGCTTTTTTTTAAATTTAAACCTTACTTTTTAATACCATCTTTTTAACTGTATCCTTCGGCCATTACTTAACATACTTACTGCGCATAATTTCTTAAATGTTTTTGAAAGTCACAAAGACATACATTGATTTTATGCAAGAAAAGTTACGTGCATAGCCTAGGAAGTAGTAGGCTGTGAAAAATAATTTTTGAGTCAATGCGCTTAGTTAGATTACTCATAAAAATCGTGGCCTTAGGTCTGCCATGAAACGCACAAGTTGTTTGTTTTCCTTACACACGCAAATTTAAACGTATGAAAAAAAGTTTATGTGTTCAGATGATATAAAGCCTGCAGTAGTCCTAAAAGTAGTCTTAATTTGCCAAATTTTTAATAAACAAAATACCCTAGCAATAGTGTAAATTGCTTAGCGACGGCTACCTTACACTTATATTAATTTGTACTGTTATTAAAATTTTTTACATAAAACATTTTTAAAACGTTACCGTACGAGAGATATTGATAAAACTACTTTCTAAGCTTTTTTTAAAGTAACAAGATGCTTAACAATAAGTTCAATTAATGAATGAGTTTCAAACTTTGATTGACAATTCTGAGAAATAGGCGTACAAAAATGTTTCTAAGTTCCTTGAAAGGTTAAATGATAATTGTTCTTTTAAATGTAGTGACATCATAATTGCTAACAATCAACAATACGTTTACTAAGCTGACTTTATTTCAACAGTTAACCAGGCTTATGAATTAGTTAGTAGGAGGATAAGATAAAGATCTTTTATATGATTGTGGATGTTTTATATGATTGTGGCTGTATATGATAGTTGTTGAAGTTTATATGAAACATCAAATCCGTGATGCACAGAAAAAAATGGCAAAAATTGAGCAACTTGGTGAGGAAACTGGATTTCGGCTGGAAAAATTTTTTCAAAAATTTTGCCAGAAAAATGCTGCGGAAGCAAAAAAGATGTTGATGTCTCCTTCTTTCGTGAAAATGGTCAAAATAAGAAAAAAAGTCTACTTTACTAATGTTGCTTTGACCAAATTTGAAAAAAATTTTCCTTATTTAAAAAGTATCCTTCCTAAGTCAGATTATGCATCATCTTATCATGATAATATCTCATTAAAAGCCCTTTATAAAGTTTGCAAAGCAAAAAAAATATTTCTTCAGAGGTATAATTACAATGAGCCATTCCCAGCTAGCACACAAACGTTGTTAAAACGTTAGAACAATGTTGCGCGTTGCGTTGGCGACATTGACCGCCAACATTGCTTTTACATCATTTTGGTAACAATTGCAATGTTACCAAAAACCAAAAAACAACGTTGATTCAACATTGTAATTTAAGTTGACATAGTGTAGAATTTTACATTGGCACAACGTTGTATTATACCTTGGAAAAACGTTGTATTTTAAGTTGATTCAACGTTATATTTTTAATTTGGCAAATCGTTATATTTAAAAATCGTTATATTTAAAATTAATGCAAATCGTTATATTTAAAATTAATGATGTCTGTCTTTGTAAATATTTAATAAATTAGTATCTGATTGAAGAGGCATTATTCATGTTTGTTTTGCTTGTGGCTAGATATTTTGTTATGTTAGAAAATGAAAAATGTATGAGCAAAATATATTTCCATAACCAATTGAAATATTTGAATGAAAAATAGTTCTTACAAATTATACAGTTATATATTTGTATATCTGCCTTTATACCTGCCACAACGTTGATCCATCGTGTAAAATCTAACCTTGTTCCTATGCATATGGATCAAAGTTGATTCAATGCATATAATCTATATAATGCATATAGTTAATGTTGATCCAATGTTTATAATGCAACGTTAATACAATGTGAATGGATTAAAGTTCCGTTATAAACATTGGATCAACATTAATCCATATAAATTGAATCAATGTGTTATAAACATTTGGTCAACGTTAATCCATTCTACATTAGATCAACGTCGATCCCTATACATAGGATCAACGCACTGTGGAAAATAGTACTACAAAAACGTACCATGAATGTTTTTTGCTCAAATTTCAATTTAACTGCAGAAATATACTTTAATTTTTTTTAAATAGTTTAATAGTTAATCTTTTCTATAATGTAAAGATTTCAGCTGATTTTACGTAAAAAGATAATTTTTGAAGCCCTACTGTTTTATATTTTTGTAAATGTTTAATTGAAACTTAATATCTTTATCACTTTAAAAGTTATTTTCTATAAAACTTTTTATGAATAAGTATTAAGTGTTATACATATTTGAAAGCATCATGTTATGGAGATTTTAGAACAAGTTCATATTTTTAATTATATGGCTTTGTTTACTTATAATTAATTGAACTACAAAATAAGCTAGAAAATAAAAATCTTAAAGTTCACCAATATTTTTAGTAATCATTCACGCTTCCCCACGCTTTACTTTTGTAATTGATTTGTAGCTTAGATGTCTGAAAAATTGATTAATTAAAAATCAGGTGCGAATACGAGCAGTTTCTAAAATTATAGATAAAAAAGTGTTAAAAGTCAGAAAACAGAAAACCGCTTTTATCGTGGTTTCCGACTATATCTGTTTATAATAATAGTTTTGTCTAAGTTATTTTGTCTATTTTTTATTGAGAATTAATTTTAATGAACATACATTCTATTGTTGGTTGCTGTAGATAAAATAAAAAGCCAAATATACTCTTTACGGCCATCTATATTTAACAAATGTTGTAATGGAATACTAGTAAAACATGAACTTTTTTTAAACAATGATAGATGGAAAGGTGGCTCAGGTATTAACGGATACGCCTTCTGGGTCTACATGTACAATATGTGGAGCTACTCCATGACAAATGAACGATTTGACTAAAGTGTCTGCTAGGCCCGAAAATGAAAGTTCGTATGAATACGGACTGTCCACATTACATGCCTGGATTCGGTGTATAGAAATGATATTACATATTTCCTACAATCTGTCTTTCCAAACATGATCAGCTAAAAGTGAAGAAAAAAAATGACAAAATAAAAAGAAGAAGACCTCGATACAGAAACGTTTCCGTGAGCAGCTTGGGTTAATCGTCGACAAACTGAAACAAGTAAGTGGTAATACCAATGATGGTAATGTTGCTAGGAGATTTTTTAACAATGCAAACTGTTTTTCTGAAATCACTGCAGTAAATGAAAATTTAATTAAATGACTTTACATAATTCTACAAGCTTTCTCCTCAGATATTATGCTAAAATGCTAAAAGTTGTTACAGGTGCTACAGATAAATGTATTATATCTGAACTATACCTGGTACTACATGTCGTCTTCAGTACACAAAATTTTACTTTACGGAGAAAATATCGTAAAATATTTTACAGTACTGCCTATTGGTCAACTTTCAGAAGATGCGCAAGAATCTGGTATTAAAGAATATTAAAAATTTCGCCTTCATCGTGCCAGGAAATGTTCTAGATTAGCTACAAATAAGGATGTATTTCATACTCTTCTGTACACTTCTGATCCCTACATCACCAGCATTAGAAAACTGTACAACAAAAATGCACAAGAGCTTGATGATACTTTGCAGCTTTTAAAAGTCGACCTATATTTAATTGAATAAAAACTCAAAAAAGTTGTTATTAATAAACTATTTGGGATATTTCTATAATAAGCATTTTATAAACTCTTGAAAATATTTATGTAAATGTTGAAATATATGCAAACTAATTAATTACGAGCAACAATTAAAAAATCAAATTAATAAAGCAATTTAGCCTAATATAAGGAAAATGTTTGTTAAAAAGTTTAAAAAGTACGTGTTTGTTTTTTGTCTAGAGTTTAGCCGAAAGCTCGTATATATGTTTTTTTTATATATAAATAAATTTAATATGAATATATTTTCCAATTAAATAAGCATTTTGTGTATTTTTTGCTGTTTTTGTGTATTTTTTGCTGTATTTTTGTATACTTTTGCTGTATTTGTTGTGTATTTTGTTGCTGTTTATGTCTATTTTTTGCTGTTTTTAGTGTATTTTTTGCTGTTTCGAATACTTTCAAAGTTTTTTCATATAATTAAAAAGAACATGCTTAGTTAAAAATAAAATAAAAAATGAGAGTTTTGAACTTTTTGATTTTTATTTACAAACTCTATATTTAAATTTATTTTTATAAAAAACATTTCTTTAGAAGCGTCATATACTACTTTACATTTGTGCAAAATTTCAACACTTAATCTTTAGTAACAAAAAAGTTACTTTTGATCCAAAACAGACCTTTATTTTCCACAGTGCAACGTTGATTTGGATCGTTAAAACAAACAACTTTTGCGATGTTTTTACATACGTTGGACTGATAAAATTTTGCTAAATACTTTTCATCGCGTCGTTGTTAATTTAATAATAAAAGAATTGAATTAATGTCTAAGTGTGGGCATGATAGCAAACGTATACTTTTAAAATACGACACGGTGGATTCGGCAGCCATTGCGAGGTTTTTTTTTTTTTTCTTATTTGTTTTGACGACAGAGCACGTTGATA
>NC_088934.1:46565000-46620000 GCF_038396675.1 Hydra vulgaris | reverse complement strand
GGGTAGTCTATTTTTTTTAAACATCTGCAGCAGGACTTTTACATTTAGTTGACCTATTTATTTAAACTGGAATGCAATTTTGTGATATCAAACTGAACATCCAATGTTTTTTAAGAAAAAAATATTATGGTTTTCCAGGAAATTGTTTATTTGTGTGGTATTTTAGAATAGTGTGAAATGAAATAAAATTATTGTATTTCACAAAAAAATTTTATTTATGAGTTTGTTTCAATAATTTTTTTTTATATTTTCAATGAAATGTTACAGGGGGTTAGGTAGGGGTCTTTTTTAAATGAACTTATATGCTTATGCGTATTGATAAAAAACATTTGAAACTAACATATTACTTTATACATAAGATAATATAACATATTATATTATCTTTTAATCACCATCTTCAATGTCAGAGATATACTTGATGGTGAACTTCTTTTTTATCCACATATAAATGAGAGGCATGTTTTTTTGTTGTTGTTGTTGTTCACCTCCTCAAGGCCAAGAAGGCCACTAGAGATGAGGAGGCTACTTAATAGTGGTTATAACCCTCTCTCAACTCTATAACTCTGAAACACAAACCTTGATGAACAAGACCGCTGCGCGGAGAAACAAGTTGAGTTTAATATCAAGTTTAATAAGGCAGTTCATAAAAATAATTTTTTTTTAATGTTTTTTCCAGTTCCCAATAATACACTTATTTTTATAAACCGCCCTATTAAGCATGGCTCTCATGTATATGTGTTTGATTAAATAAGAAAACATAGTATTGAAAATTTTTTGAATAAAAAATATTTTAAGAGTTAGCTTAATACCTCTGAACATTAAACAGGTCCCTAATACTATCAACAAAAAGTTCTTAAAAAGTATGTCAACCTGTGTCTCAAAAGAAGTGAAATGTTAACTAAAAGAAACATTTTCAAAAAAGTTATTTTTAATACCCTACTTTTCAATTTCTCATGCTACCTTTTTATGATGAGTTATGATTAAGAGTTCTGATAAAGAGTTGTGTTAAAGGTAGTATAATTTTTTTTTCTTTTAATATAAAATTTTTATAAACAGCATCTACATAGTTGTTTAATAGGAATTGAATGTTAACATTTTATAATGCTTAAAAATTGTAAAAATGTTGAGAGTTGCTGCAAAAATGTTGAGAGTTGCTGCAAAAATTTGTGTTAGTATGTTTACAAAACTGTAAAAGAAGTCTTACAACATTTATCATTGAAAGACTACATAAATTATTGAAAAATAGATTAGATTTTAGTAATTTAAAGATTATTAGAGGAGTTTGTGATCACTGCCAAAAGCTGCTCAAAAAATTTGTAAAAAGTTTTTTTAGCTAAGCTAAAAAGAATTTTTTTTTTAAGCACCTTCACTTCCAACAAGGCTGCAAGCAATTACTATTAGAGTTGGAAATTACTGAAAGAGAAAATCTGAAATTTATAGAGCAAGATAACAATTGACAAGCTCGAAAGATTGTAAATCATACGAGTCATGTAAACAAGAGGAAGGAAGAAAATTTCAAGGAACTAATGTTTGAGGAAAAAAACTCAATGAATAAGAATTTTTGTAGCACATAGGAACAGCCACAGTAAAAGGATGAGACTTGATTGAATGACGAGTTACACAACAGGGGTGTACCCTCATGGTTGTCCGGTGGCATGGGACAACTCGTTTTCACCAAGGGCGACTGAAATTTTAAAAAAATGCCTGTCAGTAGCCTTGCAGGACAGTCAGACAGTTTGTTACTTACAAAAGTGTGTATATTAATAAAACTCTATTTTGATCTATAAAAATTTTATCCCTCACGATTATTGAAAAAAAACTTTAAAAAGCATTTAAAATAGTATACACTTCGTTCAACAATAGTAGTACACTATGTACAACACCATAGTACACTAAGGTGCGTTGTATAACTTAACCAAACTTAATAAAAAGAAGCTGACACGCGATTTGATATTTTGATGTGCGACTGTACTGTTTTTATAAACATTTTTATTGCATTTTGAAGCCTTCTTCTTCTTAATTTAAAATGAGATTTTAAAATTACATTTTCTTTTGTTTTCAAATGCTATTGTATCATTTTTTGAACTTTATATTTGCATTTTGAATCACTTGAATGGACAGTTCAATCATAACACTAAATCTCTTTTGTTTTTCATTAGTAAAATAAATTTTTTCTAATTTTGTCAAACAAAACTAACAAAATAAAAAACATTATTAAGGCGGACATTAAAAATCATTATTAGAACGCAATTAAGGATGCAAGTGGAAATTCTTTTTTTCCAAAGAAAAAAATGTTGGTATAAAAAAAAATGCTCATAACATTAAAAATAGAATGTTTTAAACATTCAACTAAATTAATTTTGATTGATGATTGAGAGATAATAATAGAATATTTTTAAAACGTTTCTTTGCAGTTTTGGATTTCAACATTTTTGCTTCAAGTTATGAAACCTTTGTTAAGATTTAAAAATACAAAAAATACGATACAAATATCAACTACGGCAAAAAGGGCAACTCATCTTTAATTTAAATAATAAATTAATTTACTTTTAAATGAGCCATTTCTTATTAGACATATTTTAGTAGTCAGATGTTTAAATTTTTTTTCTTTATTATTTTCACCTGAGAAAAAATACAAAAAAACTTCTACACCAAAATACTGATTATCATAGCGGATGACTTAAATAAGAATTGAAAACTGTTTCAGTCACCCAAATGTCATGTAACCTTTGTCTTCTAGTTAATTCTAGAAGACAAAGGTTAGATGACTCATCGAGCACATTACTGTTCATAAATATAGAAAGATTTAGATTATTGCAATAATGATTACCCTAAAAAAATTAAGTTTTATCTGAGTTAAAGTACACCAGCCACTAAGAATATAGAAGTTGGAGTGATAGGAATATCAAGCAATTGGTCAACTTGTTTGTTGGCTATATCAGGTAGGATGTGATTAGTGGAATCAAGAGATGAGATTGATGAAAAGTCCTTAGCAAACAATTCATCTTTGTCTTTAGGTGAGGTAACAAAATCTGAACCATGCAAGAGAGATGAAATAACAGATTTGCCCTTATTATGGATACTGGTAAAAATTCTCCAAAAGTCACAAGAGCCTACTTTTTGAGATAAAATATGAGGTTTCATGATCCGAGAAAAGCGGGCTTTGGTGTTAAACAAAACCTTTTTTCAATGGTTTCTAGCAATAGTAAACATGCGTCTGTTTTCTAAAGAATCATTTTGGTGATAGATATGGAACTAATGGTTATGATAGCAAATTGCAGTGGCACGATAAGACGAATTTTATGGAGAAGAGTGAGGCTTGACTTGGAATTGTCAAAAAGGAATAAAAGACTCCATGCCAGCCTCAATCCAAGAAGTTTCATAAGAAGCACGTTTGTCAACAGAAAGACGAAAGATTTCTATTCAAGGGCCATCACAAAGAAAATCATAGACGCTTCATTTAATGCCATTTAATATCAAGAATATTATTTGACAAGTTTTTTATAAAATTGACAGGAATTTTATCCGTTTTATGCATGAGTTCAGCGGTGACATAAGTGTATGCTACTAGTTGTAAATATTACATATTATTTGCAAGTATTGATGGTTAAATGTTTAAAGTATTCTAAATATTTTAATTTTAAATATTTACTAACTAATAAAATTAAAATTTCTAAAATAGTAAATTTAATATAGTATTAAAATAATATTATATCAAATTTTTAAAATATAAAATACACAACTATTCTATAAATTATTTTAATAAGCATTTAAAAAACTCTTATTTCAAATTTAATTTCGACTTGAATTCATACAATCCTTTGCCTTTGAATTGAGTTTTGCAAGAAGTTTTTTATTCATTCTTTTAAAATAGTAATAATAACCAAATGTTACTTTTTAACTAGTAAAGTCATGTAATTATTTTTTAATCTACTGTATTTTCTTGAAGAAATTTGAGCTAGCTAAAATAAACAGGAAAATTGGTTATGTGCTATGTACTGGATTTAAACAGAAATTGTTTAAAAAAAAAGAAAAAAGTAGTGAATAATTTGGCGCTTTTTTTTAGCGCTGATATCAAAACATATTTGGATTTGTCCCTGTCTAGTTTTTTACTTTCTATGTATTTTTTTTTTTTGTTTGTTACTAAATTATTAAAAGCAAATATTCTAAATATCAAAGTTCTTTAAAAAAGTTCCCTTTTTTTTGACATAGCATCAGAAAATATAGACATTGTTCATGGCTAGAAGCTGAAAAAACTAACCAATTATTTTCTGATTGAAATCTCATCATTTTTGAAAAGGAGTCTTGTTCATTGGTCATTTATATGATAAAAGAAACTGATGAAACATCTAGCCTTTGACAAAAAATTATAAAAGTCACTGAATTCAATAGCCTGAGACCCTGTAGTCAAGCGCTAGTTAATCATTGTAATTGCAGAATAAGTTATAGAATCCTTCTAAATTTCAAGACCTTGTTGGAAAAACAAGGTCTTGAAATTCGAAAGGATTTTAAAACTTATTCTGAAATTTAGAATATATAAATAAATTATAATCTTAAAATTTGGAAGGATTTAATAAATTCAAAAAATATAGGTTCATGTGATAATAAATTCAACTTTTTGTATGGCATTTAATCATATTTAAACAAATATCTATGCTGTTAGTGTGACTTTATTTTTCTATTTCTAAATATAAGTCTATTTACAATATTCCAGATTTGATTAAATGTCATGGCACTACTTTTGGATTATTCAGTGGACAGACAATAGAAGCAATGGATTCAATATCGAATGAACTCTGAAAAAATACCCCCTTCAAGTTCTTGGTTGAGTAAAGGCAGTCTTAATAAGAGTACTCATCTTGGGCATTATGATCAGATGTTAACTGCATCCAGCTATTGTCTTGCAAAAGGCTTCCCAGGCCAAGACTTTAGTTGTAATCAGGAAGTCTCTGTTGACCAGCCTTGCACACCTTTATTTAATAAATTGGCATAGATGTATATATGTGAGGGTACAACACTGAAATTTAGTTTAATATTTCTGAGCTCCTTGAACTTTGTAATAATTTTCAGGGAGGCTGATTCCGTAAAATATCAGAGTATTACCAGCGAAGTGTTATGCATTTTAAGTGTCCATGTTAGTGTTTTTGGCGTGCATTGTTAAGCCCACATAGGATTAATTTGATGCAATTTTAGATTAATTAATAGAATTAAGGTAACTGCATAGTTAAATGCTAACGGTATCATGCTCAATCTATGATTAAGTTGAGTACTGTAATTATCAAAACTTGAATAAAGTTCCTGGGAATATTATTTTAGAAAATCATCACTTCCACCTATCTGTTTCAATCTTTTACAAATATTTGTGGTCTTTGAAGTAATTTTTCATCCATTGAATCTTGTTTTTTGAAAATGTGGCTTATTTTCCAGACAACCCTAATCACTTACCTTCACTTCTCGATTTGCGTTATGTATCCAACACTAGCCTGTGCTTTTTTTCTCCTTTAGTGAGTCAGATTGTGCTATAATCTCACTGAAGCTCTTATATTGTACTTTTTAGCATCAGTTTAAACCAATCATGACATTACTACTACCATAAGGCTGACTCATGGTAGTAAGAACTGCATTATTATAGTTTTCTTTATAGTTGTTCTTAGGCTAATCTTTTCCATCTCTCTGCTGAAAATTGTGCTTCATTTAGAACCCACAGGATTTAAGCAGGCATGAAAACTTCTATTCTTTCTCATAGTCTTGAAGTCAAGTCTTACTATTTCCCATAGTAAGACTTGACCTAAAGCCAATGAGGAGGTAATCATTTTTTAAATATTTTCCACAAGAACAACTGTCTGGAGAATTAGCATCTTTATTACAAGAAATTAATGTAGAAAGATCCATTATTCTCAGATTACTAAATCTCATATTTTATATTTAGGTTTTAAAGATTTTTGGGAAGTCTCTAACAATGTCTTTAATGAATGCAAGTCAAACATTTTATATCTAACACTCGAATCTGATCATATTACCTTCTCCAAGGATAAATCAGAACTATTTGCAAGAACTTTTTCTCTAATTTATCTCATGAATCTAATGACCATTCACTCCAAGTCATCCAAGAGAAATTGGATATTCGATTGTTAGACATCCAAATCACACCTGCATATTTTACTAAAATTGTTTCCTGCTTAAACCCTACTAATGCTTGTGGTCCAGATAACTTTTCTCTCACAGATCTTCCAGATATTCTCACATCTAAGGTGGCATTGTTTACTGATGATACTACCATTTATTCTTGTCGTGATAAAAAGCCAACACTCTCTGATTGCTTGGAAGGGGCATTTGAGCTTAAAAAGGATCTTACTTCTGCTACAGCATGGGGCTTACAGTGGCTGGTGAACTTCAATTCAGATAAAACTCAATTTTTTTCAGCCAATCATTATCGCAATAATTTAGATTTTCCTATATTTATGAAAAATATAGCATATATATATATATATATATATATATATATTAGGGCCTATTATAGGAAAAAAATTTGGGCCACAGTACCCCCCTTATTCCGGTGAACTTTAGCAGAAAATTGGCATTTTTTTCGCAAAAAAAACAATAACTGCAGTAAAAAGCATTTAAAAAAAAAGGACCTCATATTTCAATTCAAGCGGCGCCCAAATACAGTTGACGCTATCAAAAATGGTCTAGAATAGCCCCTGTATATATATATATATATATATGTATATATATATATATATATATATATATATATATATATATATATATATATATATATATATATATATATATATATATATAAATTAGTAGAAAATCACTTAACAAAATTTTTTTTCATTTAACACATCTTCTATCAATAAAGACTCATCAGATATGAATGATCGAATTAATAAACTTCAATTTATACCAAAAATTAAATTACAGGAAGTTGCAAATGTCTTAACTATTGTAAATTTTCACACGTTTGTGGAATTTGCTGGCACTATTATAAAAAGAATTCTTTAGAAATTATTACTTATGCTTTTTTTAAAAAAAGTATTTTTAAAAGAGGGATTTAACATAATTATTATTTAAGCTCATTTATTTTTATAGTTTTTTAGGAGGAACTTATTTTCATGCCTACATTTAGAAATTAATTCCGATAATTTGTTCAATAAGCATTCTTGGTTTGCATGCGTAATTATTTCAAATTTTTCTTGTAGGCATAGTATGCATTTTTTGGAAATATTTTTATATGCAGGCGCTGTTTTAAGGATGGACCAATTCAGTATAAAATCATCAATATTTTTTACCTTTTAATTCCCATATATATTTTGACAGCATGGTGTCTTTTGAAAAATTTTTATTTTTAAAAGATTGCTTATGATTGGCAAAACGTTTTTTCCATTCATCCTCTGTTATGCCAATATATTGTTTATCAGGTACATTCTTAGAGAAAACAACACATTTATATACCACATTTTGGTAAACAACTTCCACTCATTAGACAATTTTTTTTTTTAAAGTAGTTAAGATATTTTCGACTTTCTGTGATTTAATTTTTGGTATAAATTAAAGTTTTATTAATTTGATCATTCATTTCTGATAATCTATATTGATGAAACACAGTGTTAAATGAATATAATTTTAGTCAAGTGATCTACTAATTTACAATTGCTCTGTTCTTTTAAGAACATTGAGCACTCTATTTTGTAGAATACATTTTAAAGTTGTTTAAATATATATATATATATATATATATATATATATATTATATATATATATATATATATATATATATATATATATATATATATATATATATATATATATATATAAATTATGTTAGTGTATTCTACAAACAGAGTGCTCAATGTTCTAAAAGAACAGAGCAATAATAAATTAGTAAAAACACTTATCTAACTTTTGATTACTTCAACACTGTGTTTCACCATCAGTAGGTTCATCAGGAAGAATGTCTAAACATAAAAAAGTTTTCAAATTATAGAAAAATTATTTCACGGTAAGTTGGGAATTGTTATAATTAATTATGTAATAACACTAGTATTTTGTAACCAGGAAGTTGCATCAACCATATTAGATAATTAAAAAATCATGAAAAGAATTCTTTTGAATTAGGATAAATTTGGACTGGTCATTTGTTTTTATAATTTTTAAAAAGGAACTTATTTTAGAAATTAATTCTGATTTTTTATTCAGTAAATTTTCTTGATCTAAATGAGTATATATTTCAAATTTTTCTTGTAAACATAGTATACATTTTTTGGAAATGTTATTATAGGCAGGTGCAGTTTTTAGGATAGACCAGTTTAATTTAAAATTAATATTTTTTTCTTTTAGTTGCCAAATATATTTAGACAGCATAGTCTCTTTTGAGTATTTTTTATGTTTAAAAGATTGTTTGTGATTGGCATAATGTTTTTTCCATTTGCCCTCGGTTAAGCCAATATAATGTTTAATCAGGGTTGTTTTACGAGGAAACAATGCATTTGTAAATAATATTTTTTGATAAGCATTTGCCATTCATAGGGCAGTCAAGTTTTTGCTTGCAGTTACACTTTTCAGTATTTTTTTCTATGAGAAATTAATTTTTATTAATCAATGCAAAATTATGGCCTTTTATAATTCTTTCAATATTTTTTGTACAGCTATAGCTTACTTTAATAGTGTTTCTGTTAAAAGTTTTTTGCAATTTATTAGAGGGAGGGAAATGTTTATCAGTACGGAGGGTTGGACCAAATTATATTTCTATTTCTATTTTGCTTTTTTGCAATTTTTGTTTCAAATTTTAGCTCGAAGTTTTTAAATCCGCTTTTTTTAAGAGCATCTTTATACACGCGTTTAGAAAAGTTAAAAATATTTTCATTAGAGGAGTTTTGATTAAGTCTATTGTTAATTGAAATAAGAATTTGTTTTAAGATTTAAGGGGGATGATTCGAATTTATATTAATATACGATAATTCATCATTAGGTTTTTTATAAGGCCTACAGGAATTTTCCGAGAGCTTAAATGTGACTTCAAGAAAATTCACAATTTTTAAATTAATGTTTATCTCAATTTGGAAGCCAATGTTTTTGTAAATTCCTATAATATTTTTCTGACTTTGTCAAGTTGAGGCCCTGATTTTTTTTGCGTTATTATTAAGCCATCATCAGGGTACAAGTCTAATTGATTAAAATGAACTATTTTAGCTAGGGAATTTAAAATATATAAGCCTGCAAATTCGCAAATTTCTGCTACGTCGTAACTTCCCATTGTTACATCAAAGCATTCACGCGTGGTTTTTTTCTTCCACGTCTCGTTATTAAAATAGAGTAAAGTTTTTCTGCAATGCTTAATTAGATGAATAGTGTCGTCTGTAATTTCAGTATGGGTTTTTCCAAATTCTATTGTTTTATCTAAAATTTCTGCTGTAATTGAGGGGTAAAAATCATTAATATCAAATTGTATAAACGTGCATTAATTTTTATTACTAATTTTAGAAAACAAATTTATAACATCAGTGGTGTTTTTCCACTGTTGCAAATTTAATTTTTTCCGAATAATATTATTTATTTTGTCTAATTTAATTTTACTAACGTGCCCTAGTTCACTTTTTTAAGGTAAATTTGAATTTATTACTCATTTAAATCAAGAAAATTTACAGAATAAAAGATCAGAATTAATTTCTAAATGCAGACATAAAAATAAGTTCCTTTTAAAAAATTATAAAAACAAATGACCAGTCCAAATTTATCCTAATTCTAAAGAATTCTTTTCATAATTTTTTAATTATCTAATGTAGTTGATGCAACTTCCTGGTTGCAAAATACTACAGTTATTACATAATTAATTATAACAATTCCCAACTTCCTTGGTATAAATTTTATTAAGTTCTTTCTATCAATATGCTAAAATCAATAAGTCTTGAAAATGTTTTCTCTCAAAGCATTAGTTTTTAACACTCTTTTTATTTGAAACTTTTTTAAAAACATTTTTATACATTAAAATGCATAAAAAATTTGCTTTCCTCAAAAAACTATGCAGTTATACAAAAATTGCTTCAGAGTGATATTTTAACTTGCAATAATATGCCTGTCTCTACCAGTCCAATAACTCAGTTTCAAAATCGACCTGCCCTAATATATATATATATATATATATATATATATATATATATATATATATATATATATATATATATATATATATATATATATATATATTTATATATACATATATATATATATATATATATATATATATATATAATATATATATATGTGTGTATATATACATACATATATATATATATATATATATATATATATATATATATATATATATACATATATATACATATATATATATATATATATATATATATATATATATATATATATATATATATATATATATATATATATATATATATATATATATATTTATATGTATACATACATATATATATATATACATGCATTTTTTTTTTCCCGCTTCCAACAAGGCTGCAAGCAACCACTATTTAAAGCTGGAAGTTACTGGAAGAGAAAAGATGAAGATTGTAGAGCAAGATAACGATTGATGGACAACTTAAAGATTGCAAATTATATGAATCAGAAAAGCAAGATGAAGGAAGCTAGTTCTGATGAACTGATGTTCGAGGAAAATAACTAAACGAATAAGCGTTTTTGGAGCACTAAGGAACAGTCACAAAAAAAGGATGGGACTTAATTGAATGACAAGTAACACAAGAATGAATTTTAGTAGACCCTAGCTCTTTAGAGCAGTGCCCATTATAGTATTTGTAGAAAAGAGAAAGAGAAGCAACATTAGGACGATGTGATAATGGTTTGAAGCTGCAAGAGCAGGTTCAACTATGTTTAAAATGCGTTTTTGCACCTTGTCTAAAAGAGAAAGGGCATTATTAGAAGATCCGCCCCAGATATGGCAACAGTATTCCATACAAGGCCAGATTTGAGATTAATAGAGATAGAACATGGAATCTGAAGTAAGGAAGCTTCATAAAGTGATGTCGAGCTCGATAAAGTGATGCAACCTTAGCAGATGCTAATTTTGCAACTGATTCGATATATGATTTCCAAGAAAGATCTGAAGTAAGAGTTAATCCTAGAAGATGAAGAGTAGATGACTCATCGAGTACATCACCGTTCATAAATATAGAAAGATCTAAATTATTGCAATAATGATTGGCGAAAAAAATTGAGTTTTATCTGTATTAAAGTTCACCAGCCACTGTGATCCCCATGCTGAAGCAGAAGTGAGATCTTTTTCAAGCTCATATGCTCCCTCCAAGCAATCAGAGAGTGTTGGCTTCTTATCCCAACAAGATTAAATGGTAGTATCATCAGCAAACAATGCCACCTTAGATGTGAGAATATCTGGAAGATCGTTAATGTAAATTAAAAAAGAGTATAGGGCCAAGGGGAGAACCTTGAGGAACTCCTGAGGTTACAGAATAAGAAGAAGAGTGCTGTCCATCGAGGACAACTTTTGTACTTCGAATGGAAAGAAAGGATTCAGTAATCTTAAAGATGTTGCCAGATACACCATAAGAAGAAAGCTTATGGAGAAGACCAGCATGCCAAACCTTATCAAAAGCTTTTGAAATGTCAATAGCGATAGCCTTAACCTCTCCACCTTTATCTAAAACATGATAAAACCTATCAGTTATTACTGTTAGCAAATCAGCTGTAGAACGAGAAGGTCGAAATCCATATTGATTGTCAGAAAGTAAGTTATTAGATTCAAGGCAAGAAATTAGGTGTTTGTTAATTAAAGATTCAAAAACCTTGCTTATGATAGGAAGAAGACTAATGGGATGGTAGTTAGACGAATCAGATCGCTCTCCAGTATTTTTGAAGATAGGGATAACAGATGCCGCTTTCCAACAGGCTGGAAAACAAGACTCTGATAAGCACTTGTTGAATAGTTTTAAGAGTATAGATGACAGCTCCGGGGAACACTTCTGCAAGACAATAACAGGTATGTTGTCCGGGCCACAAGCTGTTGAAGAGTCTAAGCAAGAAATCACTTTAGATACAGAAGCTGGAGTGATACGAATGTCAAGCAATGGATCAACCTGTTTGTTGGCAATATCAGGTAGAATGCAACTAGTGGAATCAAGAGATGATATTAATGAAAAGTTTTTAGCAAACAATTTAGCTTTGTCTTTAGGTGAGGTGACAAAATCTGAACCATACAAGAGAGGTGGACTTAAAGATTTGCCCTTATTATTGATATTATTAAAGATTCTTCAGAAATCACAGGAGCCTAATTTTTTAGATGAGATACGAGATTTCATGACCTGAGAATAGAAACCTTTTTACAATGGTTTCTACCAGTAATCTGTTTTCTGGAGAATCGTTTTGCTGATAGATATGAAAGTAACGGTTTCGATTGGCAATCGCAGCAGCACAGTGTGAGGAAAACCATGGAGGAGAGTGAGGCTTGACCTGGAATTGTTGAGAGGGAATAAAAGATTCCATGCCAGCCTGAATCCACAAAGTTATGTAAGAGGCACATTTGTCAACAGAAGACAAAAGATTTCTACCCAAGGGCCATCACGAAGAAAATCACAGAAAGAATCCCAGTCAGCTAAGGTAGTTGTAAGAGGTACAATAATAGGGGGATTCAGGTGATGAAGAAGAATGAAATAATAGTTTAAGAGAGATCAAACCGTGATCAGAAGCATCTAAGGGTGAACGTGGAGAAACAGAGCACTGACTAGGATCAGAAAGACATATGTCGATCAGAAGACATATGTCGAGTAGAGAATACAAATGATTAGGGTTGTCTGGAAAGCGAGTTGGAAAGTTGACTATTTGAGTTAGGGATTGAGAAAGGCAAAAGTTGTGGGCTTTAATGCCTGCAGAATCACTGACACTAGAGCCAACCCATTCAGAGTGGTGAGCATTAAAGTCATCGGCAACAACAATATTAGCTGATGGATAAAGAGAGAGGGCTTGGTCAATATGATCAGAAATAACATCAAAAAGAGTGCAGTCTTGAGATGAAGGAGAGCGATGTAGAACAAAGAGAAAGGCAATAGAGTGAAGTGTTGCTAAATGAAAGCACATGAAAGAATAGTCTGTGGATTCAAACCTAGTTTCACGACAAATGGGCGAATTCTTATGAATATAAATGCCCAGGCCAAGCATGTGACTATTGGAGTCTTTACAAATTAAAGGAAGATTACCATCAACACTAAGATCGCAAGATGAGACAGCTGAACTCAAATTAGTCTCACAAAGAGCAAGTAGGTCTGGTGAACTTTGCAAGAGATAAGACTCAACAGAAGAAAAGTTACTTTGAAGACCACAAATATTAGTGAATGATAGGTTTAGACAACTTGGTGATGATGATAGTTTTTTGTGTTTTATAGTTTTTGGTACTTTATTCATTTTTAAGTTTGTTAAAGAACTTGATTCAAAGCATAGATAGTACTCAGAACACTGTTTAATAGCCCAAGCAATTGCCTCATTACTATTAATAAACCCTAGCCGTAACAAAGGGCTCCAAATGTGGCCTTGTTACAATGGTAACACCATCCATGTGCAACATGGCACTGTTAATACTTTGATATTTTTCAGCTGTTGATGGAATCTGCCTCTCTGAGAGCTACCACAGAGTTCGGGAAGCCTGACTACCAGTCGACCTCAGAACCATAAAACTTTTTAGAGTTTTAGAGTTGTACCCTCATTAGGATATAATAGAATGAGTTGTCTAATCATAAAAACAGAGACACAAGCTAAACTTATGCATTGAGTCAAGCAGATCCAGTATTCAACATCCTAAACTGGAATAAATGTATTAAAAATACATCTGCACCAGCCTAATAGATGAAGAAGGGGTGCGAGGCTGTTCAACAGATAGAATCTGTTTACCCCTTAAGTCTTTGCCTAGATATTTATATATATATAAATATATATATATATATATATATATATATATATATATATATATATATATATATATATGTATATATATATATATATATATATATATATATATATATGTATATATGTATATATATATATATATATATATATATATATATATATATATATATATATATATATATATATATGTATGTATATATATGTATGTATATATATATGTATATATATATACATATGTATATATATATATACATATGTATATATATATATATATATATATATATATATATATATATATATATATATATTATTTCCTTTGTATTATATTTTTTATTTTAATTATGTATTATAAATAGTTTTTGAACAGCTATTTTTAATGGATTTTTTATTTCTTTGTAACCTATATATTGAAAAATTTTATATTGGTCATTTTAAACTGATGATGAACTTTGTAAGTTCAAAACATGTATTTCAAACTAAAAAGTGTTTTTTATTTTACTAAAAATATATATAGTATTAAAATACTTTAAATGAAAAAATACAACTTTATAGAGGAACTTGAAGTTTTATGCCATACGGCAATCATCAGCCATATTATCCATCATCAGCCATATTAGCCATATTATAATATGGCTGATGATTGCCGAATGGCATGAAACTTCAAGTTCCATTATAAAGTTGTATTTTTTCATTTAAAATATTTTAATAATATTTGATCTATTTTTTTCAAAAAGATATTGATCACTCTTAAACAGACAAGAGTTGTATTTCCAGCAGTATACAACATTTATAAATATATATATATATATATATATATATATATATATATATATATATATATATATATATATATATATATATATATATATATATGTATATATATATATATATGTATATATATATTTATATATATATATATAAATATATATATATATATATATTTATATATATATATATATATATATAAATATATATATATATATATATATATATATATATATATATATATATATATATGCTGTATATATATATATATATATATATATATATATATATATATATATATATATATATATAAATGCTGTTTTTTGTTGATAATAAGTAAAAATCAATAAACGTCTCCTCCCGTGTATGTAGGAGTAATATACTTTAGTATGTAGAAGTAAAATACTTTGAATGATTCTGAGAATGTTAGAGATTTTACCCTGAATGATAAGTGTTTGAACCCAAATTTCATTAAAACTTGATGTAGCAAAAAAAAACAAAGATTGCATATTGAAATCAAAATGAGAAATACTATATACCATAAACCTATTACTTGCATTAGAAATTATGGCGACAGAAAAAATTCTAATTTTTGTTGACCTGCGTAATAAATATTTTCAAAAGAATTTTTTCAAATTTGTTTTTTTATAAAATAGATTATGAAATATTTATCTTAAATTTGAGTAGATTAAAAACATGCCTGTTGTTTAAAATATTTGCTGTTTATAAACCAATAAAGGAATTTTTTATGTTTATCTTTTTTTTTTCTTTTTTTTTTTAATTCTGATTAACTCCCAATGAGGCTGCAAGCAAACACTGTTAAGTTGGGAGTTACTAGAAAAAAAGTATAGTGTTATAGAGAAAGGAAATGGTTGACAGAAGACTTGAAAAGTTGTAGGTTGTTCAATTCAGGAAAAGATGAAGATGGCAGAGAGTTCCAAAAGTTTGAAGTTTTTAAAGTATGCAGGGACAGATACAATTAAAAAATAAGACTTTGTTGAATGACAAGTCAAGTGAGAATGAGTTTTTGTTGATGGAACTAGAGATGATAGCTCCTTTGAGCAGCAACCATTATAGTATTTGTAGAAAAGAGAAAGAGATGCAACTTTACTATAATGGGAAAGAGGCTCAAGCTTGGCAAATAGAGCAGGTCCAATGCATTTTTCGAACTTTTCTAGAAGAGAAAGAGCATCATTAGAAGACCAGCCCAAATATGACAATTGCATTCCATACAAGGGGAAATAAGAGATTTGTAAAGGTAGAGAATGGTATCAGGAGTAAGAAAATGGCAAGCATGATAAAGAGAAGCAACCTTAGCAGATGCTAATTTATCAATCGATTGTATATACATATATATCATTAATATATCTTGGACTATCATTCACTACTGACCTCTCATGAAAACCATATTTTTTCAATGATAGTCTAAGAAGGCATTAAGATTAGGACTCATTGGGAGCGTTGCTGTTTCCTATTTTGCTATTTTTGTTTAAATCAGGTTATTATTGTTGTGATTTATCAGAGGTAGAAATATTAAAAAAATTAGGACTCAGTGAGAGGGTTGCCATTTATCAATACAGGAATGTCAACAGCATTGTGCTAGTTATTTGCAGTAAATAGCAAAGTTTTGTAGGAGTTAAAATTCGCAAGTCAGATTCAAGATTGGCTGCTTGTTTTAAGTGATCGAAAAAATAAGAGAGGAGTATAAAATGAAGTCATCAGTAAATTGAGCCACTTTAGATATAAGCTTGTCAGGAATATCATTAATGCAGATAAGAAACAAAACAAGACCATGAATAGAACACCATAAGAGCAAGCTTATGGAGAAGTCCAGCATGCCAAATTTTGTTGAAAACCTTAGATATGTCAAGAGCAATAGTCCTAGACTTGCTATCTGCTATGACTAAATCTTTCAGTCATAGCAGATAGTAAGTCAGCCGCAGGGCAAGAGGATCAAAAAGCTTATTGATTGCCTGAAAGTAAGTTATTTGACTCAAGATGGGATCAAGAAATTTGTTGATCAAAGTCTCAAAGACTTTGCTAATAACAGATAAAAATAAATGTTCTTCTAAATTTTAAAATAAATAATAAATGTATGTGTGTGTGTGATATCACAAAACCAGAAGGTGCTAAATTAAAATGTCTAGTTATTATCTCATTTTCTATAAGTATTGATTTAATACTGTTACAAGTTTTTCTAAGACCTTTGATGTGGAAACTTAAGCTTTTTTACAAATTTATTCCAATGAAGCAATAGATCTTTCCAATGAAGCAGTAGATCTGTAATAAAGCTTTTGTTGGCAAATTATAAAATAGAGTGAGATCTTAGATGATAATTCAAAAATAAGTTAAAGTATCAAAAAAATCTTTGGTCATTTAAAAAAAGCACTTTATGGTAGAAGCTTAACCTTACAATACACATTATACTTTTGCCATTTATGATCTCGTAATTTAAGAGGTGGGAGGGGGGGGGGGGGAAACTTCTGTAGCACCTTGTACCATAAACTTTTGGTGTGCATACTAAACTGATTCTTCAATCTTCTACCCATTTCACAAATGGTACAACATGAAGTTTTATGTCAAGTGGTTTGTGCCAAATACACATATTTAACTAGATAACTAGATCATTTTGTTTTGCATTAGAGTTTTTTTTAGCAATAAAAGTAGTTGGATTTTTTTAGTTATACTAAAATATGTTTGTTTTAAGTCAGTTAATTTATTTAGGAAAAGTAATGTAGTTTTTTATTGTTTTCAATAAAAATTTCTACTTTAGTGATTGACTCAAAAAAGACTTGCACAAATACTTAAGGCATAACCAGCTTGTTTTTAAAATACAATTTGGAAAATTTTGCAATAAAAAAAAATTGAAAATTAAATAGGCTTCTATAAATTGTAAATATATATACAGTTTGTTTTTTGTAAATAAAATAGTATTTAATTATAAGTTTGCTATTTTTTTTCAAATCTGGTTATTATCATTGTTGTGATTTATATATATAAATTTTAATGTTGCTTACATATTTGTTCTAATCATTATTTTTGCTATTATGGGATAAGGTGCCTTAACACAACACACAAGTTAAAAGCGCACAGATAGGTCTCCTTCTTTCAAAAGTTTTAATTCATTGATGCCACCTGTCTTTAAATCTGTTCCAGATTCAGAATGCTCAAATGAAGCATGATGTCAAAAAGTATCAAATAAAATGCTGATAAAAACATCCACTCTTGAAGCTGAAATTTGTTGAGGGGTTCTAGAAAATTATTTAGTAAAATATCTCCAAATAGTTAAATTGCTAAGTTGTTTCAATGTGAACCCACCAAGACCAGCTGTATTGTAACTTTTCAACCTGTCCCTTTTTTTCTAAACTTTTCCCTTTTTTACTATGCTTTCTAATGTACCTTATTACACTGTTTCATTTAATGAATCCAAGTACCAAATTTTTTAAAAGGGTAAAATGGACGTTTTAGTTTGATTTTGGGATGACAAAGTTGGTATAGTTAAAATTCTTAAATCAAATTTTATGGGGCACTCATCTGTGTCTGGCATTAAACATTCCTAAACATTCCTTATATACATATATCAAAGATTTTATAGGCATCATCTGATGGACCAAATGTAAATTTGCTTTTTCTAGATAATTTAAGGGAACAGTGTAAAAAAATTGGTCCTTATATAGATATTGGAACCTATGTTCTGCACATAATTTATGGGTGTTTTAAATCAACACAATAGTAAGTGGTTGGGAGTTAAATAGTTTATTAACTGTGATATGACAATTTTAGATGACTCTCCTAATAAATGAGCAACCTACAAAAACATCACTGGAACACTTGATTATCCAATGCTTGCTTATCCAACTTTGTTATTCAAGTCATCCTTGAAGGCCAGCACTCTACATTTTTTTCAGTACCTTTTGGAGTACCTCAAGGTTCTCTCCTTGGTCCTGTTTTATTTTTTATCTGCATTAATGATCTTCCTGACAACCTTACATTTAAAGTAGCTCTTTTTGCTGATGACTCAACTTTATACTCCTGTCTTGACAAAAAGTCTTCTTTTTTCGATCACAGGCAGTCAATCTTGAATCTGATCTCACTTCTGTAACAGATTAGGGCTTGCGGTGGCTTGTGAATTTAAACTTCAACAAAACTCAGTTACTTACTGCAAACAACTATTGCTATATTGTTGATACTCTTATATTAACGAATGGCAACCCCCTCATTAAGTCCTCTTCTTTACCTCTTCTTGGATTATCATTCACTACTGATTTCTCATAAAAATCATATATAAAACTGATTGCAAAGTTAGCATCTGCTAAGATTGTTTCTCTTTATCATGCTTGCCATTATCTTAGTTCTGATTCCATTCTCTACCTCTACAAGTCTCTTATTTGTCATTGTATGGATTAGTGTTTCGATATTTGGGGTGGTTCTCCTAATGATGCTCTTTCTCTTCTAGACAAGGTCAATCTTGCTCAAAACATTTAGCAAACTTGCATCCTTTTACTGTGTCTGTCATTGCATGCTCTAAAAAGTTATATTTGTCTAATTTTTTTTCTTGCACTTCAATCATTTGGAACCCTTGCCAATCTTCATGTTTTCCTGACTCATACAACATATGAGTTTCAAGTCTTCTGTCAAGCCTTTTCTTGCTCTTTAACTCTACTTTGTTTTTCAGTAACTCCTAATTTAATAGTGGTTGCTTGCAATTGGGATTAAATTTGATTAAAAATAAAGAAATGGTGTGAAAATGAAGGTTAGGCTAAATTATCTGAATCACTCTTTAATGGATGCCAAAAGTATGTAACATATGTGTTAAAAGTCATTAAAAAAGCAAACTACCTGATTTAAAAAATAAAAGCTGAGCTTGAAAACTATAGTTTGCGACTAATTTTTGCAAATTTTTTGAAATGGTTCCTAAAAAGTTAAATAGTTTTTTTAAACATTTCTAGACAGACAAACCAATGATTCCATTTATGGCTATTATACTTGGTGAATACCGTTGATGACTTTTTTAACCAAGTCATACTAAAGGATATTTTGAGTGAAGCAATTTTTAACAGCGACTTCAAATAAGTGATGAAAATATAAGAAAACCTACAAGTGATATTGGTTTTGCTGTTCTGTTCAAAATTAACTAAGTAAGTTTAAGTTGCACTAATTAAAAAGTAAATACATTAAAAAAACAATCATAAGAGTTTTTTGCTGGTTTGTTTATTGCACCACTATGAGAGTCCTCTTTAAGTCCTCTTTGAAGTGTTTTATAATATGTACTGCAGTATCCATCAATGCAATATTTATTTCAAATCAAATTAGAAAGAAAAAACTTGCACTAATAATTTTTCTAATACATAACTTAATTAAATATGGTTGTTTGTTCTTAAAGTAGTTTTTGTGCTTCCACTTAAGCAATCTTCCATTAAGCCTTTTTTTTTAGTGTTTGTAAATTTATCATTTGTAAATGAAAATTGAAATACCGGTACATCAGTAAGTTATAGATAAGTTTTTGAATATGAAATATCTTATACCCTAATCAAAATCATACCCAAGCTCCTGAAAATTTTCAGGTTTAATACTTAATGGATAAATGGTCATCAAATAGTCAAAAACTATTTGAATGTACTTTCCTCATATATTTTCTTGTCAAAAGTACTGTAATTCCTTTTTTATTACTTCTTTTAGATTTTTAGTTGTCTTTTCTTCCAAAACTGGCATTACCTGAGTAATGCCTTTTTTTGTTTAATAAAAGTATGAAGTTCTTTCATAGATCATTTTTCATTATCATCATTTGGTTAAATAGTAATGATGCCATCATTTGAATCCAAATCTGATTCATTTACATGTTTCTAAGCACCTTAGGCAGATTTTTCATTGTTGTACAAGATTCTTTCTACAATGTCAACAATTCTGTTAATAATTGCCGATTTACTGCTTATATTAAGTATGCCATAATTGTCTTTAATAGTAAAAACTAAATTAGGGTCTGTTAAATAGTGATACATTCTGAAATGTTGTTCTTCTTTCTTCAATACAGCATATTCTATTTTCAGTGCAATGCTTAAAAATGCATTTTAGTTGTTTAATTTATCTAGCATAAATTTTAATCTAAGATCGATTATATACAAGTTTATTGTATACAAATTAATTATTATAAACAAGTTAAATTTTTCAGTGCAATCGAAAATAAATTATTTCCTTTAGTGCAATAGTTCATTTTCCTTTTCCATTCATTTTTTGATTGATTGGTTTAATTATTTTTTTCTCCTTTCTTTTCAACTTTATTTCAAGTCATTAATATAACATGGTTGCTATTTCTTGTGTGATTGCAAAGAATCAATTAATAAATTAATTAGTTTATTTTTAAAAACTCAGTTAATAGCTTAACAGTTTACTAAACAATTTAATGGTTGTGTTTCTATTAATTAGTATCAATCATTTTAATATAAGTTTTTTGAAGAGTTTTTTATTTTAAGGTTCTTTAAATCAGTATATAGTATTATGTAATTTGTATATAGTATAATGTAAAATAAACACTTGATATGAAATCAATGTCATTTATGTCATATCTAACATAAACAAATCTAAAGTAACTTCTCTGATTATTTTGTTATATTAGATGAAACACTATTTATAAATAATATAAAATGCAATTAACTTAAATAACCTTATAATTGCTGATTTTCATTTTTTTTTTTCTACAACTATGCTAAACAAATATAAAAAAAACTATCAAACTAAATGTTTTTAAAATACACGATCAGTAGTATATGAGTGAAAATACTTTATCGCATATATTCCTGCACACTTTTTCAATCTTTTTCTTAAATAGTGCTTAAAATATTTTAAAAAATTTGATTATATATATTATCTTGTATATTTTTTGCTAAAATAATGCACAAATATATATTAGGTCTTTTTTTAAAAAAAATTATTTTTGATTATTTGATTTTTATATCTAGATACTCAAAGTTCTGATTTCATTTGATTAAAATATTTTTTAGCACATCTATATTTTCAGAATAATTGCAATACTTTAACATTTAAAGTTCAGAATTTCACTTGTGTGCAATTGCAATAAATTTGTATTTTTTGTGATTATTTGTATATATTGCAATCGATTATTTTGAAATTTTGGTGCTGGAAAAATAAGAGGAAGTTTAAAAATTACAAAATTAAACATTTTTTTGTGTACATTTAGAAAATTTAAAGCTTGACATGGTTTGAAAACTTTCTTTTCAAAGCAGCTTTTGAATGTTCTTTTATCATAACACCCCTTGCAAATTGAAGGACCCAATTATGTATGTATACTTTATAAAAT
Organism: Hydra vulgaris; assembly: GCF_038396675.1. Classification (NCBI taxonomy): domain Eukaryota; kingdom Metazoa; phylum Cnidaria; class Hydrozoa; order Anthoathecata; family Hydridae; genus Hydra; species Hydra vulgaris. The sequence goes on along the minus strand of NC_088934.1, from coordinate 46,598,015 downwards.
ATTTCTTAATACCATGAGGTGTAAATAGAATTTTTTTTTAGCTTGGAGTAGAGCTTTAAATGGGCTTGTTGCTTGTGACCCAAGTCCACACTTTAAAGTTTTACGAAAATTAGCATCATCATCTTTAAAAATCTATGCAGAAGGCTTGGTTGGAATGGAAAAAAAGGCTGCAGATAAATAAAGTCACTTGAATAGAAGGCTTCAAACTATGAATGGGCAACCAGTTTCTTTGCAAAATATGATAGGTAAGTTAATAAAAATATTTGATATGTTGAAGTTTAGTATATTATTGTTCTTTAATAATTCTTGTTTGTTTATGATGATTAATAAAATGGTTAGAGGTGAGTCTTTATAACCGAATGCCTTTCCTTTTTTTAACCTACGATTATAGTTCTATAATTTTTATTAAAAAAAACCATAAAATTCGATGTTGTGTCATTTATTTTCAAAGTTTAATTCTCAAATATAAAATTAGAACTACTAATCCTATATCCTTTAATAAAATAAACAAAAAAATAAGTCAAAATGTTCAAATTCAACAGCAGAATTGGTTAAAACTCACTTAAATAAAAAAATTATATTCATTTTTTTAAATAATGTAAAATTGATTGTAGCATAAAAATTTTTTTAATTTTTGGTTTTCAATGTTAGATACTTCATTTATTTGCACTATTATAATAATTGAAAATAAATAAGTAGAAATTGAATAAAAAGGTGTTGGCCCACAAAAAAAGGGAGTTTTGGCCTCAAAACACACCTCTTCAAATTATGCGCAATGCTATTGGGTACTTTAACATAAACTTTTCTCCACTTTTAAGTAGCTCAGACAACGACAATTCGGTGGCTAAAGATCTTTAGGTGTAATTTCAATTTGGTGGACAATTTGGTGGCTAAAGATCTTTAGGTGTAATTTCAACGCAAATTTTTGTTACCATTGCTTTAGCATAGTGACAGCTTGTTAAATCAGGCCAAAATTTTACAGGAACATTATGAGATTTTATAAAAAGTAGAATACATTTTTCCAGGCACTCCTTCTTTGAATTTGGCATTCATCGTCTTTGAGGTTACTAATGGCTTGCATTTTTTGCCACAGCTACAAATTGCTTACCTTATTATACGTTTCAAGTCAAACTTATCCAGCTTTGTATATTTATATTTATTGCTGACAGCTCACTGCCTAATGTCAGTGAATAATCTTTAACCAGGTATTTGTCTAATTTGACGTGATTTTCATTATCAAGAATTAGGCAGCCATCTAATTTGGTCAAAATGTTGTTGTACAGCTTTTTTGCTTGCCTTATGATACAGTTTTGCCGCTTTTTGGTATTGTTTGGATATTTTATGTCGCGATAAGAGCGAATACCGTAAAAATTCTTGACTTTTTGCACAAAACATGATGTATTGTATCTATTTGCTCTTTCATAGTCAGATAGTTCAGGATTTTGCAAGTATGAACAACAAATTTTTGAGGCCAACTTTTTATTCTCAAGCCCCTGCTTTCTTCCAGATCCTGACTTGCCATTGATGAATAAAGGTTCCTTGTAATGTTTGAGAATCTAAGAAACAGTTAATTGACTAACTTTGGCTAGTTTAGAAATTGTTCTAGATAATGATCCAGTAGTTTCTAAGTAAATGCGCAAATTTCTTTCACAGTTAATTTGTTCTTTTGACATCATTTTTGGTAACAATCTTTTAGGAAAACATTTGTTTACTTTTTTGTGAAAAAAATTTGTTTACCTTTTTGTGAAAAACATTTGTTTACTTTTTTGTGAAAAAGTAGTACTAAGCTTTGTTTATATTTAATAAGTTTAACTTTTTGTATCATTTTTAGTTAATTTAAAGCTCTTAAAGTTGAGTCAATTTTTTTATGGCTATGCTTAATAATATTATTTTATTTAAATGAAATTTTTTAGCATTTTTATATATGGTAGGAAAATATACTCAAATGGGCAAAATAATAGAGGTTTGATTTTGCTTCTACCAAAATTCAACCATAAATTAAGTATGGGGCAATCATTTTCAAAATAGTATTTTAGCTCTTGTTTTAACTATATCATTTGCCTATCCGTTAAAACTAATATTTACCAATTTCAGAAACAAACATGTTTTAAACTTTGATAAAGGTAGAATAATTGAAGTGCACAATGTGTAATTCCATGTCAAATCAGCCACCTCATGCCACCTAATGTTTGGATTTTTCTAATTTTTTTATGTTATAGGGTTTATGAAAATTAGGAAAATCTGAAATTTGGAGCCTCCAACTCCTTACAGTTCTTGAGATATTCAGGATTCAATTTTCTTGTTTATGTTTTGTTGTTAAATAAAAATATTTTATGAACCAAATGAGGTATCATCCTGAAATTTTGTACATAGACAATCATCCACATGGCAGATACAAATTTCTTATGGTTTAAAGGGGAGTGGGGACAGTTAAGCATTCTACCAACCCCGCTTCCCAATTTTTTCTCTTTTTTTCTTTCACTTGTTAAAAGTTTAATAACAAGTGATCAGAATAATTTTTTTGAGTAGCCGAATTGCGTCAATAACAGATACAATTACATATACTCACATAATGTTATATCTTAACAATATTTAAAAAAATAACATACTAAAATAAAAATAATAATGCATTAATATTTTTCTATAAATCTTTATTATTTTGTTCAATAACTTTTTCTAAATCAGTTTCTGAAATTTTATAAATTCTACCATTTGTTGTAGATGGCAGATCAATGGTACGCAAAACATGATTTGATGGGACCCAACACATATCTTCCTGCGTAAGAAAAACTTGGGCTGGGACCATGTGGATGCGTAAATTGAATTTTATAATATCTTCTCTCATCTTTTTTGGTTATAGTTCCAATCCACCAAAAGTTTCATACTTGCAAGCTACATAATCCATATGACTATAAATAATCTGCTGTACAACCAGCTCATACACAAGCTTAAATGTCTGAACATCAGTTTGTTGACTCATCCTTTTAAAAGAAATTATTAGTTGATATAAAATGGTGGAAGCATCTTGTTCCTGGCAAGGTTCTTCCCATATTAATCCTTGGTTGTAATGATGATTGAACTTCATTTATTTCTATTTTATAAACCAAAATGAATTGAATATTTTTTATATTGGTTACGCAAAATTCAAACATTCTTATCTACATCTAAAATTTATCCAGTCGCTGTCCTTTTTAAACTTGCTTGTGCAATTATTCATTTTACTGTGCCCCAAATGCCATCACAAGCAGATTTATGATGGCTTGTAGCAAAAAAAAACAACCATTCAGCATCAATATCGAAGTTTTCTTTGAGATGGCCAAGATTAATAAAGTTTTAAAATTTTTTATATTGTGCTGCACATCCATCAGTGAAGTGTTAAATATTACTAATTTGTAGAATATTTGCTTTAATTTAATTGGTAATGAGCTGTTGTATTTTATATACATTATAAGTATGCATCATGTTCAAAGTCTTCAGAAAGAAAGGAAAATGTCTTAGATATCAGTTTACCATTTAATTTATAGTATATAATATGATAACTTTTTTAAAGTCGGAAGTTTGCACCTCATCCTGAACAAAAAAATTAAAAGTTCTCTGCAAAGTCACCCAATACTATACACTCATTGTGATTTAATAACTCTTTACAGTCTTTAAGATATTTGGCCTGACTTATAGCTATAAGTGAATGAGATGTTAGTTTATCTATTTTATTGCATATAAGGTCAATAGTAGTGTAGTTCTATCTGTACCTTGCCATTGGTTAGCTGTTATTCCATTATAACTTTTGTCAAACTTTACTGTTAAGAATTTTTTTAAAGCAGTAATACCAGGACATAGCAAATATTAATTTAAAGTGCGCTCTGCATTATCCCTATTGCAAACAATCATTACCATTAAATCTCTATAATCTTAATTAATTTTAAGAGCATCAGTTAACAACATTCTGATAATAGATAGAGACACAAACACTGTAAATGCCAGACGAGTTTGTGGTTACACACCATCTTGGGTGAAGGCTGCAAAAATTTGAAAATCCAACATTTAAATTAGAGTGTTTAGATTTAAATGGTACATTCTTTTAAATTAAATAATATTAGTCTTTTTTGCATGTGTTGCTTTTACCCTATACTGGCAAAATCTTGTTTTACTTGTCACTTCGATAAAAGCTATGAACAAGATCAATGGTTTCATGGGAAAGTGACTTCCTTCTTTTTGATGATGGTTTATGCAAAATTTCATGTTATTTTTTTTACTTTTTTAGCCTCTCATATAAGGTAAATAGATAAATTTTGGTAGTGACCTTGATTCTGGAGTTAATATTAATATCTGTATTTTTGTGAAGTGTGGTATCACATTTTTTAGGTTATCTTTTAATTCATTTAAAAGTGAGTTTAGATTGTCAATTTTATGGTTATCAATTGAAGAAGTTAGTGGTGTACAAAATGGTGTCAATCTAATCATAGGATCAATATTATAAGATTTATTTATTTTGTTTATTGTTGCTTCAGTTATTTGATCAAATTTTCTATTGGCAGCCGGTAACCTTTAGTGTTTTGGCACTGATTTAAGTTTATTAGGTGACACACCAATAAATTCAAGACTTTCTTTGAGAGATGCACATTGTTCATATTCAGACTCAATCTTGCTATAGCATTGATCATTTGATTTTAATTTTTTATTTATACTTTGTACCCTTTAACAACAACTTCTTCATAATTTCCGCAGCAGGTATAGCTGGAGTACCTTTTGCTTTAAGAGTTAATGCCATAGATAGCGATATCTTCATTTCCTGAAGAAAAAAAAAAGAAACAATCATTTCTAAAAACTAATATCAATTAAGCATCATTGTAAAGAGCATATGAATATATTTGTTAGTTTATAAAATAATTAAATTTGAAATGTATAAAAAGATTTATATTTTCTTCTTAAAAAAGCATTTATTTGTCTTATTATTTCTTTATTTTGTTTTAACCTTTGAATCATTCTAATCATCAAAATAATATCCAAATTGCATTTTACATTTTTCTTTCAATTTCCATGTTTTTTTAATAGATTACAGCACTTCTTAAATTTTTTTTAAAATGCAACTCGAAATTGTTCTCTATGATAAAAGAAAACAAATATTTGTAAACAATTTTCCACAAGCAAATAAACCATAATAACTCATGTTTTTCATCACTTGAAAATGTTGATAAGTCAAAAAGACCTTGTCTTCTTGTTAAGTCTTGCTTGTGGCAGTCAACATTACATTCTACATGAATAAAAGGTTATTAAATTTTACTTTATTTACCAATCATATAGTAATCATTTAGTATTTATTAATTAGTAAAGTAAATATAAAAATCCTGCAAAGTAACAGGAAAACTAATATTTACAACATGAAATCAGAAGCAATAATAAAATTATGAGGAAATAAAAGGTTTTATTTATAAAAGACAAAAAAATACCTTTTATAAATATAGTCTTTTACAAAAAATTTCTTTTATAAATGCATTTGTTATACAACCTAGTAAAGTATTTACTTGAAAAAAATGTTGGTCCTTTACAGAAAAATTTTAAACAAAAATTTTAATTTTGGAGTATTATTTATTTAGGAAAATATTGATAATAATAATTTTTTTAGAGGAGGGGGGGGGGAGACCCATATTGTCCCCTCTTGCCCCCCTCCTCCTCCTCCCCATACTTAGGCACAAAAAAAATATAAATAAAGTATAAATTTATTATTGCCCTCAAAAACTTTAACTATAATTTTTTACAACATAAAATTAAGATATAGCTAATTTTGTCTTAAATAAGTCAGCAATAAATTTTATGCTGACTAATATATATAAGCTTTACATAAAAAGCTGTATTTAGAAAAGTTACATTTTTTATTAATAGTGATGTTTAATACTTATATTGTAAGTAATAACAATGCCTCAAAATATTTTTATTAATACTATTAAATAGTTGGCTATTGCTTGGACTTTAAAATAGTACACTGAGTATTATCTGTGCTTTTAGTCTTTAACAAATTTAAAAGTGACTAAAGTTCCAAAAACTATAATACACAAAAAACCATCGTCATCACCAAGTTCTCTGAATCTATCATTCACTAACATTCGTGGTCTTTGAACTAACTTTTCATCTGTTGATTTTTATCTTATGCAAATTCACCAGACCAGACTTTCACTTTGTCAGACTAATTTGAGTTTGGCTGTCTCATCTTGTGATATTAGTGTTGATGGTTATCTTCCTTTAATTCGTAAAGACTCCAATAGTCACATGCTTGGCCTGGGCATTTACATTCGTAAGAATTCCCCCATTTGTTGGGAAACTAGGTTTGAATGGACAGACTATTCTTTTATGTGTTTTTGTTTACCACCTTTTCATTCTATTGCCTTTCACTTCACCTCAAAACTGCACTCTTTTCAAAAGTATTTCTAATCAAATTGACCACGCCCTCTTTCTTTATCCTTCAGCCAATATCGTTGTTGTTGACTTGTATAAGTGACTCTGCAGGCATTAAGGCCCATAACTTTTGCCTTTCTCAATCTCTAACTCAAATAGTCAATTTTCTTACTCGCTTTCCAGACAATCCTAATCATTTACCTTCTCTACTCAACTTATGTCTTGTTTCTGATTCTAGTCAGTGCTCATTTTCTCCACATTCACCCTTAGGTTCTTCTGATCATGGTTTGATCTCTCTAAAACTATTAACTCATTTTTCATCATCAGAATCCATTATACCTCTTGCTCTTTTCTCTTCCAGTAACTTCCAACTCTAATAGTGGTTGCTTGAAGTCTTGTTGGAAGTAAAAATTTTGAAAAAAAAAAATATCAAGGTGACATTATCATTTTGATCATCAAAATGCCCCAAAATATAGGCCTTTATTATCTAATTTACGTGTAATTAAGGTAATCAAAAAAATCTTTAATTTGAAATTTGTATTGTGTTTGCAAAAAATGCTGACTCAGCATTTTTTGCAATACTTGTACATAGAAAATCTTCTACATAAATGAGGTCTCATCCAAAATGAGGATGAGACTTTATTTGGTTCTTAAAATATTGCTATTTAACAACAAAAAAGTATTTTTCAAAAAATGCTGAGTCAGCATAAATAAGAAAATTGAATCCTGAATATCTCAAGAATTGTAAGGAGTCAGAGGTTCCAAATTTCAGATTTTCCTAATTTTTATAAACCCTATAACATATAAAAAAATTAGCAAAGTTCAAAACATGGGGTGACATTTTTTCCATTATATTTCCAAAGAAGTTGGAAGTGGTAAATCTACGGTTCAAAGAATTAGGTCAAGAAGTGTCAAGGGTCCGTAAAAAACCAAAAAACTACAGGAACATTGTTTATTGTGAGGGAAGGGATGAAGAACTGTAGGATATCAGTGAATCAGATAAAGCAAAATTTAAACCTTGAATTCTTATATACGATTGTTGAAAGATAAAAAGTTAGGTAAAGATTTTACTTCAAGGTGAAAAGTAATTTTTGTTTTTTATAAGCAAAAATTACTTTACTTAACTGGACTTTAGATCAATCGAAACTATGACAACAAAAAATCGCCATATGTAACATGCCATATGGACAGACGAATCACCTTTTGTGCTACAATATGGCAATTGAGATGGAATATGGAAATAAAAAGTGAACCATATAATCCAAAATGTACACGTCCCGCAGTGAAACCTGACATAAAAAATCATGGTTTAGGGAAATTAGCTGCTCATAGAGTGGGAAACCTGTTTAGAGTTGATAGAATCATGGACCAACTTAAGTACCATTATATTTTAGTTCAACAATTAAAATCAAGTATAAAATGACTATTTCCCGATGGAAACTAGATATTTCAGCAAGACAATGGCCCTAAGCATACAACAATTAAAAATAAAAGATATATACAAAATGCTGGAATACCTTTGTGTGTCTAGCACAATCATCAGATCTTAATCCGATTGAGAATCTGTGGTCTATATGAAATGCTAAACTTTAAGACGGAAAACCTAGAGTTGAGTTGTTTTTGATACTTCTAAATTGGTTGGAATTTATTGGAAGTTATCTTGTAAACAAATTAGTTGACAGCATGCCAAACAGATGGCTAGCAGTTATCGCTGCAAAAGGCTATGTGAACAAGTATTAAAAATAATTGTTGTGCTAAAATGACTGATTGAATTTTAATTTAGTTGTAACAAGGTAAAAGTGATTTTATTAGGTATTCTGTATTTAACAACAAACCTGGTAAAAATTAGAAACCATAATTAGTTTTACCATACTTTTTAAAAACTGAATTTTCCCATTTTAGCTGATTTTTACCAATTCCATAGTTTTGTTTGCTCAACAGTTTTATTTATTTATTTTTTTAATGAAGGATATAGTGTTATAAAAGTTATTATTTTACATAATTTATATAAAATTAGAAAATAATTGAGAAAAGATTTTTTTGTGCTTTTTCAAAAGTGGTTCTTTTTTTTTTTTTTTTTGTAATTCATCTCCCCACCTGAACATTAAAATATACGAGTTTTTTTAAAGAAGCTGTTGGCTGATTGTCTTTTATATAAAAACAGAGAAAGCAAATAGCTAGAGTTAACCACCTTGCATGGTTAAGTGGTTAAGCGGTCCAATTTTAAAGGCGACTCATTTATCAGAAACTTTACCCAAAGCCTATTCTTTTGCGGTTTTCAAATAAAAGACTTTTATTTGAATACCGCAACTTTTGGTTGCAACTAAGATTATTAGTATTTCTTAGTATTATTAGTATTATTAGTATAGATTATTAGTATTATTAGTATTTCTTGTGGAAAATATCCATCTACAATTGGGTTTTCAATACATTTAAACAAAACTTGATTTCCATCCTAAATATTTTTAGCATATCTTTTGCCAAGTAGACCGCTGAAGCTTCTTGGCCCAGTTGTGTCACCATCAAGTTTTGTAAAAAGAGCTTGTAACAGAATTTCATTTTGATGCAAGGCGTATCCAATTAGATGTAGTATTCTTTTTTAAAGACTCTTCTAGTTTTACCACTGAGCCACTTAATGGTCCAGTATTGGTAGCAATATTATCACGAATAACAGCTTGTATACATTCCAAACTGTGTTGTTCTTGTAAAACACTGAACGTTTCGGTAGCAAGAACTGAGCCTGTAGCACCAGAAACAGGAATCGTCCTTTGAGTCAAATAATTTCCACTAGCTTTTTCATCTTCATAAGTAAATGTGAGGTGCTGTTCAGGTTCAATGCATTTCTTAGTACTTCCCCATAAGGTGAGTTTATTATTTTACTTGTTTTAGTTATCTGATCAAGCTTGCTATCAACCCCAAGACAAATTAACTATTTTAAATTAAAAGTCTACATCTTCACTAACGATTTTTAGTTTTGACTTGGCCTTATCTAATTTGCATTTGTCAATCAAAGTATCTATTATATCAATGTTATTTTTCAGGAGATGTTTAAAGTCATGTAGTAAAGCATTTGCAAGGGCTGCACCTACGTTTCACTAACACTCGTTTCTGACTAGTTCCATTGCAAATCGTGGAAGCTTAACCAAGTTGTATTTTCCAATAGGATTCTTTATTGGTTTCCATTCACCTTCATCCTAAAAATGTTAATAAAATAAAGTGCTTTCTGTTTCATCTACTACAATTATTTTATATATTTATAAAATATTTACCTCCGTATTGGATAAACCACTTGTTTTTTCAATTATATTTACGTGTGGTATGAGGGATTCATCTTCAACTAGCTTATGAGATGTTTTTTATCGTTCTATATCAAGTCTTTGAATCCTTTTGACAGATAATCAATTAACGGAAGAAAGTTGAAATGCACCTTTTGGACCGATTTTTTTTCTCTGATCACAAAGATAAGCTAAGAGGTACTTTATTACTTTCAGAGCAAAGTCATACAATATGCTCTTCGGTGCAATTTTCTTTATTACATTAAACTTTTTTGTCACTTCAGGGAAACACGTCTAATGAACAGGAACACGCAGAAATATCAAAAAGTTTGTCCAAGTTTGCATCAAGATTTCTTTAAGCGCTTTCTGTGCTTGCGATTAATATCCTTAACAAGTACGAGAAGATCTTTCACTTTCCTATTAATAGATTTGTCAGTTATAAGAGGTAAACTTGGGTTTACTGTAGCCTAAATTGATTTTATATTATTGCTAATTTGCTGATTCACTAATACGATATCTGCATTTGAGTTTAGGGACCGTCCATAAATTATGTAACGCAAACTTCACAATAAACAAAACAAAAAAGGTCAAAAGTTTTCCCTCGCAGAGTCCTAATTTAAAAAAAAAATTAAAATAGCCCATTAAGTTTTATGAAAATTGCCGCGTAAAAAAGCTTATTATATCCTACTTCTGTTTTTTAAAAATATTTTCCGTTGCGTAATTTATAGGCGATCTCTTATATGAATAAGGTACTAATAGTATTAAATAACCTGTCTAAAAGTGCTTGGATCTGTCATAGATAATTCACATGTGCTCACCACAATGTTTTTTTTTTTTTTTATATTTAAATTTGCTTCAGAAGTTGCAAAACAAACTTATGTAATATTAAACAGGTAAAAACATTACTCTAAATATAACAATCATAAGTATTTACCTTTGATATTAAACGATTTCTCTGAATTGCAATTTTGTTTTTGAACCAACTTTTAAATACTTTATTTTTAATTTTAAAACCAACTTTTAAATACAAACAAAAACTTTTAAATACAAAAAAGATTTGCAAAATTTAAATTTAAATGCGTGTGATTTAGCGAAAAGTTTTTGGCTTTTTCACAAATAATCTTTGTGTGGTCACTTGTAGATAAACCTTATTAAGTGTAACTTTCGGAATTGACAGTGAGCAAATTTACATTATACAATTTACATAAGTTCTCGATTTAAGTCTTGCTCCTTATTTAATGAATTAACTAATGCTTGCCAATGTTCAGAGTGAGTTCATAGAAAATCAATAAGAACGCCAGGTCAAAAATTTTGTTTCTTTGCCACTTAAAAAATTAAGTGTTTTCCGTTTTTTTACTGTTGACATCACGTGACATACTCAAAACTTGATTGACATACGTGACATACTCTAAACTTGATTGGTTTTTGCATACAGCAAAACACGTGACATACTCAAAACTTAATTGGTTTTTGCATACAGCGGTTCGCAAAAAGTCAAAATGAATCCGACAAAAAAATCGTATTCATACAACATTTTTCTGGCAATTATGCTATATCAAAATAATTGCCATAAATGTTTCATGCTTATCGACGAAAAAAATTCGCTTCGCGTGAATATTTCGTCTTGTGGAAAACGGCCTTTAATTCGAATGTGAGGATATTCTCTATGATGTTGCTATTTATAAAAATATACAACTTTGTATCTGATATTTTTATTCTATATATATTTTTAAAATATATATGCGCGTTGGTGTGTGTGTATACATATACATACATACATACATACATACATACATACATACATACATACATACATACATACATACATACATACATACATACATACATACATACATACATACATACATACATACATACACACATACATACATATATATATATATATATATATATATATATATATATATATATATACATATATATATATATATATATGTATGTATGTATGTATGTATGTATGTATGTATTAATTATATATAAATGTTTATAATTTAAAGAGTTATGTACCCTCAACATCATTTGTACTATTTTATTCAATCATCGATATGAAGAAAATGATAAAGAATTTCAGGATATCATTAAATACTCAAATCTGACGGTTCGAATTTTTAGTGGAACAAATATTTTATCTTCTATTCCATGGTTGCGTTTTTTACCATCAGCTACTTCACGAAGCATATATGAGATAATAAGAATACGTGATCCACTTTTGAAAAAAAAGCTACAAGAGCTCGTTTGATGAGAATAACTTACGTGATGTGACCGATGCATTAATTAAGGTTTCATTGGATTCGGATATTGCAAAAGATTCCGAAGAAAAAATTACAGACGAAAACATAGAGTTTCTTTTAAACGATTTTATCATTGCTGGATCAGAAACTTCATCAAGTACGATTCTTTGGTTTATTGTTTATCTTATACATTGGCCAGAATACCAAGATAAACTTTATAATGAAATTGTAAAAGTTACATCAGGTGAGCGTTACCCATGTTTAAACGATCGCCCCTTGCTTCATTTAATGCAAGCCACAATTCATGAAACACTTCGATTGTCATCAGTAGGTCCTCTCGCTATAGTTAATAAAGCGATGGAAAACAGTTCCATTTGTGGAAAACCAGTTCCCAAGGGAGCCTTTATACTAACAAATTTATGGAGTATACATCATGATGAAAGTTATTGGAAAAATCCAATGTGTTTTTATCCTGAACGTTGGTTAGAAAAATCTGGTGAGTTTAACTCTAAGTTAGGGTATGCATTTTTGCCGTTTTCAGGCGGACCTCGTAGCTGTTTAGGAGAAGCACTTGCAAGAACAGAGTTGTTTGTCTTTTTTTCGCGATTAGTAACAGATTATCGGTTTGAAAAACCAAATGGTGAGGAGTTACCGCGCTTGAATGGTCGTTTAGGTCTCACTTGCTCTCCTTTTGACTTTAAAACTGTGGTCGTTCCAAGATGTTAAGTGATTTCATTTTAAATAGTTTTTAGTCTAAACTTTTTCTTTCAGAGCTTTTTTAATTATTATTTAATTTCTATATATATATATATATATATATATATATATATATATATATATATATATATATATATATATATATATATATATATATATATATATATATATATATATATATATATATATATATATATATATATATATACACACATATATATATATACATATATATATATATATATATATATATATATATATATATATATATATATATATATATATATATATATATATATATATATATATATATATATATATATATATATATATATATATATATATATATATAAATGGATACTCAAGGAATGAAGTAAGTTTTGGAAAAAAAAGGAATAAAATAAATTGTAAAGAGATAAAACAATGTATAGTTTAATGAAAATGTTTTTAATAATATCTTTACTCGGATTTTACCAAGTTAATGATGTTAAAAATAAATTGGTGCTTAATAATGCTAAAAATTATTAAAACCTTATAATTTAGTTTAAAATAGTCGAGGTTTTTAAGCCGAAGTTTATAATCATATAACTTGCAGGGGCTATTCTAGGAAAAATATTTGGGCGGTGGTACCCCACCCCTCCCCTCTGTTCTATAGAAATATTGCCAAACATTGGCGTTTTTTGGCGAAAGCAATAATACTTGCCGTAAATAACGTAAAAAAAATAAAAAAAGTCCTCAATTTTTGATTTGGGCGGCGACCTAGAATGGTAGACGCTGTCGTAAACGGTCTAGAATAACCCCTGACTTTATAATTTATATTCTATTTTATTTTTATATTTTAAATATACTTTATATTATAAATTTGATTTGTATTTGAAATGGTATTTTTTTATATATATTTTTATTTTACGAATGCTTTTTGTACTTTTGGCAATGTTAAAGTTTATATATATATACAGTACTGAACAAAACATTTGCAACCAACATCGAACAATGCTAAAAAGTGTTCCTAATTTTACATGTCTTAAAAACGAAACGAACTATACTACCACAGCAAACAGTTCAGCAGTCTGGAGTCATAGCATGCCATGAGATGAGCAATCAGCTGACAGGTGACAGCACACAGGCAGAATTTCGTTGACAAGTGCCATTTTGCAGCGGACAAAACAATTGCAACTTTTTTGGTTTGTTTTATTTTCTTAAGTCTGGTCCGTGTCAACGTCATGGAAGTTTGCAGAAGCTTTCAAAAGTTTCCAGAAGAAGCATCCGGAAGCATCCAGAAATATCCAGAAACATTCAGAAGCATCCAGACACATCCAGAAGCTTCCAGAAGCATCGAAAAGAAGCATCTAGAATCTTCCAAAACAGGTTCACACAGGTTCATTTTACTGTATAAGAGACATGTAAATCGACATGTAATTCAGTCAGTATATGGAAGTCAATCAGTCAGTATTATCAAGACAGTTTATCGAAGTGAGTTTTATCAAAGTGTTTTATCGAAGAACATCAATACCAGAAGTGAAATACAACAAGTGTTTCATTACATCAATACAGTCCACATTTAACCAAGACGTTGTGTTCCACAGAGCATTATTGTATTATCACAAGGTAAATGTAACACGGTAAGCCTTGAGAAGCGTGATTATTTATTTTTATGACTTCAAGTGCAAAAATAGCTCCCGACAGTCTTGGATTGGAACTAAAAAAGAAAATTATTGGCGATTACGTAAGTGGAATGTCACAAAAAAGTATTTGTGATAAATATCGCGTGAAAAAATGGACCGTATTAAGACTATGTTCCAAATATCGTTCTACGGGGAAGTTGGCAGCAGATAACAAAAGTGAAAGACCGCGTTCCACCACTTCTAGAGAGGATTCTATGATCGTCAGATCCGTCAAGAAGGATCCCTGGATATCATCAGTCGAGATACAAAGGCAGTTAGAGCTGCCTGTATCGGACCGAACAATCAGACGACGTGCTGTTGTAGCCGGATTGTTTTCTCGACGCCCTGCAAAGAAACCGCTGATTTCACTAAAAAACCAGAAGAAAAGACTCCTGTTTGCTACATCTCATATTGACTGGAATGTGCAGAAATGGCGAACTGTCCTGTTCAGTGATGAATCGAAGTTCATCATCATCGGGAGCGATAGCATTTGCCGTGTACGTCGACCGGCCGGAAAACGCCTCGATTTACGTTGCTGCCATAAGACCGTGAAGCATGGTGGAGGCAATGTAATGGTCTGGGGGTGTTTTTCTGCTAACGGTCTAGGTCCAATACATCGAAACGATGGAATAATGGGCCGTTTCGTGTATAAAAATATCCTGAAAGATGTTATGTTACCTCATGCTGAATGGAATATGCCAATAAAATGGGTTTTTCAGGAAGACAACGATCTGAAACACACTGCAAAAGTAGTCAAGCAGTGGTTTCAAGACAACCACCTATCGGTGATGGATTGGCCGCCTCAATCTCTAAATCTCAATCCTATCGAAAACCTGTGGGAGATTGTCAACCGCAGAATTAATCGTGAAGGTGTTCGTAATAAGGATCAACTGTTTAAACAAATCCAAAAGGCCTGGGCAGCGATTCCACAAAGTTTCATTGATCACCTGATCGAATCTATGCCTCGAAGATGCATGGCTGTGATCGACAAAGGATTTGCCACGAAATATTGATAGCGAAATACAGCTTGGTCGAGTTGCACTTGTTTTGTCGAGAAGGAAATCAACTTTTTTTAATACTTTTGATTAATTTATTAATTTTCGTGTACAAATAATGAACTTTGTGATGAATAAAACTTGAAGAACTTTGTCTCTAAACAATTACATAGTTATTTCTCTAAATTGAAAAAATTCAGCACTTTTATATAAAAAAACTAAATTAGCATTATTTGGTTGCACTCGTTTTGTCCGATACTGTATATATATATATATATATATATATATATATATATATATATATATATATATATATATATATATATATATATATATATATATATATATATATATATATATATAAGGGTTGTTCAAAAATAGGTTATGTCAAAAATTTGAAAAGAGCCCTAGCTTATTATCTGCCCTGACCCCAAATTTTTACTTAAAATTTTTTACAAAAATTTTTTTGAACATCGGAAAAGTCCCCACAGAGAGCAAAAGGGTCAATTTTCGCCCCGCTTTTAGGAAAACTTTACTCCGCTTGTTGGACCCTTAAATCTTAACCAATGTAATAAACTATCCAATTATATGGTAATGAGTCCTAAACTTACGTTTAAGGTTTTTTTCATAAATATTTTTTTAAGTAACTTTTAGAAGAATGAAAACATTAAAAGAACATTGAAAATTATCAAAACATAATATATTTAAAAAAAATATATATATATTTGTTTGAATACAATAAAATTTTTTTTTTACCAATACAAAATAAAAACCAAAAGTTTACAAGTGTTTCAAAAGTAAATTGGATCAAAAAGTAGATATTAAATAATACAATTGAGCGCAGCTTTGGCATGATCCTATTTATTTTCTACCATTTCGATTTCGCTTGTCCACATGAGTAAAAAGAAACGTTTCTTGCATTTTCTCTTCTGAATGTACTTTATTAACAAGTTGTTGAACTAATTTGACTGTTCTTTCTGAACAATCATTCACAACATCAAGATTCATGATGGCTGTTTCAAATTCTTGATAAAAATCATTTAAAATCTAATACTCTAGAGGAACCTTTATCCATTGAACCTCAGTTTTTCCATTACCAAGCATGTCAAATACAAGCCAGGACTTCTCTGAAGTTAGTGGAACTAAACTGGGAGGCTCATCCTGTGAAAAGCTTAAGCTCATCTGAATGTCTTTATCCAAATGTATTTCTAAGTAATACTCCTCTATAGGGGCTCGTTTTAGACCAAATAGTCTCTTAGCCATGTCGCCGCGTTCTTTACATTTCTAATCTGCAATTGTTACAATGACTAAATATAAGTCAAGGTACCAAGTATGTTGCATTGTGGATTTAGAAACAGCTTGAGCTCCAGCTTTATTCAATTCCTCAAACTTTCTCGTCTGCCAGTATGCTTTCATATCCTAGTAGTTACGGCTTAGATTTTTCAATTTTTAATTTAAAAATAAATAATATATCAATACTTTGTATTTATTCAAAATTATATCTTTATTTTAAAACAATTATTCAGACCGTGTACTTGCGTTGGAGCAGCTGAACTTAGTTTCGCTCTAAGAAACCATTCAGTGTAAAAAATGGAGAGGAACTTTGTCATTTCGGTGATTTCATCCCTGCTTCATTAATTCCAGGAACTTTTTCCATAAGTAGAAACAGTAAAATAAACTTTTACCCATGAATCTGGCATGATGAACAGCTCCAGGATTGTGAAGTTTAAATCTGTCGGTGTGCGACAGTACCATCAATGTCAGTTCAGCTAATTCCTGATAATCTCTACGAAACTTTCCATTCTAAACAAATTTTTTTCCTAAGTTATAATAACTTAAATAACTTACTATAAAATTTTAAAACTGGAAAATTATAAGTGAAGTACTACTTTACTATAATATTTTTTGGAAATAGGAAGGGAATTAGATTTTATTAAATTAATTTATTAAGCTATTATTACTCACCTTCTTAAAAACTTTAGTGCTAATTATATACTTAGGTCTTTAGAAAAGTTCGTAGAACACCCCTATAAAAAAAAAAAAAAAGCTTTTTTTAATTTTATTTTACTAAATGTTCAGAATAATGTCCATCATCTATACAGAGTTGCATCCTTTCAAGTCATTTGTCAAACGTTGTTTTATACTCTTCTTTGGGTATACTTTAAAGTAGCTTCGTTATGCGATTTTTTTGACTTTCGACGTCAGTATCGCAATCAAGACTTTTTTTTATCGAGTCGAATAGTCAATAATCGGATGGAGCTAAGTCTGGTGAGTATGATGGGTGGTGAATTATTGTAATTGCAGCTTGGTTTAGACAATTTGTAACGGTTTGAGTCACATGGGGTCGAGCGTTATCATGGAAAAATATGAAATTTTGAGTGTCTGTTTTAGGTCTTTGCTTATTTATTTCGCATATAAGAGGTTTCAAACAATTTTTTAAATAATATTCGCTAGTAATGGTGTCTCCCTTTTCAACATAACCCAAATGAACAACACCTGTTGTTTTGAAGAAGATGTAGAACATGTTTTTCGGCTGAAACCTGTCGCATTTATTATAGTTCTTGGACTTTCACCTTCACCTACCCGACTAGCGTTAGCCGAATTAAGTCCAACTTGTCTCAAATAAAACCACAGCTCATCCACTATAATAATATCATATAGTCTCCATGGGCCGTTGCTGAAAAGGGCTAAGTTTTCCTTACATGCCTCAACCTTATTCTTACGATTTTGATCGGTTTACTCGTGGGGTATCCAACGTGGTGTTAATTTTCTTTTTTTAAGTGCGTTGTGAATGATTTCGATGATTGTAAAACAATTGATGTCAGGGCTTCAATTATACCATGTATTGCATGCGTATTTTCTTCAATAATGGCTCGCACACGTTCAATATTCTCAGCTGTATAAGTGGTTTGAGGGTGCCTTGAGCAAGGATCATCTTCAAGACTCTCTCTACCATCTTTAAATAAAGTAGCCCACTTGGCAACTGTACTATATTTTAGAGCTTGCTCACCATGAACTAAAACCAATTCATCGGTTATGGCTTGTGCTGAAACTCCAAGTAGAGCACGGATTTTAATATATGCTCGATATTCAAAGTTTTCCATTTTTCAATTTTTTCTTTTAAACTTATTAAGTAAAATTTAAATAACTTTTTTAATAAACATTTAAAATATTTCAACAAGTACTTAAGATGTTCATAATTAAACACAGTTTAAAATGATATATTTCCTGTCTTATTGTATCTTTTTGGATGAAGCTCTATGAACTTCTCTAACGACCTAAGTATCTGCAAAATTAAATAGCGCTCAACCTTTGTTCACTAATCCAGGAATCAATAGGTGTTGATAATCTTTTTAAATCATGATTTTCAGTATCTAGATTCCAATGGTTTTTAAGAACTTTAAATAATTTATTTTCTGGTCCTAAAGTATGACTGCTTGGGTAAAGCTTCCAAAAATGGGTAACATAACGTTCAAAAATATTGCGTCGACGAGCAGTTAATAACATAGGACGCTTTAAGTGCATAATGATTCTGCTACAAGCTCCTTTTGCTTTACCTGTGTTAGCGCTAGTGGTATCAATGCAAAGACACTGAAGTTTATCCTCTAATCCAAAGTTAAGTTTTTCTATAGCTTCTTTTTGGTGTTCTCCAGAACCTGAGTCTATTGCTGGAAATCCAAGTAACTCGGTTTGTCCTTTAATCTTAGCAAGAACAGCTTACCTATCTTTTAAAAATTGTTTTCCTCTCACAATTTTTCCATCAAAATGAATTGTTATTAGAGAGTTTGAAGATTTAGAAATGCTTTTTATATGGTCTCTGATTTCATTTGCACCCATTAACACAGCATTATCTGCTGCTCTGTATGATGAAGATTTAGAGCATACAAAATCAGACATGCACCCTCCTAAATTGAAAATAATACTGCTAAGAATTGCTGTATGTTGACGTGGAGCTAAACCCTCTACAACTGCTGTGTGAGCAGTACGGCGCAAGATGTGTTTGGGTAGGTTGACAGAATTTGTAAGATCAATATATGGCTCAATTTCAATTCACTATCAGTTGAATCGCTTTTATTATTACGCTGGTATTAAGAAAACTTAATGAATTTTCAGAACCAGCATCAGATACATTGTTTAACAGGGTTGTTTCTTTTGCTTAAGCTTTTTAGCTTCATCCAGTCCTGCACCATTTTTTTGACCTTAATCCTATAAAATGGAATTATTATTATTAAATGCTTATAAAAACTTAAAAATATATTTTAGTATTTTGATAAGGTTATACAGTTTGATCTATCATTACCTTAGCTTCTCAGTTGTAATTACTTCAAATCTACCACATACCCATGGAACTACAAGTTTAGATATTACCAGCAATGTAACTGAATGGTAGGACAATTCGGTGAGAATGATCCACTTTTGTTTGGACATCCTACGATAAAACTCAGTTTAACTTCAGGTTTAGAATTTCTCAGAAAGTTGTAGTATTGAAGAATTTCTTGTGTAGTTGCAAATTTTGTTGTTGAGAATGGTATAATTTATTTTTCCCACTAGAAAAGTATTATCAACTCTTTCAACTTTTTTTTTGGGTGGCATCATATAAGTTATAAATATTTTATGGTAATCTAAAATTAAATGTTTACATGTAAGTATATTAGATAAAATAATCATATAAGATTATATTAATTATAAACATATAAGATTATATTAATTTTGAGAATGAAAAATTTATTTTTTATTCTATTTAAATTTTTTTTATTCTTTATTCAAGATAAAATTTGTTCAGCAAAAAAAGTTATGTTTTTAAATATAAAATTATACACAAAAATTGAAGTGTAAGATATTTTAAAAAACCACCAAAAACCCGCTTTTTGCTGAAAAAAAAACAAATACTTTGAATGTTTATTTATGAAAAGAGCCCCTTAAACTTAAGTTGTATAACTCATTGCCATGTTATTGGATAGTGTATATATATATATATATATATATATATATATATATATATATATATATATATATATATATATATATATATATATATATATATATATATATGTATATATATATATATATGTATATATATATATATATGTATATATATATATATATATATATATATATGTATATATATATATATATATATATATTTATATATATATATATATATATATATATATATATGTGTGTGTGATACAAATAAGTAATTAATATATATATAAATCACTTGATTGTATCTATTAATTATCATTTAAGTGCAAGTTTATTGTTGAGTGCACTAAACGAATTTGCTCTTGAATGAATCAGAGTTAATTATGCTTCCTTACGGCAAAATAAAATTCTGCTTAAAGGCCAACTTTTTGGCAGGCAGAAATCGATGGCCGCGACCATAAGCCTCCCAAAAAATTTTGGACTCATACATTTTCTGCCTCCTCATTGGTGACCAATACCAGAAAGTTTTTTGTTTTTTTTTTGGGCACGGCGGTCATATCGACTTTTAAAACTCCCAAAAGCTATTTTAAAGAAACGCGAAAATTTATCAAAACTTGATCCAAAACATCCGCAAATGAGTCTTTTTTCGAAAAATAGCCAAATATTATAAATTCTAACATTGAATTAGGGTTATAATTACATTGTTAAGTTATGCTTTTTGAATCAAAAAACAAAGTTTAAACATTTGTCATTTGTTTTTTTCATATAATTTGCTCTTTAAAAGTTATAATTGGTTCTCAAATTGCAGTTTACAACTATTTGTCTAAATTAAAGTTATATAATAGTTTTAAGCAAAATAACCATCAAAATATCTTATATATTTTATAAGAAAAATAAATTTACGATACCACTAAATAGATAAATGTTGTAAACTGGAATTTTTGATGTATATGTTAGGAATCCACGTGGGAATTTTCAGATCATATGATTCATCATAGATAAAGGCTATCTAAGAGTTTGTAATTTATTTATTAGTTATTTTATCAATCAAAAAGATGACTCAGAAACCAATATGGGCTTTTTAAATATATTATTGTCAGAGTAATGTTGTTATTTGATGCGTAAAAATATAAGCAATTGTATTATATCATACGTGTGGTAGAGTAGGAAGAGTATCTTTGTTAATAAATTTTAAATCAAACTTTTAAATCTGGAAAATTTAGTTCAAGATAAAGGATTAAAAAAATTTTGTTATTATTTAATTCAAATAACTTTTGCATAACATTTCTGTCAATATTGTTCTTTAGCACAATTTTACGACAACTTTTTTATTCAACTAAATTTTTCCATATTTAAAAAATTTTAAATTTATAAATACTTAATAATTAAATATTTATTTTACAATTACTAATAATCAAATTTGAGTTCATAAATTTTAATAAATTTATTAAATGTTTACATTTTTTTTAAATTTGTTAAATAACCTAACTTTAACACAATAATAATTCAACACAATTTATTAAATTACCTATATTTTACACAATAATAATTTCTTTATAAAGTAAAATACCCAAAATGCGTGTTTAAAATAAAATTAACTTATAGCATTACTGTTTTCACATTACTTTAAGTGTAAATCATATTATATACTTTTGAAATTTGAAAACTTATAGCATTACTGATTTCACTTTACTTTAAGTGTAAATCATATTATATACTTTTGAAATTTACTTATAGCGTTACTTATACTATTAGTATAAGTAATACTGTAAGTAAATGTCAAAAGCATATATGATTTAGTCTAAAAGTTTTAATTTTATTATATGCCTTTGACAAAAGCTTAATCGTCATCATTGTGTCATTCTTCAATGGATTTTATTTATTGCTGGAACAAAAAAATCATAGCTGTTAATCTCTCTTAATTAATAATGTTTTATTTTTATTAATTTTCGTTGTTAATTTATTAAACAGTTAACGTTTTTTAAATCTTATTTTAATTTTTACTTTTTTTTTTATTTTGCAATATGTTACTAGGGAAAAGAAATATTCAAGTTTTTTCTAAAACCAATTTTTCGAATAAACCGCGGTTTTCAATGTTTAAAAAACCGGTTTTCCGGTTTTCTAGTGTATTTTTTTATTATATATATTTTAGGGGAACAACAGCAGCAAAAACATAAATATATATAGTACAATGTCATATACGTAGGGAGGGGGGGCACGTTGATACACTTTTTACATTTTCTGACATTAAAAGCTAAATATTATATTTAGAGTGGAAATAATAACTTGTATATGTTACACTGAGTATCCTGCATATTTTAGTACCAAAATTTTATTGATTAGAACATAATTAAAATAAATACAGCACAAAAAGGTAAAGATTTGTGTATCAACTTGCTCAAATGCTGGGGCAAGTTGATACACACCATGGGGCTAGTTGATACATTTAGTAAGACTTGAAAATGAAGTTTTAAAAAACTAATTAAGTAAACAAAAGATTAGGTAAGCAAACACAAAAGATTAAGTAAACAAACTAAAAAAAGAGGTTTTTTTTTTAATCACTCTAAATAATTTTCACAAATAAAAGCAGGAGTACCATCTGTACATTTTTCATGGGCCCACAATTTACAGTCTACACACTGAATCCAAGTTTCCCTTGATCTACTGTTCGAATAGGGCTCGCCACACACAAGACAGAAAGTATCATCAATGTAGTAGATTTCCTCCACGTTCAAAGCAGAATCGACACCTCCAGAAAATGCAGGATCTGGCCTATCACTAACAGACGAGGGCAGAAACAGGACAGCGTCAATCCGAAAACAATTGAAAGGAAAAGTCCCTCTAGATTTGAAGCCTGACTGTATGTTAGCAGGTGACATGGCAAGCTTGAATGTATTACAACATATAGCGGGAATGTCAAGAGGCTGCATTGGCCGCCCAGGATGGCTATTTAGCCATGCATCGCACTGAACATTATAATGTCTCTTTAGTGAAAAAAACACTAAACGATCCAAAGACTGCAGTCTGTGCGAACAATGAGGAGGGAACGAAAGCATATGAATACCATTTTCCTTGGCATATTGAATAGATTCAAGAGATACATGAGATTCATGATTCAACAGCAGCAAGACAGGTTGTTCAACTGTTGGTTTACAATGTTTCACAAAATGTTTCAAAAATAAAAAAAAAAATTCATCCAGCCAGAAATATGACATGCTCGAACAGAGCCGGGGGGACCTCCATCTACCATTCGTTCACTATACCTGACCCTAGGAAATATGAACATTGGAGGACATGCGTGTCCCAAAGCATTGACTCCACAGCACGAGGTTGCTAATTTACCCCTCTCTGAATTTGTTACAGCTCCCACTTGTTTGACGCCTTTTGGAGCTACTATTTTTGATGGTTTCTGAACTGTGGTTAGTCCAGTCTCATCTACATTCCAAATGTAGTGTGGTTCGAAATGGAAACGGGTGTACAGGCTCTCTAAATTGTTGTAAAATAAATCAACATTTGTCCTGTTAAAACTTGTCATTCTACTTAAAGAAGTGGCCTCGGGCGTTTTGATAGACAGGACATTTTCATGTCTTTTTATGAGCCCTTTAAACCAGTCTACTCCTGCAGATTGAATGGCATGCCAGGAACAATGAATTATTTTTTTGTAGACTCTTAGCATACTGATATGCAAGCTTTCTTGTTTCTTTTGGCGAAAGACCAAAAAATATTTTCGCCGCGTCTAGCAGATAATTAACAAGTTCTTGCTCCTCTGCAGCAGTAAATAATAGTTTGCGTTTGGAATAACCAGATGTGGAAACTCCTTCCTTGGCTTTTTTGCAGAAACGAAGTAATGTCATTTTATCTAAGCCATGGGTCAAGACGACTGTTCTGAGACTTTGCTTTTTTGAAATGACTTGCTCAGCAGCAAGTTTAAGGACTTCCAATGAGGCCCCAAAAGTAGTTTTTCTTTTATATGTTCGCACCATCTGAAATTATAAAAAACTAAAAACGTTTACTTTCTCTAGAAATCTAAATTTATATTTAATACCAATATAATCACACTACGAACTTTTAAAGAGTTTACAAATATACGAAAACATTGATACTAGCGGTACGGCAACTTAAACTCTGTTATAAAAGTCATTTTCTCATTCCGTCAACTCCGTTACTGAAATTTTGTCCTACTGCTATAAAAACGCAATTCTTGTACAAGTAACATAAAAAACAGCACCGTGGGTAGTAATACTTATTGTTAATATAAACTAGCATTTTATCGGATATTTCCAACTAAAATTTAAAATTTTGTGTGCACAATTGTTAATCAAAATCCGTAGATATCCTGCATTTAGGACTATTGTTATACTCAATAATTTTTTTTCTTTTGTATTAAGGCTAATCGGGGACATAATTTGGTGCTTTAGACATGCTAATATATGGTATTTTAATACATGTATTTATTTACACCTTATCCTGTTGTAGCTCATGTCAAAAACTTGCTGTCCCCACATTTTTTGTCCACTCCGTTATTACATTCTAAAATAGTCACGGGTTTGTAGTTTTTACTTATTTACTAATTAAAATAATGAAAAAAAGTCAACTTTTATGGAATTTATTAACATTTAAAGTTATATCGTGCTGCAAGTATTATTTATATAAAAATGAGAGCCTAATTACCTTATTTTAAAAATGATATCCTTATTAGAAGTCTACTCCGTTACACTTTTTTATTCCGTAAAATTACAAATTTTTATATGGCGTGTTTTAGTACTCTTTTGGACAATATAGCAATAAAAGATTTTAAAGATGTTTTCTAATGAGTAATAATGAGATATTATTGATTATGTATAATTATGTCTACTCCGTTACTGTCAACTCCGTGATTTCCTCTTAATAACGGAGTTGACAACAACATAACGGAGCTGACATCACGAAGATAAAAAAAATCAAAAGCTTTAAAATAAGCTATTTTCTGCATTAAATAAACACGTCACCCATTAGGGACTTATTGCAGCGATAAAATATGATTACCTTGCAGCGTTAAATATGATTACCATACGTACGCTGCATTCTTTTACTTTCAAGTTATTGTAAGAGTAACTTGTAAGTATTTTAGTATTAGGATTTCATTTATTGTTTGGTTTTTATTTACATTTGACTCTAGTACGTTTTTTTTTTAAATAAATGTAAATCTTGAAATATATTTTAATAATAATAAATAAATAATAAATAAACTTTTGGTGTATTAACAATTACAGTTATTATACTATTTTTCCAAAAGAAATACAACTAGACATATAACATAAAAACTTCAAAGAAATCTTGTGCTGAAATTCAGAAAGCGTTTCGGGACAGACAATTAGAAAAAAATACAGACATATTTCGTGAAAAAGAACGCAAACGTTGGCATATGCGGCGTGAGCAGAAGAAGGTTAAAGAAATATCAGAATTATCAGAAAGAAAAAAACGAATTGTTCGTCGTTGTTGGCGCGTCCAGAAAGCAAAATTTAGAGCTGCAAAAAGAAAGATTGAAACATCGTTATCAGAGTCACCGGAACGCGAGTTGAGTAGGAATAACGAACGCAAACAAAAAGGTAGAGCAAAGGTTGCTTACCAAAAAACAAAAGCTTATAGAAAAACACAAACATTAACGGACGAGTTGGAAAAAGCTAATTGTTCAGCCCAAAAATACAAAAAACGTTGGTTAAGGCTTAAAAGTTTCCTGCCTGGTTTACAAGCAAGTTCACCTACAACCACTAATAGATCATCTACTTTTTCTGTAGAAAACGGTTTTCTTACAAATGAAACAAGCAGGATGTCAAATTTATTAGCAGGTAATAAAACCCCAAACTCCTCTTTTTTATCAAAAAGTACAACTCCAAACAGCGAATGCCATCGTGGTAATGCATCGCTTGAACACTGAAACACAGGATTTGAGTTTCTTACACGTGATGACAATTCTAGAATAACAACTGGAAAGAAACAGACTGTAACAAAAAATAAAGATAAAAACAAAAGCGACTACTACTCGATTTATTAATAAACCTTTATGAAAAATTTAGCGCGGAATATACGAGAAACAACATTTCATATACAATGTTTACTCGTTATCGCCCATTTTTTGTCCGCAAACCGTCGGCTAAAGATAGAGATACATGTCTGTGTAAAAAACACGAGAAGATACAATTACTTTGTGATAAACTTATTAACCTGCGTGTTTTGAAAGAAAAAAATATTAAAGAAGTAGTGAAACAAGTTTGTTGTAGTACTGATAGAAGAGAATGCATGTTCAGAGAATGTAACATTTGTTTTAAGTCTCGTGTTCAATTTTAAGCAAAAGGATTGCTAAAAGATGTAAGTATTATAGTTTGGTACCAGTGGGAAAAAGAAAAACAGGAATATGAAAATATGGGAGAAAAGAAAACAACAAATGTTATCAGGAAAAGTGTGAAGGGTGGAACACTTAAAGATCTTAAATTAAAATTCTGTGAATCAATTCGAAACGAGCTATGCAAGCATGTTTTTATAATAAGACACCAGTTCAGAATGTACAAACAATTAAAAAAAACAGTAAATAAGAACGAAGCTGTTATACATATAGATTTTTCTGAGAACTATGTGTGCAAGAATTTTGCTACAATTCAATCTTCACATTTTGGAGCAAGTAACAAACAAGCTACATTGCATACAGGAGTAATTTATAAAATGGATGGACATCAGTCATTTACAACTATATCCGACGCTTTGAGGCACGATCTTCCTTCTATATGGGCACATCTGGAACCCGTGATAATTGAACTCAAGATAGATAACCCACAAATTACAGATCTTCATTTTTTTTCTGATGGACCAACCACACAATATAGGAATGAGCAAAACTTCTTCTTATTCTCTACATTGATATACGAATTAAAATTTAATTTAGCCAGTTGGATTTTTTTTGAAAGTGGGCATGGCAAGGGAGCACCAGATGCGATATGAGGATATGTGAAATGTCAGGCAGATCAATTGCTTAATATGGGTTGTGACCTTCCAGATGCAGAAAGTTTATATAATTTTCTTAACAATGGACATTCATTAATAAAGTTTTACTATATTGAGGGATCTAAAATTACTTCTTTTGACTCAAAATGTTCCAAAACAATAAAGGCTATTACAGGCACTATGAAATTGCATCAACTGCACATAGACAGAAAATTTAATGTTTTGTATCGAGATTTAAGTTGCTTCAGTAAGAGGGCTACAGTTTGCACATACACTACAATTTAAAGCGATATATATTTTCCAAAAACTCTAGCACGGTAAAAAAAATATTTGTGTATTTTATTATTTTGCTAATTTATTTGTTTCTATAATAATTAAATTTATTTTAAGTACTTCCGTGAATTTCTTTTTAATATTGCAGAATTTTAACAGTGATGAAAGTATTACTTCGGCCAATGCAATGGATGTCAATGATTACCAATTTCAACATTTAAGCAACAATATCATTGATCTGGTTAATTTCGATGAAAATTTGAATATCTTGTTGATTGAAGCAAATGATGCTGTGAGCGACCACGACTTTTTTCACATTAATGATGTATAGTAATGATCCAGTAACGGAGCGGACAGTATTTGCACAATTTAAATCCGAAAAAGATTTTTGTCGAGTTAGTTTCTTTTTTTTACGACGCTTTACCTTTTTTAAAAAGACAATGTACTGAATTTATTTGTATACTAAGATTTTCCCTTTAATTTAGAATTCCCTTTAATTAAAAATAATTACACTGTTTTGC
The DNA here is from genome assembly GCF_038396675.1 of Hydra vulgaris. Taxonomy (NCBI): domain Eukaryota; kingdom Metazoa; phylum Cnidaria; class Hydrozoa; order Anthoathecata; family Hydridae; genus Hydra; species Hydra vulgaris. Next base: position 46,570,024 of record NC_088934.1, on the reverse strand, counting down.
TTTTAATTAATAAATAATTAGCAAATGTCAGTAACGGAGCAGACATTGTCACAAAAATTAAATTTTTTATGTCATTAAATTTGGCTAATATACTTAACATGTAGGCTGTAGTTATAGTACCCAGTATATTTCATTACAAAAATAGAATTTGTTACAAAAATAGTAATTGACAGATGTAGTTACATTTATGTTACTGTAACGGAGTGGAAAAAATTATTGGGTCTCATTACTTGAAGATATCCAAAAACATTTAAAAAGCAGATTCGTGCAATACTAAATCTATTTTGTACATCCCTAATGATGAAATTTAACATACTTGTTAAAATTTTATAGATAGTCCAAACTTTATTTTCATGCAACATTAGTTGCGACAAAACCGTCTTATGAGAAATTGACTCATAATTGTCATGGGTTGATTTTGAAATTTGGACGCGTTTTTTTAGAAACGTGAAATATAAGAATGGAACAACTTAGTTGGATTGTAATCCAAAAGATTGGATAGCAAAAGTTTTAAATACTAGTATTAATAATAATTAGGCCGTAGGCCTAACAATGTTTTATTAGGCCTATTTACCTATTTACTATCTGTGCGAGAAAAAAACATTAGTCTACACCAAACAATTTAATTGCATTAATGCAAACACATAAATAAAAAAATTTTCCGGCCATATTCAAATGCTTTACCAAAGGGGTAAGATGATACAGTGTATCAATTTGCCCCGAGTGGTCTGTATCAACGTGCCCTTTTAGACTGTGTTGCATTAAATTCGAGTTAAATTTTAACAGAAGCAACGAACAAACAAATGACATATACAAAATCATTTAGCAATGTTTTCTTAAATTTATGGAAAGGTTGATGAGCTAAATGTACTTACCTTTTTTATAAAATCTCTTACAAAACACGTTATCAGTTTTTTTCGAAAGTTGCTCGATTTACAAAATGCTTCCCAGCTTGATCAATTTTGAAATGAACGGAAATCTTTTTACTTAGGACGTTAGGGAACTAAAAAGCTATTTCCCGTACGAAATCTTATTCGCGCAATTAGTGTAATAGCTGTTTTATTAGCTTTGTATCAATTTGCCCACGTATCAACTTGCCCCCCTCTCCCCTACATTGTATACAATTGAGCAGCAAACAAGTCTTTTTAATGGTTAATTTTACGTTTCTTAAGATAATAAGAACATCAAAAACATAAAGCATTAAGTGTTTCATTATTTAACCTTGACCTTAGTTTTTTGACAAATAGACCACTTGCAGAAAATGACCTTTAAGCTTCCACGCTTTTTACTTGGATTGACTTCAAAGCCGTGTGCAACAAATACTGCCGTTTCTTTGAGATTAGTTTGGAAGTTGATTCTCTTTTTTGTTTCTTTGGTGAAACCCCTTTGACTCTCTCTCTGATAGAGAACTCGAGCTCTTCTGACAAGGAAGTAAATTGTTGTACTTGTTCCTTACTAGTTTCATTATCTGACAAATTTTCCTCATCTGTAGACTCACTTCTCTTTTGCTCAAACAAACGATTAAACAAACTTGGTGCATAGTAGCAATTGCATTTCTCTTTGGCATGGAATTTTCGAAAATGTCATAAGTTACTCCATTAATTACATCAGGATAATTCAGATATTTAACTAAATTTACTAATATAGCATTCGTCCTCACAGTGACTCTTTTAGTAAATGAGTCAACTAGCATTTGACTAAAGGTGTTTTCCTGGCTTTTTAGCTGCTTGAAAATAAACTTTAGAATACCATCAGATGAGAGCAAGTACGAATCTGTTCTGAAAAGTGCTTCAGCACCAACCTTAGTTGGTTCTAAAGCATTTAATAGATTTTGTTTGGTGGTAAATTTCTTGATATCTTCATAATGATTCATCAGCAGAGCCTTAATCAATTTAGCATCTTTGGGCAGTTTATATCCTTGTGTCTCTAGAGCTCAAAACATTCTCAAGCATTGACTAGTTGAGAAAACACGAAAGGGCAGCCCATCACATGAAATAAGCTCAGCCAAAACAACATCAACAGGATCCTTTATCTTAAAAAATGAATCAATGGGTTTAATGACTTTGAGTTTCCTCTCAAGAGTAACAACAGCAGCAAACGTGATGTTGTGCTTTGTCCTCAGGATGTTCCTCCCCAGCAAACATGTCAGCGTTGAATCAACGTTGAAAACCGGTCGCAGCGTAGAAAAAGCGTTACAGTCACAAAAACAACGCGCTTTCAACGTTGAATCAATGTTTGTTATTGTATACTAAATCGCAGTAAATTTAAACGTTGAATAAGCGTTGAAATTGTAACGTAATTTAGCTTCTCAAAAAAAGACGTTTATTCAACGTGGAATCAACTTACGCAACAAGCCATTTTAAATTTACGATTCAAAATCTATGCTTTATCAACGTTAAAAATTAACCGCTTTATAAACGTCACATTTTCAACGTTGAATAAGCGTATAAATATCAACTTATATTATCTTCTCAAAAACCCGCGTATATTCGACGTTGAATAAAAGTAAGCAAATAATCACTGTAAAAACGTCGCAAAGGTTGCAGGTTGAAGGTTTATCAACGTTAGACATATGCTGCTTTTTCAACGTATTTAAGCTATTTATGAAACAACGCTTGTTCAACGTTACATATACCAACGTTGAAAATGTGGTAGTTAAAAAACGTTGAAAAAGTGTTATTTTGCCAACGTTAATGAAACGTTGTTTTGACAACGTTGAGGAAGTGACATATTAAAAATTATTGTCTCATTAACTAGCCATTACAAAAATAATTTGCCGTAAAGAAAAGGCAATGAAAACTTAATAGAATGCATGCAGATGGTATAGAAAAAATATTTTGATAAAGTTATGTTTTATAACTTCTTTTTATTGCGGCTAATTTAAAACTTTTAGATTTTGCATCAAATTGTATATGATATACATGAATCTCAGAGTATATTCGGTTTATTCAGGTTATTTTTGTTGATGATTTATTTATTTTAAAATGACCATTTTCATAAATTGCAAAGTTGTATTAAATATGTTATTTCTAAGTTAAAAATAGCACTTAATTTTAATAAGATTCAGATGTTTTAAGTAATATCAAAATTAGTAAAACATAATAAGTCAAACTAAATTTAGTCTGTTCACAGACTAATTTTTTTATTTATTTGAAATACTTTAAACACCTTACCCTAATTATCAAGCAAATAGTCAGTATAAAATCTTCGACCGATAATGAAAGTATGCATTATTAAGTTTTTTTTATATAAAAACACTTTTGGATAAGAAACTTTATTTCCATTTTTTTGAAAAACTTCTAATTTTAATAGGAAAAGTATTAAGTCCTAATTATAGAGTTAGTGTTGTATATTTAATTCTAACATTTATTCTTTATCATATATTTTTATTTATTTTAATAATATGTATTTATGCATATATATATATGGGTAAATTTATGAATATATATAAAAAAATATATACATTTTATATATGTATATATAATGTTTATATTTCTAGTCCTAATTTTAGAGTTATTGTTGTATATATAATTCTAACATTTATTATTTATCACATACCTTTGATATGTATTTTTATTTATTTTAATATTATGTATTAATGCATGTAATTATGAATATATATATATATATATATATATATATATATATATATATATATATATATATATATATATATATATATCAGAAATATATACATTTTATATATACATATATATATATATATATATATATATGTATATATCTACATATATATATATATACATTATATATATATATATATATATGTGTGTGTGTGTATATGTATATATATATATATATATATATATATATATATATATATATGTATATATAATATATACATATATATATATATATATACATATAAACATATATATTTGTTTATAAATGTACATATATATATATATATATATATATATATATATTTATATATATATATATGTATATATACATATATATACATACATTATATATATATATATATGTATATATATGTGTGTATATGTATATATATATATATATATTATATATATATATATATATATACATATATATATATACATATAAACATATATTTTTGTTTATAAATGTATATATATATATTATATATATATTTATATATATATATATATATATATATAATTATATATGTTTATATTATATATATATTATATACATATATGTTTATATTATATATATATTATATATATATATAATATAAACATTTATGTATATATGAATATATATATATATATATATATATATATATATATATATATATTATATATATATATATAATTATATATGTTTATATTATATATATATATTATATACATATATGTTTATATTATATATATATTATATATATATATATTATAATATAAACATATATGTATATATGAATATATTTATATATATATATATATATATATATATATATATATAATTATATATATTTATATATATATATATGTAAATAAAACAAATGATGCCTTTTTTTTAGATGATCTATTACAATGACTTCACAATCTTGGGCTTAAGTTGTTTATTTTAAAAACAGATTGAAGCAGAGGCAGTTGATCTATGTTGTAGGGTAGAAGATGGTTGGTTATTTTTGTCAACTGGTGTTCATGCAATGAAAGCTGCCTATAATAGTTTTCCAATTGATTATTCATGGAACAAGCTTAGAGTTAAAAGATTTAAAGTTACTGGAGGTCATTAAATTTTACAGTACTGATTGCTATTTTAATTGTTTTATATTAATAAAAAAACTGTTATAGTTTTATATTAATGGTGAAGTACTATATCAAATAAACATCTAATAAGTCTTATTTTTATTTTAAGATAAGTAAAATTTTAAATCTGTTTATTGTATTATGATTGCCTAGATATATATCGTAATCTGTTTGCACTGGGTCAACATTTTAGTTTATATTTGTTTTATTAAATAATTACTTATAAGTATCTATTATTAGATAAAGAAGTAGGCGAAGGATTTACTTTTA
>NC_088934.1:46527500-46560000 GCF_038396675.1 Hydra vulgaris | reverse complement strand
GTTTAGTTGCGACGCTTTTGTAACATCATTTAGTAACGTTTTTTCAACGTAACGCAATAACGTTTAATCAACGTCTATTAAACAACGTTACATATCTTTGCAAAATCGATTACTTTGTCAACGTTTCCGCAACATCTTTTGCGACCGGTTTTCAACGTTGATTCAACGTTGTCATGTTTGCTGGGTCATGGAGCTTGTAGTTCCTCTTTTGCACTTAATTTCTAGTTCACAGAGCTTGCATTTGGCTCTTAAACTTGGCTCCAAAACTGGTATAAAAGTTGGAAAAGTGTTATGGAAACACTTTTTGGAGTAACAACAGCAGCAAACGTGATGTTGTGCTTTGTCCTCAGGATGTTCCTCATGGAGCTTGTAGTTCCTCTTTTGCACTTAATTTCTTGTTTACAGAGCTTGCATTTGGCTCTTAAACTTGGCTCCAAAACTGTTATAAAAGTTGGAAAAGTGTTACAGTTATGGAAACACTTTTGCACTTTTGAGTTCAAAAAGTGCTTCCAAACTGGTGTGTTATCTTTGTGGACTTCAGAAAACAACATTTTCGTTTTTGTGAAAATTTGTTTTTCTTTTTTACATCACATATTGCAGTAACTTACTGTTAAAGTTCAAGTGGAAGCAAATTAAATGTTTTCATTTATTTTCTCAAGCAACTACACAACAAGATAACAGTTTTAGAATTGCTAAATAAATAAGCAAATTTTGTACAAAAGATATACATCGAAAAACCGGTTTTGAAAATAACATTTTCGGTTTTCGATTTCCAAAAATTTTACGGTTTCCGGAAACTAAAAACCGGTTTTCCTTTCTTATTAGTTACAAATTATTGTTGTTAATTTTTTTTTTTTTTTATCTTAACAAGCAGAGATTGAAAATGAGTTAAATGCGTTAAACATCTAATATGAAAAAAACTGATTGACTAATGGTAATATGCAAAATCTAAATGGTCAAATAATTTACACGTATTAGAAACTGCATGTTTTGCATGTATGTTTATATTTTAAAATTTAGTTTTACATACAGTTATTTTATCTCACGTTTATATTAAGCTTAAGCATATAATGTAATATAACTGTTTTAATTTAAATATTTATAGTTTTTTGTTTGTTTATATAGCACTTGTATATGTAGTAAATAAATAAAAAATATTTACATTTGAGTTTTTCCTTCAGTGAAACAAACCTTCAACCTTCCAGTTCAGCCCATTCCATATAATTAATTTTAGTATGAGTTTTCTTTTTTATACAAACCAATTAGATATGTGTTTACACAGTTATATTGGGAGTGTGGAAACATTAATTTTTTTTTAAAAAAATTGGCTTTTTATAATCTTCTTTTAAAAATTTTAAGCAAATAGTAGTAACAAAGTAATGCATAGTTAAAAATTAGTAATACGCATGGTACTACTTTTCGGTAATTTAAAAACAAATATAGTAAATATGTTGCCGTTACATTCGTAACTTAATATTTTTCTAAAAACTCGTAAATCCTTAATCATAAAATACATCTTTTCTGCCTTCCAACTGACTGCAGACACCAAATTGAAAGAGACACTTTTGCCTCTTACCACCGGAAGAAATAAAGAAAGTATTCATATTTGTTTTTAATTTAAAAAGCAGTTTAAATGTTAGTAAATTTTAAATTTTTACGTATTAAATGTTGTAATATAATATTGTTATTAATATTAAATGTTAGTAAAAATTTAGTGTAAATATTAAAATTTTACTTCAAGTTTGCGTTTTTTTTTTCTTTTTTCTTTTTTCAGTGACCAAAAAAAAACAGATAAAATAAATCTATTCATAGTTTGATGAAGAGGTGCTACACCAGACCCCTCTATGCTTACGAAAATAAAAACATAGACGCTACAGACAAAGCAGCAATTGTGTTTCAAATTTACTTTGTTATGCTGTCTTTGAAGACATTCATCAATGGAGATTGGGAAAGTGCGTTCCATGGGACAACAACTCTATTTGAAAAAACTTATGCTGTTCTTCACAAATTTGTACTAGCAAGCGTTCTAGTTTATGGTTATGCCCTCTAAAAATATACTTGGTTTTACTGTTTGAATGGTTTTGTTGGACGAAAAAACTGGCAAGTTCGAGTTGACGCGTGACTTTATATTGCTCAATGAGGTCTGCTCTTTTACGCCGTTCTTTAAGTGTTGTTAGACCGAGCTTTTCGAGCCGGTTTTCATAGAACAGGTGTTTAATAAATGGTGTTGTTTTCGTTGCTCGATGTTGGACTTGCTCAATGATAACATGTCGGATGTCGGACTTTAAATTAGGCGACCAGTCTTGCACAGCAAACTCAAGGTAGAGGTAAATTTAGATGAGACACAGTGTGCGCCATAAAAAAAAACTGCAACTACACTGATAAAAAATTCGCCGCAGATTCAACAGAGAATGTCCGGCAGCAAAGTGACAGCACTTTCTCCGTAAAAATTAATGGTTTCCGTAGTTTTTATTTTCCGTAAAAATCAACGGAAAAAGTCCGTTAAATAAGATACAGAACTATCTCCGTAAAATTTACGGTTTCCGTATTTTATTTTTTCCGTTCAAATTAACGGAAAAACTCCGTTAATTCAGAAAATAGACAGTTACCAACTCATTTTACAGAGTTTACGCGAAAGTCAAAAATGAATGAATAGAAATTATATATTGTTTTAAAAATGTAATTCGACTATTAAAAAAATACTCATATTTTAAATGATTAAAAATTATAAAATAATACACAGCAAACACAACATAAAAAAATTTTAATCATATAGACCATATGCAAAACGTGCTAAGTTTAAAATATATCAACTTCCAGATGAACTCTTCCTATGTCGATGAAATAAAAATAGTAATAATATAATTTATAATAAATATAAACAAATTATATTATAGTAGTTATATATATGATATAATATTTATGATAACAAATAATATTTTATTATGACAAATTGTATTATATTATTATAGTTATTATATATTATATTATAATAGTTGTAATAAATATAAACAAAACGTCTTTTGATCAACTGATGCCTTGTCCATTCAAACAGCGCTAGTTCCTTTAAAAAACTCAAAATTTTCGGGTGAGGTCCGACATACTGTTTTTTACCGGGTTCTTTTTTTCGATTTAATTTCCTTTTTCAGGATTCTTTTTTGCGATACATCTATATAATAATTAGATCAGATTAATAAATCATTATTTACTGTAAAAAAAAAAAGAAAAGAAAGTAATCTTGAAAATATTTAAAAATTGCATGCAGAGCAAGCATGTAGAGTGTACAGTTGTAGATAATCAGGATGCAGTGATATAGAAGAAAGTGTAGGTTAGAAGTGGATAAAGTTAGGAGCATTTTTGAAAAAGAGGAGCACTTTTGTGAAGTAAATCCATGATTTCAGCTGTGATTTTTAGAAGAATGAAGGATATTAGAAAGAAAGTTAGAAAAAGTTGAGTTAAAAGATATTTGGATATGAAAATGGATATTTGGAGTATATGATGTAATGACTAAAAAGGGATATTTAACACGTGTGGAGGATAGATCTGCTGCATTGGTTCCATTAATTCAAAGATGGGTGGTTGTTGGGTCTACCATTCATTCAGATCAATGGGCTGACTAAAATAATTTGAATCACATATGCTTTAACCATCTCACAGTAAATCACTCAACCAACTTTATTAATTCTGTAACGCAAGCAGCAAATCATGTCTAGGCATTTTAGAGTCGAATAAAGCGAAGATTGAAATTTGTTTGCAGATCACAGGGTGATTTGAAGTGGAGTCGACTTGATGAAGCAATATACAGAGAGTATTTCGCTTTTAAAACTGAGAACCTTTGGTAAAACTTTACAATTTTTTTACAACATATACAGTATCCTCTGTAATAAAATAAGCTGTTTTGTTTTATTTACTGATATTTTATTTTATTAGAGAGAATACCTATTTGTAGGTTTGTATACTATCTTTATATAGATTTGTTATTTTTAAATAAATAATATCTAAGCAGAATGATAAAGTTAGATAGATGTTATATATATATATATATATATATATATATATATATATATATATATATATATATATATATATATATATATATATATATATGAACTCTTCCTGATGATCTAGCAATGGTGAAACTTCAAGTAGAAGAAAAAGTTAGATAAGTGTTTTTTACTAATTTATTATTGCTCTGTTCTTTAAGAACATTGAGCACTCTATTTGTAAAATACACTAACATAATTTACATATATATATATATATATATATATATATATATATATATATATATATATATATATATATAAATATTTATATATATATATATAGTTTTGAAAAAGTTTTATTTAATAGTAAATATGTCTTTTTCGCTTTAAGCAACCTTTAAAATAATTCTAGTAATAATAATAAAAAATAATTTGTAAACAAAATCTATTTTATAAATAAATTGTTTTATCTCGCATGTTTGTGACAAAGAAATGCAACATTTGTTTTGTAGAAAGTTTCTTAGATAACTTTTTTTTAAATGTTCGATTTTACTATAATGTATTTAATACAGAACAATATATAAAGTTAATAAAACAGTGTTTTGTTTTTGTCGATTTTTTTCCTTCCGTTATTTAAGTAAACATCACTACCTAAATCGCACTCATAAAAAACTCCGTACCGCAAGTTAAACTACATCCTAAATCAAACTGGTAAATTGTCGGTAGTTACTAAATTTAGAGGGTGTGCGCCGTTTACACGTCCGCCCTCCTTTAAAAACGTATAGCATTTTAGTTCCAGTAAAACAAATATAAGTATATTAAAATCTCTAACTTGAAATTATATACATGTATAATTTCTCCACGTGAAAAATAAATATGGCGCTATGCAAATTAGAGGCTATACTAAAATATACGGTTAAAGTATACTAAAATATTCGGTTAAAGCCCGTAATTTAAAGTTACGGAACTTTTTCTTATCATAAATGCGGACAAAATCATATAATATGATGTGATTATCTCAAAAGTCTTAAAAGTATAACTAAAAGACCGTAATTTATTGAAAACGGATTTTTTCCGTAACATAACAACAGAAAAAGTCTGATAAATACTACGGAGTTGTCTGAGAGTGTGCAATATGTTTTTCTGAGTCGCTCTTGCACTCTATATGTTATTTGTTCGGCTCTGCTTGTGGTCTGACGTCAAGGTCATTGGAGATCATCAAATCAAGGTCTCGTTCAACTACAATCTTTTCGAGCGTACGACGTTTGCCGTCTACGTTAGCCGTTGAGTATTCATGTCTCGACTTGTTATAAGTGCGGCCAACATCCATTACTTTGCATTTCTCAACGTTGAAATGCATAAGAAAAATATGTGATCTTTCCTCTGCTCTTTCAATGTCAGCCTCAGGAGTGATGCTGCCCGACTCATTTTTAATTATGCAAAAAATTTTACTGTTGTCAGCATACGGTTTATGATGAGTGATGTTGTCCGGCGGGTTATTAATGAAGATTACGAAAAGCAATGGGCCTTTTTTATATGGTTTTGTTTGGTTTATTGATAAACTTTTACTGTCTATAAAAAAATGATTTTGTCTGAGTGTATTTTTTTGAAAAACAAAACTATTGAATAGATTGATAGCTTAATATTCAAATAAAAGTTAAACTAAAGAAATTTCGTTTTCTTGCCGAGGTGAAAAAAACATTTTGATTACTTAAGTAATTAAGAAACTTTTCTTTATAAGAATGAAACAAAATCAGTAAACATATGAGACAACTCAGCAAACAAAAGAGACAAAATCAGCAACTTGAAATTATTACTTATTGAATTTGCTTAAAATTTTTAGGGATATCTTCAAACCATTTCATAAGAAAAAACTAAAAATTTGAGACCATAACTCAAAGCGATTCAAAAGTTAATGCGGTCTAAAATTTCATAAAACGTTGGTAATTTGTCAATTTTCCATATTTGGATGCGTGCAGTTAAAAAGTTTTCTTAAATGTTGTTTATGAACGAATGTAGTATCAATATTTATACATTAAGGATAAAAAATTGACCTTTTAAAATACCTGCGACACACTTTTTTTCGTTACCCAACTCAACCCCAGTGGCGTTCAATAATAGATATTATGTATATTAAAAGTAGTCCAAAAATCCAGTCTCATTAGCTCACCTGCTTTGAAAACAATATAATTTATGTTAATTTTGAGAAGCAAAAGACCGATGTTAAAAAGGACTCGTTTACATTGTCTTTTATATGTTTTGGTATGTCTGTAATCGTTACATTGTCTTCATTATGTTTTTACATTGTCTTAATTACATGTTTTACATTACATCAATAATTGACAAATAATTATTTGAAAATAGTTTATACCCCTTCATTCGAAATGGCCTTTGACACACAAAAAAGTATTGCTAGATTCGGTAGTTATTTAATAAATAAAAGTTTTTAATTTTGGTCGGTCTCTGGTAGTTGTTTAGCATACATGAAATTTACTTATTTACTCATTCTGAACTTAAATGTTATACTTGTTTTAGCTATTTAAAAAAAATTAATTTATGATTTAGATTTAACTAAATCATTTAGGATAGTTAAAAAAATAAAAATATTTACCTTAATTTTTTTATATTTTTAAATTAATTCACATAATATTATAATGTATATAATGCCATTTCTATAATATATTTTTAATACTATGTATAATTTAACATTAAACATATATGATATAATAGTCCACTATTTTTCCTAACACGGTTCATAAAAAATCCCTTATAATGCTTACTTATAATTTAGTATGTAAATTGTAGAAAGCGTAAAAACATTTTTTGACGTTTACGAGGGTTATGATTTCTATAAATTTATAAATGCAAAAAGTCCGAGTTGATTTTGAGAAAATGAGGGGAAACTGAACTACTCGTAGTTGTGCACCAACAAAAATTAATATTTTCTTTGTCTATTTTTAGGATAAAAGAACTTTCAATTAGTCTAATATTCAAATAGATAATAAATTTTAGTATATAGAATGTGGAAATGGAAAAAAACTCTATATAAAAAATTATAAACTATATTTATATTACTTTCTGTCTTAAAGATTAAAAAATATCCTAGGCATAGCACCTGCATACATTTATTAAATATACATAAATACAGTTTCATATGCGTCAAATTAAGAAATGACAATTGCAAAAAATTTTCTTACTTGCTATGAGACAAAAGAAGAAAGAGGAAGTCAAAAAAAAAAGAAATAAAAAAAAAGAAGCAAAGAAGATTATTGAGATAAGAGAAAAAGGCATAAACAGATTGTTTTATGATTGGGAAAGGAATAAGTAATATTGGAAATAAAGAAATATTAAAATGGTGAAATGGTAATAAGGTTAACTATCTCCATATATAATGTATAGCAAGAAGCTATTATCTTTCCCTGCTTTATCTGTAAAATTAGAGTATCATTTTTAATGTAAAGAGAACAAGATTTTTGCCCACAACTGGAGAGCAATTCTCCATAATATTCCTAAATTTCCAGAAATCCTCACCTAGAACACAAGATTCTATTATTTAAATTTTTAATTATTCTTCAATGAGTCTAGTTAAATACCGCACATATTTCATAAGTAAACAAGTAATATCATATTTCATAAGTAAACAAGTAATTAGAGACAACTCATAAAGATAAAGAGAACAGTTTGACCACAAAGATCAATAGCTATAAATGCTAGCAGTTAGTTAGCAAAAATTCGTATTCTATTTTTATAAATTACTTATTTATATCTATACCATATAGTGTTATTATTATTACATATTATTATCTTGTATCTTGTATACATATTAAAGCTGTATAGGGCTTTGTAAACCAACTTTATACAACACGCGATAATGAGAATTAACGCCAGGTTTCTTTTTATACCATCCAAACCGTTTTTTGCTTGCTTTACACCTTTTTTTTAATTTTTATTATTTTGATATTTTTATCTAAAACAACTTTGCTGATAGTTACAAAGATATTTAACTGCCTAATAAATACATTCCTTGTCGTTTTCTCATAGTTAGCTTCAATAATATAATAACAATAGTAATGCTAGCTAAAAAACTGTGGTGTGTATAAACACCACAAACTTATAGTAAGTGATTTATAGTTATGTTTTAGCTAGCGACGTAGCCACAATATGTATCTATCGAAATATCGTAATAATATCGCTAGTTACAAAGCTGCGCTATGTAGTAATAGCAACCAGACAATCTCTAATGGCCTTATTATAAAAGGACAAAAATAGACTTCGACAAAGCACTAATTGCAACAATTTTAATTACAACTATCAAAAATGAATTGTCTATAAAAAATGTTTGTCTTTCTAGACACTCATTTTAAAAACGGACACTAAATGAACAATCTCGATTTTTTAATGAGGTATAGAAGATCTATTTAATATATAATTTGGACTTATAACGAGTAATTAAATTTTCACTGCTGCATCGTTTCAAAAACTGAAAACGAGCACAAAATTAAAAATACAATTTTTCTAACAGAAGTTCATTTTTAATTTTTTGTCCAGCGTGTGCTGTTGATTAAAAAGTTAATGTCTATTTAAAAACCTCAAAATGGACTATTTTGTGCTCAATTGAAGTTCATTAATTACTCAGTTCAGTTGTTTTTCAATTCTCAGTGAATGTGCATGAAAATTTATTTTTAAAATGCCCTCTCCAGTTTGGGATTACTTCAAAAAAGTTGAAGGTAAGTTTATCATTTAAAAAATTTTCCTTAGTCACTAAAATCTTTATCACCTTCAATAAAATTATTTTAAAAATATGTGATCAAGGAGTTGTCCTTTATAAAATGTGGATTAGTAAGTAGAAGATTCCAATAGGTGTTAAAATTTATTTAGGTTTGTGAATAAAACAATAGTGAAAAAGAAAAATGTTTTTTACTTTCATTTTATTGATGAATCTGACTATGATTGGATCTAAATTTTGGAAAATCAACTATTTGTGTAAACATTATTGTCATATTCCGTTTTTTTTATTTTTAAATTTGTCACCATAAAAGTCATTTTTACCAAGAAATAAAATTCAAATATAATGTATCGGATATTTTCTTTTTTGTTTCTAAGGGATTTTTTGGGTAATTTAGATTTTATTGGCAAAAATCAATATTTCTGGTTTTATGAAATCAAGTAAATTTAGACAAAATCATAGACACCAAATAGACAAAAAATTATGCTTTGTAGACTTATGAAGTGAAAATTATTTTTTAACTGAGCAATCTTAGGACACCATCAAAAATTTGATAGACACAACAAGTACAAAAAAATAAACATTTGTTGTGTCCATTACAACATACAGAATTGTCTATGTCTGTGTTGTAAGTCTATCCATAAACTAGTCTGGTTACTATGTAGTAATTAACTAGCTACAGATTTTTTGTTATGACGTAGCTAGGTAGAATGCGACATACAGCTACGATATATATTAGTAATATTGATAGCTATAAAGCTGCAATATCTAGGTTGCGACACGTTATAGTAAAACTGTAGAAAATTATGACATAACAGCATAGAGTTAAAAAAATTATATAATGTTACAAACCGTAACATTATATAATTTCAAACATTTTTATAAAGACTTAATAAAATAAAATCATAAATGATATTAATTTTTATCCAATGACCCAGCGAGCACAGGACCTAAATAAAACGTTTTGAACGTTCAAAAGACGCCTCAAAAGTTCTAAAGACGTTTAAAAGACGTCTTTTTTACGTCCAGTGCACGCGGGGCAGAATCTTCCGGATGTTTCAATGTTTCAAAAATTCTTTATTAAAAGAAAAGTTTCTGGACTATGAGTATTTTTTCCTGTATGCTTTTTAAATTTTAAATATAAAGATAAAATATTTGTATAATAAAAACTATATTATTAAAAAGGATGCAGGCAAATAATCATAATTCTGAAGCTTTCCTTTTAAACCAGCATGTACCTTGAAACATCTGTAGAATTTTAATAAATCATAAGTTTTTATAAAAAAAGAATTAAAAAAATAAGCTGATATTGGATAGATCTCCAATCGTTGGTAAGTTTATCAATGGCAACCATAATTACTTCAAAAAAAAGCTGAGTGCTACGTCATTCATCGATAGTTTTTGCTTCAATTTGTTTTTAAACTCATTAAGGGTTCATTAGTTAATATTTTATTCCATAACTTTGATACACTAACAAAAATTAAAAACTCATTTACCCCAAAATAACTTTTTAGTTGTATGTAACTTATTCAAGAATCTGATTAGATATTTGTTCTAAATTAATTTGAATAGCAGGTAAAATAATTTTGGGATATACTTTTATCAACTTTGAAAATAACTGAGATCAATAAATACATACTTGTTTGCATCTAAAAAGTAATACAATTATGCATCTAAAAAGTATTACAATTATATTATACAAATATAATAAAGTAAAAATGTTTAATTTACTATGTAACTAAGTGCTATTTATTTATTGATATTCATAAGGGTCATAACTTGTATATACATTTGTATATTATTCATAACATGTATAAATGAATAACGATATATATAATATACCGTAAACCAGTGTAACTTTGGCCAGCGAGGTAACTTTGGCCAGCGGGGTAATTTTGGCTATTTTTAAAAAATTTAATTAAACATCTGTAACTTTTAAACAGTTAAGTAACGTTTTACTACTTTTGTTTTATTTGTAAATACAATCTTTCTTGCTTAAATTTTGATCTGAAGTTTGATGCAAATGCTCTTTACTATAGGTGAAAAAGAATAAAAACTAAATCTTGATAAAACACAATCAAATTCTGTAAAATAGAATGTTGTCTGGGTGAAGATAAAAATGATAGCAAACAATTCAGTTTTTCTTCTGTTTTAAAGACGAACGTTCATATTAAGCGAAAAGTTTTTGGCTCAAGTAACAACATTCTGGATTTTTTAATGGGTGGTCATAGTTACCCCGTAGGTTTATACTCTTTGGCCAAGTAAATAATATTCATTTTTCCATGCTTTATATAAGGTTAGTTTCTATATATATATATGTTTAAGTGCCACAAAATTTGAAATCAATTTTTGAAAGCTTTTTTCTCAACCAATTTTGCTCAAATTTTGCACACTTAATCATTTTCGATGACAATACAAGGAAATGGAAAAACTTGACCAAAAAAAGTTAATTAAGTTAACAAAAATTTAATTTATATTTCCCCATAAGAACACTGAATTAATAAAAAAAAAATTTAAAAACGTAACAGTAATTTTTCCTTCTACAAAAGATAACAAAAAAAGAATTTCTAGGCCCAATAGAATTCTGCTTGCATAAGGCATGGATTTGAAAAAAGAATTTTTTTTGATTTACTAGTTTAGTAGTCTGATCGTTGTTTATTATAACTAGAACATTTTTTGAAGCATGTTTTCCAAATAGTTTATTTTAAAAAACAGTTTTTAGTATGAATGTATTTTAGAATTTTAAAAAAAGTATATTTTCTTGTTAAACTATTTGTTGTTGTTGTTGCTAAATCATAATTTTATTAACTTTATAACAAAATTAAAATTTATAGACTCTTATTTTTAAACTTAATTTGAAGTTTAATAAAATTATATAATAATTTAACAAATTACTGCATTGCAGTTTGCTTGCGTTATTTATATTTACTTTTGTTTAAAGCATAATGCCTCGTAAATATAACAAGCATAGTGTTGGAAAACGTGCATACAACACTTTTTCTAGTACCATTCTTTTGAAAGAGTGTATGGGTGCAATTAATGAAGGTATGTCAAGCCTAAAAAAGATTTAGCATATCAAGAAGCACTCTACATAATGAAATGAAGTCAAAGCATAAAAAATACATTGGTGCACCACCATATTTATTTATAGTGAGGAGCAGTTATTTTCATCTAGAATTAAGGTTGATGTAAAAATGTTAGTAGCTGGTTATTTAAAATCGCAAAATTGTACTATAAAAATATTTAAAAACGATGTTCCTGGTTATGATTGGGTCTCAAGTTTTATAAAATGTCCGCAGTTAACCCATAAAATTGCATCAAATATTAAAAGAAAACATGCAGCTATAAACATAGAACAATTAAAAATTTATTTTGTCAATATTAGACTTGAGCTTGAAGGAATTTCACCTTGTAACATTTGGAATTATGATGAAACAAATTTGCGTGATGACCCTGCAAATAAAAAAGTTTTTATGAAACGTGGAACGCGGTGCAAAAAATTCTCGCTTTAATAAAACCCAATCTGGTCGGTTGATGAAGTTACTTTTGAAGATTGGTTTTTTCAAACATTATTGCCATGCGTTAAGAAACAAACTGGGAAAAAAGTATTAATAGGTAAAAATCTCTCTTCCATTTAAGTTATAAAGTTATTCATTCTTGTGAAAAACATAACATTAGATTCACATGCCTTCTGCCCAATTCAACCCATATGCTTCAACCTCTTGATGTTGCATTCTTTGCACCATTAAAAAAAGCATGGAGAAGTATACTTTTAGATTGGAAACTTACTTCTCGTGGTAAAAAGCGTTACCAAAAGAAGATTTCTCTAAGTTGCTGAATTATTTAATGGCATCCATTAATGAATGTTCAAGAAAAATGGTTTGGTGCCATTTAATCCTAATGCTGTGTATATCAAATTACCAAGTGAAAACGTCTTGAGTCCTGATAAGGCTTTAGAAAAGAGCCTTTTAGACATATTAAATGAGAAAAAAAATTAAGGTGGTGATAAAGAAAAATTAGGGTGGTGATAAAGAAAAATTAAGGTGGTGATAAAGAAAAATTAAGGTGGTGATAAAGAAAAATTGAAGGTGGTGATAAAGAAAAATTGATGGTGGTGATAAAGAAAAATTGAAGGTAGTGATAAAGAAAAATTGATGGTGGTGATAAAGAAAAATTGAAGGTGGTGATAAAGAAAAATTGATGGTGGTGATAAAGAAAAATTGAAGGTGGTGATAAAGAAAAATTGATGGTGGTGATAAAGAAAAATTGATGGTGGTGATAAAAAAAAATTGATGGTGGTGATAAAGAAAAATTGAAGGTGTTGATAAAGAAAAATTGATGGTGGTGATAAAGAAAAATTGAAGGTGGTGATAAGAAAGTTGATATACAAAGTAAAAATAAAAATAAAAAATCCAAAAAAAGACCTAAAATTGAACCAGGAAAATCTATTTCTGTAGAATATGATAGTGATACAGAAACAGCATCTGAAGGTGAATCAGTCTCTATTGAATTTATGATAGATTACTGAAGAGATGCCTAAATTTTTATTAAATAAAAACAGAGTTTATGTTACAAACTGTTTGTTTAAATAAAAACAGAGTTTATGTTACAAACTGTTTATTCTTTTAATACTCTCTTATTTTTTGCTTTTTCTGACATTTAATAAAAATATAAAAATAAATCAAATTATTTTAGCTAATATGTTTCTTTAATACTGTTTATATTTATTTTTATTGTCCCTTTTTTAATTTCTTGACATATCTTAGGTATCCCTTTTTAAAATAAATGCTAAATGTAAGTTTAAGTTACATTAAATGTGGTTAATAACACTTGATTTACATCTGGTGCTAAAAAAACAATTTACTATGACAAAGTTACCCCATTGCCGGGAAACATTAACCACCTCATCATTTCCATAAAATCTTGGATTTTGTGAATACAATGAATACATCATTTTACTGATTAAATTACATTAGTAATGCACAACTTTGAGCATCAAAATAGTTTTGGGAAAATGTTCCTTTTTATTCAATAAGTTATCTTCTTTATCAAAATTGGTACAAAGTTTACGGTACTTTAAAAATGTCATTCAAATTAAATAATGTAAATAACATTCATAACACAAATATTTACGCAGTTTTGTGCAAATAAAATTCATTACACAAATATTTGCACAAAAAAAGAAAATATATGTATATATTATACAAGAAATATGCAGACGATATCCTAGCTTACATAACTGGTAATAACTCTTCCCTTCCACAAGAAGTGGCAGATGGTCTACAAATATTGTACAATGACAATAAAATTTTACTGAACATAGCCTAATGCAAAGTTATTTATTTTGGCAGAGGTGAAAAGCCAGTCATAACATTAAAAAGCGAAATTCCTGAAGTTGTAAACTCATACAAATACCTTGGCATCAACCTCAACTCAATTCTCAATTTTGACAAGCAATGGCCTAGTCTACATAAAAAAATTGCCCCTAATGAGTGTCTTATTAAGCATCTGCGAATATTTGGTGGATGGT
This sequence comes from Hydra vulgaris, assembly GCF_038396675.1. Taxonomy (NCBI): domain Eukaryota; kingdom Metazoa; phylum Cnidaria; class Hydrozoa; order Anthoathecata; family Hydridae; genus Hydra; species Hydra vulgaris. Next base: position 46,545,758 of record NC_088934.1, on the reverse strand, counting down.
CTCAACCCATCCTTATACCTGCCTACCGCGCTTATTGCCTTCGCCACTTTACTTACAATGCAGTAATGCAGAAGTTATCCTCACTTCAGCGACCAATAAAACTAAGTCTAGGATGCAAATTTAATACGAGATCTGCAAAATCAACAATGTATTTAAACCTATTTCTACAAAAATTTATCCTCCACCTTCGTAATGATGCAAATAAACCTGAACCTCACTTTACCCTTTACGTTATTTGAAATCATTCAATAGAATATTCCAAAATATTGTACTATTAAGTTTAAACTGTTGTAAAATATATTTTAAAATGTTAATGCAAGTAATTATGCGATATTTTGTTAATGTTTTTTAAACGCGAAAAGGTGGTCATTGCATGAGTATTTTTATAAATTTCAAAAACTGTAATTAGCAATTCTTTCCTCACCTCCCCCACCCTCCCTCGTCATCCAGTTTTCTCCATTTACTTTGATTTCCTATATTTGTTCAAAACTCATCAATTTAATTCAACCATTAGTGAAAATAAAAAATTGCAGCATTTATATTTGCTTTTAAATTAGTAAATTCTAAAATTTTGGATCACACTCGTCATTTATATTTTTGATCTATTAACTTATCTCAAAAACTTCCTTATGTTTTGTTTAAAAATTATCTGTTGTTTTAAGCTTACTAAAACCGAGGGTTGTATTGCTGTTGCGTATAAAAAGAGATTAAAGTTTTTTTGAATAATCTTATTTTCTTAATAAACTTATTCGTATATACACATTTTTTTTTGCAATAACTACTGAAGATAATATTTAAAATTTTATAATATCGGCGAAATTATAAAGTTGAAAGTAATGTTCACTAGTAAAAAGAAATATAACTAAAGTATAAATTTAAAACGCAATACAGGTAATGTGTGAGTTTACTAGTTTGAAAACAGATAGAATTAATTTTTGTTGCAATGCTTACTTTAAGTTTAACTCTTTTCCTTTAAACATACATACATACACATACATACATACATACATACATACATACATACATACATACATACATACATACATACATACATACATACATACATACATACATACATACATACATACATACATACATACATACATACATACATACATACATACATACATACATACATACATACATACATACATACATACATTCTATGTGCTCAGCTTTTCTCTACTGTAACAAGATAAGTAAATGTAAGCAAATGTTTGTGATGTAATTGTAACTTACCAGTAACTTATTTTTATAAAAAATCTTGTGGAATATATGATCAACTGTGAAATGCATTTCTGCTAACTCTAAAATCAGTTTTCCAATTTTGGTAGAAACATTTTTGCTATTTGGAGGATTAAAGTCTTCGTTTAAAATACGACACTTTTACGTTGATTCGTCAGCCGTTGCCAGGTTTTTGTTTTTATTCTTGTATTCTTTTGATGATGGATTACGCGTATATTTTTAAACAGCTTTTATATTTCTTGTTTTGTATTACATGGTAGATGCTGTATTACATGGTGGATTATTGTATTACATGGTAGATGTTGTCTTTAGGCATTAATCTATTATTACCATACAAAAATGTATTTTTTTAATGGTACTACATATATATATACATGTGTGGCTGACGACACGGGTTTTGAAGCGGAGGGGCACAATCGTCAAAATCTAAAAAAAAGTGCTCTGTATCTTTAATTTTCTAAAATAAAAAAAGATTCTTTAAAAAAAAAAAGTTAGTGGGACATGTTTCGGCTCTACCTCCTTTGCGCAAGGAAGAGGGGTGGCGCCAAGGGAACGTGTCCTCTGTGTGTGTGTGTGTGTGTGTGTGTGTGTGTGTGTGTGTGTGTGTGTGTGTGTGTGTGTGTGTGTGTGTGTGTGTGTGTGTGTGTGTGTGTGTCTATATATAAATATATATATATATATATATATATATATATATATATATATATATATATATATATATATATATATATAAACATATATATACATTTATATATGTATGTATATATATATATATATATATATATATACATACGTATATATATATATATATATATATATATATATATATATATTATATTATATTTTATTATATTATATTATATTATATTATATTATATTATATTATATTATATGTATGTTTGATATAAGTTGAGCTTATGTAATTCCAATCCTTAAGGGGTATAAAAGTATGATCGAGTTACAAGAGTTTTCGGATTGTAAGAGTTTAATTCTAAATATTAAGCCCTGAAGTAACCGAAGATTTTGTTCAATTTAAATGATCTTTTGAATTGCAGGAGCTCTAATCTCAAGAGTTTGTATTAAAAAGTTATATATTTATTTTATAATTGGCAGTTGTATAAAGCATAAAGACATGGCTTCTTAGAGATTTTAACTTAACTAGGTACTTCGAACTAGGAAATGTTCTGGTGTCCCAGAACATCAATGAAAATAAATTTTCTGCCAAAGAACAACTTATTTTTTTTCCTTTTAGTTTAAAATCCGATGCCTAAGTTTTAATGTTGTTGGCATAATGCCCAAGAATAAAGGCAATATTTTTACGACAATCTGAACGTTGATTTAAAAAATTAAATGAAGATCATAAACTCAAATCAATTTAGAACAACCTAATATATATATATATATATATATATATATATATATATATATATATATATATATATATATATATATATATATATATATATATATATATATATATATATATATATATATATATATATATATATATATGTATGTATATACATATATATATATATATATATATATATATATATATATATATATATATATATATATATATATATATATATATATATATTAGGGATATGACTTTTTAATTTTTTTTCAAATAAAATGTTTCCTGTATCATAAATCGATGAACTTTTACCTAAAATCATGAAAAAAGGCCTAAATAGCTTTCTGCAACAAAAAAAGGTCACCCCCAAAATAAAAATTTGATTTACCATTTTTATACATTCATTTTTGACCGATGTTTTAATCTTAAGCTTAATTCTCAGCTTAATTCTATTTATTTCATTATTTACCACTTCAATTGCAGATCGTAGGAAGATACCAGTTTCTCGGAGCATATGTTAAAGGAAGAAAAGAACGAATAGACCAAATTTCTAAGGAAATTACAAAATTGTGGGACAATAAACTGAATTTTCCACGTGTGTCTGATCAAGTGATAAGAGCAAAGCTTATGAGTGTGCTGAAGGTCTATGATGAATGTGTCAAGCGTGGAAAATATGATGTTCTCAATGCATTATTTGATATCACGAAAGTGAATGGCCAGTGGTTATCCTCGGAAGATAAACGTCTATACCACCTACAAAAAGAAAGTAAAGGACAGGTGGGGTACTCAACAGGACAAGTGGCAAGTAAAGAAACCATTCACCCTTCCAAGAGAAAAAAAAGTCCAGTCTGGAACAGCAATACCTTCCACATCACAAGTCCTGTCTACCACAGACAGTGGTACTGAATCTGAAAACTGCAAAAGTAAGAGTGAAGATGATGAAGACGACGACGGTGATAAAGACGATGATGAGGACACTCAGAAAAAAACTAGAAAGCACTACAAAAGTAAATTTGCTGTAAGTATGGTTACATCAAGTGGAGTTTCCACAAAGAAAGCTGCTAAAATATGCAATGTATTATCACAACAAGGTATTGATATTCCAACTCCAAGTCAATCAGCAATTTACAAGTCCATATTCAAAGAGGCAGGTAAATTAAAAAATGATACAACAACTTAAAATGGAACAGTGGTCCTTACACTTTGACGGCAAACGAATAGATGATAAGGAATATCAGGTAGTTGTACTTCAGAATGAAAGAACTGACGTGAAACTTGATGCACTGCGTTTAAAAGATGGCAAAGCTGAAACTGTTGCTGAAAAAATTGCCAAACTTATTGATGAATACAATTTGTGGAATTCAATTAAGATGATCATTACTGATACAACAAACGTCAATACTGGGAAGAGAAATGGAGTTGTTGTGAAGTTGCAACGTATGTTTAAATTAAAGGGTGTCACAATACCACAATTTATCGGTTGTCAGCATCACGTACTAGACAGGATTCTCCGTCTGGTGATGGACGAAGAACTTGGGGGTGATACCAAATCTCCAAACATTGAATACCCATTTGTGTCTGAACTGTTGAATAAGTATGATGAACTGAAGGATAAGTTTGTGAATGGAACTGTAGAAATTCTTGATAAATCAGGGTGGAGAGACGATATGAAGTTTTTGTACCATTTAACAAGAGTGTTTAGGTTCTATGAAGAACAAAGAAACTTCCCTCTGATTCACTTTCAGAACATTCCTAATATGAGCAATGCCAGATGGAACTCAAGAGCCATTCTCGCCATTCTGGCGTTCATTCTTATGCCTGAAGCGAGAAAGAATTTGGAGAAGGTTTGCAGGTTCATTTCATATGAGTGGGCAGAACATTGGTTTAGTAGTCAAAAGTACAATGACAATGACTTCAAGAATTTATCTGATGTATTGAAGCCTTACAAAAAGGCATTGCAGTCATTCAAAAATCACTGGAAGAAAGAGCCATCCGTCATCGACATACCACGAAGTAATCAGATAGCTGAACGTGCAATCAAGGTGATGCAAGACCTGTATGCTTCCTGCAGAAAGAAAGACAAACTGCAACTTCGATTCATTCTAAGTAATAAGCGCTAGACTCTTTATGAGACGTGAGCATCATGTGACCCATGTACTAAACACAGTAGGCCTATAGACACAGACAGTTATGTATATTGTTGTACTAGACGCTTTGATACTGTTAATTTTGTAATACTTGTATAATTATATATCACATAATGTTTTTTGTTATATCACAGTACATGTTGCATAAATAAATAAAATAACAACAGGAGTATGACTCTTACAACATCTTCAGCCTTTAATATTCATTTACTGTACAAAAGTGTACCTATTGAAAATTCGATTTTTTGGTTTTGGGGTGACCTTTTTTCAAAATATGTCAAAATGAAACATCTATTCGTTCTTTTTACATAAAAGTTCATTGAATTACGATACAGGCCTAGTAGGTTGCAAAAAAGTCATATCCCTAATATATATATATATACATATATATATATATGTATATATATGTATATATACATACATAAAGAGGTCGAAATAAGTGTCGAACATCGAAGCCTCTCCGCTTGTTTTTGATACCTGTTTGAGGGGGACAACCAACTATTGTTCTTTTTTACTGAAAAAATGAGCAATAATTTGTTGCCTTCTTGCAGATCTCAAGATTGGTCCGAGGAGCAGTGATGGTCGACCCCAAAATCAACCCCTGCATATATATATATATATATATATATATATATATATATATATATATATATATATATATATATATATATATATATATATATATATATTTACACACACACATTTAATATTATACTATTTTAAGATTGTATAACAAATAAAAGATGTTTTACATGCTCTTTAAAGTCATTGGTACAATCTTGATTCCACCTTTAATATGGGTTGTATGGATTTATATCAAACATCTTGTTGACTGCTTGTCCTATCCTCGAGGACCATTTCCACTCCCATTAATAGGCAATGCTTATTTAATAAGAAATCGGGAGTCTTATAAAGTGTTTTCTAAATTTCAGAAGATTTATGGCAGCATTTTTGGATTTAGCATTGGTTCTACCAGATATGTGGTTGTAAATAACTTAGAAGGAATTCAAGAGGTTTTGATCAAAAAAGGTTCACAGTTTGCAGGTCGCCCAAGACGAGCAAGTATGTATTTTGTTTATTCTATATCTTGTTTAATGATGCAATCTAGTAGAATCATTTTTAACTAGTGTAGGGAGAGTGTGTATGAAAGAGCCAGGTTTTGAAGGAGCCAATACCATTATTTTTAACTTACTGGCATCCGATCCTTATTGTATTTAACTCTTTATGTGGCAACCCTGGATACCTGTAACCCACAAAAAATGTACAGTTCTACTAAAATAAATAGCGTTGTAAGGGAGCACTAAAGATTTTGAAAATGAAAAGTAATTTTTTGGTGGTTTACTTATCTATTTTTAAGATTAAGTGTAATGTTTTATTTGATAAAAGAAACATGCTGCATTCTTATATATATATTTGCCCTTCATTTACACAAAAAATATTAGATTAAAGCTTTTGTCAAAATTGTTTAATTTAAGGTTATGTATTTAACCAAACAATTTTTTAAAAGAGCCGACTGTTTATGCTATGAATAAGCCGACTTTTTTGTTTACCTTTTTTTTATACTAAATAATAGGGATGGACCGAAGCTTCGGCTTCTGCACGCCGAAGCTTCGGCCGAAGCCAGGGTTTTTTTTGCACAATCATTGGCTTCGGCGAAAGTTTTTTAAGTTTCTAAGCTTATGGCCTGGAATCTTAAATTACACAAAAATATTTTTTGGTATGTCACAGTATACTGTGACAAACCAAATATGATATAAATGAAACCAGCTCCGGGTCTTGGGTTGTGGCAAGGTTGTGCGCAACACAAGAGCGACAAGTTGTTTAGGGTGGCAAAAAACGGAACGAGAACAGTAAGAAAAAAAAGTTACTTTAGTTAAAACACATAGATTTTTTATTTTGATTTTTATATTCACTAAATAAAAACTGATTCAAACTGTTACGTTATAGTAAACTCTATTTCATTAAATTTAATAACCATAATATTTTCTTCAGCTAAAATTTGTTGCTAATTTAAATCAAATAGAGTTACGATCACTTGACCACAGTGTTATAAAATGGGTTTTAACCTTGACTTTCTGACCCGAGAAAAAAATGATAGCCCACACTATGGGGATCACTTGGATATAAGTATTAAAATCAGATTACAACGTCCTGGCAAGTTATTGATGTTTAAATTTTCTGAATTTATTGATTACACACACATTCGAAATGACAGCTTGTTTTGCATTTTTACAGTAAGATATAATTTAAATTCAAGTAAACAAACATACTGTAGCATAAAGAGCATTATGTTTTATGAAAACATAAAAAAAAGTTGAAAAATTAAAAGATATCAAGAAGATAAGCTTCCTTTATTACCAAACAAATATAATATTTTTTTATTCTTCTGTTTTTCTGTTTAACTTTTCATAAAAATTATTTTTAACTGTGAAAATAAGACAGTTTTTGAATTTCGGGAAAATTTCGGGAAAATAAAAATTTCGGGAAAAGGCATGATTTATTTACTTTATTCACGAGAGCAAAACTGCGCACATCTAATTTTACAAAAAAATGCCGAATACAGCAAAAAACCACCAAGACTGCAGGAAAACTGACTGTTTTCTTTGCTTCAGTAAATGTCAGAGGGAACTGACACCTTTCCTAAAAGAAAAATGCCAAACAATACTCAATGAGAGGATCGATTTTAGTAATGACAAAGTTCCACTTGGAATTTGTGAAAAGTGTCGTTCTTGTTTAAGAAGAAAGGATTCTGGAGAACACATAAATCTCCCATCACTTTACAATTTTGAGACTATAAAAATTCGACCTCAAACTAGAGACACACAATGTGACTGTTTGATTTGTTCTGTTGGAAAACTGAGATATAATGGTCAACAGAAAACTCAGCTTTTGCAGAGCTCAGCACAAAATACTCCATCTTCAACTGTCCAAAAACGATGCTCTGACTGTTTTTCAATTATTGGAAGAGGATTACCTCATCATTGCACAAAGGGCACTTTGCGAAATAACCTTGTTGCTGTTGCAACCAAGGATCCTGTTGCATCTGAACGAGTTGCTGCTCTTGTTGTTTCAAGTAAGGATTCTTCTCCACATGGCACTGTTCGATTGAGTCAACCACAAGGTGGAAGAATGCTTCCAATAATGCCAGGTAAAAGTTTAACTTTCATGAAAAGATATTTTAGAAATTTCGAAATTAAACAGTATTTGCATTTATTTTAGGTTCCTCATCAGCTAGAAAACTATTTCCTCCAGACCCATCAATTAGTATAAAAGAACTTGTTCAAGTTCAGGCAAACACAGGGCTTTCAAACAATGGCATCAAGAGACTAGCTGCTACAATTAATCAGTCAACTTCACAACATATTGTTGAGAAAAACTATGCTGTAAAATTTGATGCAGTTAGTAAGCAGCTTTCTCACCATTTCACGAGTTCATTGATTAAAGATCATGCTGGATGTGGAAGGACTGTCATTCATTGCAAGGACTTCAAAGAGCTTAAAAATGAACTCATTTCTATGAGAAGCACATCAAACAATCATATTGTGAAAGTTGGAATTGACGGTGGGGGAGGATTCCTGAAAGTAAGCCTTGGAATTATTGAATTAAATCGTGAACCTAACACTCCCCCAGCAAAACTCAATTGCACAAACAAGTTTTTCAAGGACACTGGAGTTAAGCGGCAACTTATTATTGCTGTCTCTGAGGACCTGCAAGAAAACTACTCAAATTTGTCTCAAATTTTCGAATTGATCAATATGAGAGACCAAGATTTTGTTTTGTCCTGTGACTTTAAACTGGCAAATATAATTTGTGGTCTCCAAGCACACTCAAGTGCACACCCCTGCACCTGGTGTGAGTCAAGTGCAAAGGACCTTTTAAATCAAGGAAAATTAAGAACTTTCCAATCTCTTGATCAGAATGTCTCACTTTTCAATGCAGCAGGATCAAACATCAAAAGAGCTCGTGATTACATGAATGTTGTTCATTCTCCTGTATTTGATCTTGCTGGTGGCACATTAGTTTTGGACTTCATACCGCCAATGGAGTTGCATCTCCTTATTGGTGTTTTCAATCATCTCTTTGCTGCCCTACTAAAAGTTTTCCCTCAAGGAACTCTTTGGACTGATTCACTGCACATTAAACAACAGCCTTATCATGGAGGGCATTTTGCAGGAAATGAGTGCAGGAAGCTGCTAAAAAATATTGATCTTCTTCAATCTATTGTCGAGAAACACTCATGCTATGCTGCAATACCATTAGTTGATGTATTTCAAAAATTCAATGCAGTAGTGTCTGCCTGTTTTGGATGCGTTCTTGATCCAAGTTATGTACAAAAAATTGAAGCTTTCAGAGTGGCTTATGTGGCACTGCAAAATGTTTCTGTGACACCCAAGGTTCATGCTGTATTTTTTCATGTAAAAGATTTCATTGACAAACACGGCCAAGCTCTCGGACTTTACTCAGAAAAAGCAACAGAGGCAATGCATCACAACTTTCAAGTGCATTGGCAAAGGTACAAACGACCTAACCATCATCCTGAATACAGTAAAAAGTTGCAATGCTGCCTTGTGGACTTTAATAGTAAACATTGCTTGTGAAAAGAGCCATTTTAGAATGATTTTTTCTTTTATTAGAATATTTATTTTAAAGCGTAATTTTCATTTTAGATACACGATAAACTCTCAGAATATGTCTTTTTGTTTCCCTAGTTCATATTTATTGGAATAACCTATATTTTGTACTATAATCTGTCGGTTTTTGACGGAAAACTCGAAAATTATGGTTTATGTCGGTTAAAACTGAAATTTGGCTTCTAAAAAAAAAAAAAAAAAAAAATCTTGTCGGTAAAATTTGTTTTTTTCATTCACCCCTCCCCCCCACGCCTTTGTCGTTCGGTACGGCCCTGTCAATAACTTGCCAGGACGTTGTAATCTGATTTTAATACTTATATCCAAGTGATCCCCATAGTGTGGGCTATCATTCCACAAAAGGGTTTTCTCGGGTCAGAAAGTCAAGGTTAGAACCCATTTTATAACACTGTGTTGACCTTAGTAATAAAAATTATCAATGCATTAGGTAGTCGTAAAATATTGAAAAATAATTTCAATTAACTTTTTCTAACATTTAATTAATAATTTTTAAAAACCGAGTGATATTAAATTATATATTTTTAAATATTAATTTAAAATTTAAAATTAAATTTGAAAAAAAACCTAGCATTTGAAATTACTTAGCTGTTACTAAAACTTCCGGATTTTATGTAATAAAAAACATAGCGCACGAAAGTTGAGAGATTCTTGAAATTTTTAAAAAAACTATACAAATAAGTTAATTTTAAAGCACGAAATAATTTTTATTTAAAATTTTTTCGTGCAAACGAAAGTTTGTTTTACAATGTTTATGTCAAAAAATAATACGCAGAAAAACTCAATTGAAATTTAAATCAATTGCGTTTGATTTTTGATTTTGTACGCTGAATCATTAGTAAAAGTAAATATACCTTCCCTACAAATATGGGTTTATTGGCTATTTACTATTTCAAATTATTTTTTAATTTGAATATGAATATTGTTTATTTCAGTAAATATTATTAAAGGTAAGAAACTAATTGAACTTCATGTTTCAATTTTCAGAATTGCTATTATAACTTTTAGTTATCCATTAGCGCATTTATAACTTTTAGTTATCCATTAGCGCATTATGGCTACCTCATCGCGACGTAAAAATCCTATTTGGGATTATTTCAAATTGAGTGATGATGATGTTGGCAAAGCAATCTGCATACTTTGTAAGAAGATTTTGTCTAGAGGAAGTAAAGATGCGCACAACATGTCAACAACAAATTTACAGAGCCATCTGAAAAAACTGCATTACAATATACATAGCATGATGCTTTCTCAGACGAAGACTGTTAACCACGAATTTTAACCAGATCCAAATCGAAAGTCTTTAAAACAATTTTGCACTACTTAAACAATATGCTCAGATAAAACAAGCTCTGTTGAATCAGTGCAAATCATTACCAGCACAGCCACAGATGAAACGCAGGGATGCTCACATTTGTCTAATAACTCAATACCTTTTTTTCAAAGAGCATTGAAACAGGTACCTCAGATAACTGTAACTAAATTCATTTACTATTCAGAATTCAAGATGTTGTGACGGGATGGGGGCAAGTCTTGTCAAAATGGGGGGGGGGGGGGGTAATGATACATACTTCTATCACTTAGATCTGCCACTGGTCATTGTTAGTTACTAAACAATATTTTTTATTCGTTAATTTTTTTTCAGGTCTCTCTGCGGGAGATTTTGCAAAGAAAAGAATTGTGGCAACTTGACAATCCAAAGGCTCAAGTTATTACCAAGCTTATTGGAAAAATGATATGTTTAGACTTGCAACCATACTGCATTGTTGAAGATAAAGGTTTTACCAGACTTTTAAAGAGTTTAGCTCCAAAATATCCAATACCTAGTCGAAAGCATTTCATGGAATTCAACATACTATATGCTTGAGAGGTTCATTGAGCAGAAAAAAGCTGTTGCATTGTATTGCATTACCAGAACTCAAATAAATGCAATGAATCCTACGGAAAATCAACGGCAACTTGCTGAAATGCTTGTATGCATAATAAAACACTTTGAATGTGCTACAAAAGAAATGAGTAAAGAAACTGCATGTACATCAGAGATTATACCATTTATCTATGCAATGGAAAAGTTTCTTGACTATGCTTGTGAGACGGCAACTGAAACAAAACTGTTGTTTATGAACTTAAGAAAGATTTTAACAGTCGTTTTCAAAAGTACAAGGATAATGTTGATTTGAAAGTTGCAATGATGCTTGATCCTCGTTTCAAGTTAAAGTTTGTTGAAGAAACGAATCAAAATAGGTTTAAAGAAATACTCTATCTAGAGTTCTACCAATTTTGTTCTGAGTCTCATTTACAACAAGTAAAAGAAATTGACTTCAGTGTAGCAAGAGGTAGTGGATCAGACTTAGAAGGATCATTAAATTCATTTTCAGAATCTAAACTTCATGAGTCCGACTCAGATTTTGATGACCATGGTTCTCCATAAAAAAAAAAAAACTAATGAGCATGGACATATATAGCTTCTCCCACCAATTCGGTGCAAATGAGTATGCCCTACAAAATTCAGAGAGTTCTGACGGACGGGGAAAAAGAAAAAGAAGCACTAGTTCAACGGGAAAAACTCAAACAGTCAAAGAAAAATGGTAAGAAAAAAGAATCTATTTATGATTTAGGTGTTGTTTATACATTAAATATATAAATTAAATGGAATTACATTTCAATTTCTATATTTCATGTTACTTTCTTTAATTTTATGAAATATTTTTGATTGCCTATGCCCAAAATTATTTATAATTTATCAATAAGCAATTTTTTTTTATCTCCGTTCTTTATTCTTTATAGTTTAAAAGACGGATAAGAGTCTTCTTTTAATTTGTTTAGTTGTTTAAAGATTAATACTTTTAAAATATAAACCTAACATTATCACTTATATTTTATGTATCAGCACCGATGAAGTCAACTTCTACTTTAGCCTTCCAATACTGCCAAAGATTGAATGCCCTTATAAGTGGTGGGGTGCATACCGAAACACTTGCTTTGATAAAGATACATACAAGTTGGATTTGTCAAAGTTTTCAAAGAAAGTTTTGTGTACGCCTCCTTCATCCGCAAAAAGTGAACGCCTGTTTAGCACAACTGGAAACATATTTGAAGCAAAAAGAAACAGACTTTTACTAGAGCATGGAGAACAGATTGCATTTTTAAACTATAATATGCCTACTTTCATTGAATAAATTATTATTAATTAAATAATAGACTTCGTAGTTCAACTGGGTCATCTTTTTTAACTAAAATATAATACAAATACCAAATTTTATGTTCAAATTAAATTAATAACTGCTTTTACATATGTTTACATTTCTATGAATTCTTTCAAAGTATTGACCCTAGATTGCCTTGAGAATCAGTAAATGTCTAAATTATTGCAGACTGCGGAGTGATTTGTAGTCTATACCTGCTAGATATAAAGTAAAGAATCTAAATCTCACTAGATATAAAGTAAGGAATCTAAATTTCACTCTCTAAAATTGTTTTAATTTTTTATAATTGTGCTTTTGTTTTATGTTTTTCCTAAAATGGGCTCCTAGGCCAAAGCATACAAGCCTAAAACGTTGATATATGATTTCAAAAACAGCTTGATTTTTCAAATCGTGGTGGGGAAGTGTATTGCGCTTTAAAGTACATATGACTTTTGTCGAAGTTTTGGCTTCAGCAAAGTAGCTTCAGCCGAAGCTTTGGCTTCGGCCAAGTATCAGCTTCGGTACATCCCTACTAAATAATCGTTTTGCGCTTAAACAACTTCATATATTTTTCGTAATGCTTCATTGAGCTTATTCTATCGAAATTAGTCGTTTAAGTGACTTTTCCTGAAGTTGTAAAACATAGCTCCGTTTGAACTTAAAATAATATTTAATAAACTTTTTAAAAGTCAAAGTTCTAAAAAATTCATTTTTTTTTTAAAGTTTAAATAATTTTTCAAAACTTTTTTCGTATTGTTTGATTCATTTTATTATATTCTATTATGTATTTATTATATTATTATGTATTTTTATTATTATGTTATTTCATTATTCTCATTCTCATTTAATATTTTTTATCATTAAGAGAAAAACACGTCATCAACTACAAATAAGCGACAAAGGCTCGCAACTTCAGCAATAGAAATGGCTGTATGGGAAGTGAATGCTGGCAATCAGTCGGTCAATAAAACAGCGTTGTTGTTTGGAATATCAAGAGCCTATTTAGCAAAAGTGATTAAAAAGGTTGGGAATACTAAGGATCAGTATGTGAATTGTCCAAATATAGGTAACAGGCGCATTTTTCTAAACATCAAGAGGATTTAGTAGTTTCTTAAAACTGCATCTAAAATGTGTCACAGTTTGACAAAAAAACAAACAAGGGAACTAGCTTTTCAGTATGCAGAGGCGAATAATATTTGTCCTGAAAGATGGAAGGGTGATAAAATAGCATCTGTGGAATGGCTTGGTGGCTTTATGATGAGGCACAAAGATTTGTCAGTCAGGATACCTGAAAGCACATCTTTGTCCAGAGCAACAAGTTTCAACAAAACAAATGTTAACACATTCTTTGAAAAGCTAACCAACATTTACAAAAAGTATAGATTTCCATCACATATGATTTTTAATACGGATGAAACAGGATGCAGTACCGTTTCAGCTCCTCCAAAGATTATAGCTGCAAAGAGATCAAAACAAATAGGACAGGTTACATCAGCAGAACGAGGTACACTCGTAAATACTCTTTTTTTATTAATGGTGGAGGCGGTACTATACCTCCTGTGTTCATTTTTCCTCGAGTAAATGATAAGGATCACATCTTGAATAATGGGCCTTCTGGAGCATTGGGTTTAGTACATGTTTCAGGATGGATGACTGAAGATAATTTTGTGAAAACAATGGAACATTTTGTAAGCCATGTAAAACCAAGTAAAAAAATCCTTCCTTATTAATATTAAATAATCATACCTCCCATGTTAATCTTCGTGTGATAGAATTTGTTAGACAACATTTTGTAAAAATTATAACTTTTCCACCACATTGCGGCTATAGGTTACAGCCTAAAGACGCTACAGTTTATGGCCCATTTAAAACAAGATACAGAATAGCTATGAATGATTGGATGCTATCAAATCCTGGAAAAACAGTCAGCATTTGTCAGGTTGCGCAGTTGGCTAGAGGTACTTTTTTAGCCGCTTTCAGCATGAAAAATATTATAAATGGATTTATCAAGACTGGCATTTACCCTTTAAATTCCAAAATCTTTTCTGACGATGATTTTCTTACACCTTACGTAAGTGATAGACCTGAGCCAGTTCTTTTAGATGATGCTACTCCACAAAACTTGATATCCTCAACACAACTCAGCACTGCCCATATTGATACTTCAGATGCTCCTGGAAACTCAAATGTTAAACCCACAAAAACAGATAGTTTGGCTAAAATAATAACATTGTCAGAATCTTTAATACAGTCATTAATATCACAGCAACAAGTTGTTATTCCTGAAATTGTAAGGCCTTATTTAAAATCAGGACCTAGAAATAATTTAAAATCTCAGGATCGTAAAATGGCCTCTGCTATAATCACAGACACTCCTGTTAAAAATAAAATTGAAGAGAAAGAAACAAAAAAAACCTAAGAAAAGTGTTATTAAGAAGTTGAAAACAAAAAAATATACAAAAAAAAATTGTGATTCCATTAATTCTAGTGGTACCATATCATTGCACAATGATGCAAGCTCCAATGATAAAATAGATTTATCAGATATGGTAAGACCAGCGAAGAATGGTACCAGTGCAAGTTATGTGAAGGATGGGCACATGAATCTTGTGGTTTCAAAGGTTTCATTAGCTTCTTCTGCCAAAAATATTTCTGATGTTTTTGCAGTTTTTGATTTTGTAGTTTTTGATTTTAAATAATTTGTAAAACTATTGTTAAAGCTGTTTTATCATTTGTTTTATCATTGATTATCATAGAGTTATAAAACTTTAAGTACAATCTGATTTTTAAAAGTCTATTTAACAGTTTAATATTTTTAAAAGACTTAATAGTGTTCAAAAAAAAGTTACGGCTCATAGTCGTTCGAAAAAAGTTACGGCTTATTCGTGGCACAGAGGTGGCTCTTTCATTGACACAATGTTATGAAAGAGCTATTTTCTTTCTTTTTTTAAAACAGGTGTATGATAGATTATTAGCATTGTAATCCGATTTATTTTAGTTTTAAAATATTACCCAATAATGTAATTATTGTATTAAAAAAAACAAAAAGTTATTACAATTGAGTTTTTTTCACGCAATTTTAAAACTAGCTCTTTCATACACACTCTTCTATATTAGGACAAGAAGGAGGTTTTTTTATTAGGACAAGAAGGAAATTTTTTATTTAAACTGGCATGCGATTTTTTAATATCAACTTTGAGATTCAGTGTTTTTAAAGAAAAAAATGTTATGACTTTGCAGGAAAATGTTTACGTTAGTTTACCTACTTGAGTGGTATTTTTAAATAGTGTGAAATAAATGAAATTATTGTATTTCACAAATATTTTTTACTCATGAATTTGTTTAAACAATTTTCTTTTTTAAATTTCAATGAAATGTTACAGGGGGTAGGGAGAGGTCTCTTTTAAATGCTTTTTATGCTTTGACATATTGATAGAAAAATGTTTGAAACATGTTACTCTACTTTAACTCACCATCTTCAATTTTAAGATATCTACTTGATGGTGAACCTTTTTTTTATCCACATTTACATAAAAGACATATTTAACAGTTTAAAATTTTTAATGTTTAATAATTTTTTTAATGTTTTCTCTAGTTCCCAATGACCTACTACTTTTATATTTAACATGCCTCTCATGTATGTGTTTGATTAAATAAAATAATATAGTATTTAAAAATTTTTTACATAAAAAAATATTTTTAGAGTTTGCTCATTAACTCTGAACATTAGGTGGGTTCCTAATATTATCAAATATTTTTACCTAGCTGTCCTACTGATTAATTTCTTATGATACTGTTATGACTACGTTAAAAAAGAATTCTACTGCTTTAGGAAAAAGCTCAATTAAATTAACCGCAAATAACAAGAACTATAATGAATTGTAATAACCATAAAATATATGTCCATCAAAATAATAACAAGCACATTTTTCACGATCGTCACTCTCGGACTGTATTGGAAAAACGCTGACACGTTAAACATCCATACTTTGCCGGGAACCGGATTACGCAGTTACAACTATTCTCCACCCATAAACTATTCATACTGTTCTAAATATGCTGGTTTACGACAGGTTCAACTTGACATTTGGCTTTTTGTGGAAATGGGCTCACACTTTATTTAGAACCACTCCTACTAATGGATCATTTTATGTGACTATCCTCAATTGTTTCTCTGTAATAGGGGTTTTTACTAGCTCCATCATAGCCTCCTCCATGGTTTTCAACCGTGACTTTTCTCTCAATGCATCAATGGTAAACGGCTTAAACCATCTGCAGCTGCATTTTTTTCACCAGGACAATATAGTACTTTATAATCATATGCTGACAGTGGCAGAGCCCAGTGTAATACTCTTGCAACAGCTCTTGCAGGAAGTTTCTTGTTTTCTGAAATTAGCCCCAGCAGAGTTCTATGATCAGCGTACAAAGTAAACTTGGGCCCATATAAAAACTTAAAAAAAATTTTTACCGTAAAAACCAATGCTAATCCTTCCTTTTTAATTTAACCATAATTTCGTTCAGCCATACTTAAGTTCTTGAAGCAAAACTAACAGGTTTTTCACTTCCATCATTCTGCTCTTGACTAACTAAATCTATATTCATCGATAAATTTTTTCTCCTTTAATATAAAATCTTTAACTATTTTTAGTTACCAAAAATAGAGAAATACTAAAATAAATTTTACAAAACAATCTCTACATAGTCGTTTTATAGAAAATAATAAGTAATTGAATTTAAAGATTTTATAATGTTTAGCAATTGAAAATGTTTTGAGTTGCTGCAAAAATTTATGTTTTTAAAACCTTGTATGTTTAGAAAAATGAAAAAAAAAGGACTGGCAACGTTAATTATTAAATGAGTACACAAACTTTTGAAAAATAGATTAGATTTTAATAATGAAAAGAATATTAGAGGAGTTAGTGACTAATGATAGTTAGCAAAAGCTCTTTTTTTCAAAAGGTTTTCTTAGCTAAGCTCTTTATTTTGATTCAATTCATATCAACTCACCACTCACCTCAAAATAAATTGAACTGTTATAGACTTATATCAAAACTGGAACCAAGATATCTGTTTTTAAATTTTTTTTTATATTAGTATTCTTTTTTACATATTTTATTTTACTTACGCTATTTTGTTACTTATGTTGGTGTTATGTTCAATTTTACTAACTAATTTTACTAATTGTTAAATGTTATTTATGTCAGTTTTATTTAAAACTCTGAAATAGCATCTTGTTGTAAAAGACATTTCTGGAGATAAATCTACTTTTTTTTTAACATCTTCACTTTCAAAAAATCTGCAAGCAACCACTCTTAGAGTTGAAAGTTACTAGAAGAAAAAAATGAAGTTTATAAAGCAAGATTATGATTATCAGAAGACTCAAAAAATTGCATTTAATATGTATCAAGAAAATAAAATGAATGAAGCGAATTCCAAAGAACTATATTCGAGGAAAAAATCTAGATAAAAAAGAATTTTTAGCGCATTTAGACAAAATCACAGTAAAAAGATGAAACATAATTGAAAGATGAGGGACAGGAGAATGAATTTTAGTATATGGCACATGAGACGCTGGCTCATTAGAGGAGCGCCCATTATAGCATTTACAGAAAAGAGAAAGAGAAGCAACATAATGTACCTTATTACACTGTTTTATTGGATGATTCCTAGAACCAAAT
>NC_088934.1:46472500-46522500 GCF_038396675.1 Hydra vulgaris | reverse complement strand
TCCGAAGAAAAAATTACTGACGAAAACATAGAGTTTCTTTTAAACGATTTTATCATTGCTGGATCAGAAACTTCATCAAGTACGATTCTTTGGTTTATTGTTTATCTTATACATTGGCCAGAATACCAAGATAAACTTTATAGCGAAATTATAAAACTTACATCAGGTGAGCGTTACCCATGTTTAAAGGATCGCCCATTGCTTCATTTAATGCAAGCCACAATTCATGAAACACTTCGATTGTCATCAGTAGGTCCTCTCTCTTTAGTTCATAAAGCAATGGAAAACAGTTCTATTTGTGGAAAACCAGTTCCTAAGGGAGCCTTTATACTAACAAATTTATGGAGTATACATCATGATGAAAGTTATTGGAAAAATCCAATGTGTTTTTATCCAGAACGTTGGTTAGAAAAATCTGGTGAGTTTAACTCTAAGTTAGGTTATGCATTTTTGCCGTTTTCAGGAGGACCTCGTAGCTGTTTAGGAGAAGCACTTGCAAGAACAGAGTTGTTTGTCTTTTTTTCGCGATTAGTAACAGATTATCGGTTTGAAAAACCAAATGGTGAGGAGTTACCGCGCTTGAATGGTCGTTTAGGTCTCACTTGCTCTCCTTTTGACTTTAAAACTGTGGTCGTTCCAAGATGCTAAGTGATTTTATTTAATATAGTTTTTTAGTCTAAACATTTATAATTATTATTTTTTAGTCAATAGAGAATGAATGGATGAATGAATGGGTACTTGATAAGTTAAATAAGTAAAGTTAATTAAATTTTGGAAAAAAATTGGAATAAAATAAATTGGAATAAGATAAAATAATGAATAATTCAATAAATATTTTTTTAATAATATCGAAACTCGGATTTTACTGTTGTTAATGTTAAAAACAAAATGTTTGATGCTTGCTAATGCTAAAATTAAAGTTTGTTGCTGAAATTCAAATCTAATAATTAATTTTTATTTGTTAAACTTGAAAATTTATATATATGCATTTTTTTTGACACTTTATATTTTAAATAAAGTTTTTATTTTAATTTTGCTTTGTATTTGTAATAGAATTTTATTATATATTTATATTTTACAAATGACTTTTGTACTGATGGTAACATTAAAAAAATTTATTTTAACATAAAAATCACTTAATTGTTTATATTAGTTATCATTTAAGTACAAGCTTGTTGTTGAGTGCGTTAAACAAATTTGCAAACCGTTAAGTGCATGAAACTAATTTGCAGTTGAACAAATTAGAGCTTAAAAAGCTTCCCGATGGCAAAGTACCATTCTTCCGAATGGTCAACTTTTTGGCGGGCGGAAATCATCGGCTGCAACCATCTTTTTAATCAAAACTTTTTTTATGAATTAATTTAGAAAAGTAAACGAAATATACAAATATTGTTTTAAATAAGGATTAAAACAATAACGATTAAAATACCGAAATAGCAGTACTTAAACCGTTTAACACCGTTATTCAAAACTGAAAAATATCCAAACAGTATTCCGGTTTTCAATATACCGGTAATAAAGTTATTAGTATTATAAATTCAGTTATTATAAACTTTTTTTATTCTAATAAAAATAATAATATCTTATTTTTAACAGTAAAAAAAAGTTGATAAACTAATCCAATGGTTTAAGTTTAATAAACTACAGAAAACTTCCGATACCTCGAACCTCCAAGGGACCAAGAAAATAGCGAATGTTCGAGTTATCAGGACATTCTATAAAACGAACTTTTGTCGATAAACAAAAACAATTCCATCGATTATATTTGAGACTGAGTTGAACTTTTGTTAAAAATCTTCACCACTAACTGAAGGGTTAGTAAAGGTACTATGCCATAATCTGCGGTGTACCCTCTGGTTTTTTTCCGGTCGCCCTGCGGGCGACTAAATCAGTTTTTCTTTTTCATTTGAGTCGTTCGCTATGATAATCAGTAGTCCGGTGTAATAGTTTATTTTGGTCTTTTTTCTTGGGTGGAAATACTGAAGAAAAAAAATTAAACGTCATACTGCTAAAACACGTTTAATAAGAAACGGGTTATTTAAAAGTAAACTAATTAATTTATTAATTAAATTAATTAAAGATTGTCATATCTGTTGTAGTCGATATCTGTTTCGTATCGTTTCTTCTTGTCAATCTTACCAAATGTTTTGAAACGTGAAGCAAAAAAGTTAAAGCCAAAACCGTAAAGAAACGTTTTATAAATAATAAAATATTCTATTATTCTCTCTCAATCTTCAATAAAATTTATTTTATTTAAATGTTTAAAACCAGTGTTGTTATCTGTCAAATATGTCTGAGACATATTTTCTGTTTACATAAAATATGTTCCATATGTTTTCTGTAAACATATTTTGACATAATTTTATGCCTGAATTTTTTTCTGACGAGATATAATTTGTCTGAAGAAGCTTGTTTTTTTTATAATTAATTGTTTCACTGAAAAATTAATTCAATTCTTTTATAGTTTTAGATATTTTGAAGCTCTACTTTTTTTAAAAAATAACTTCAAATGTGTATGTGTTTTAATCAAAATTTTAATCAAAAGAATAATTTTACATTTTATCATACTAATACAAACCACTTATTTTTTATTACCAAATATAGATAATAAAAACTTGTTTATAAGGGATATTGCCACTACAAGAGCTTTAATACTGGCAGAAGATACATAGCGTACTGTGGGGGAGTTGTTGGGTACGATTGACCACCCCACCTTTACCAAAATCTTTATATTTCACGCAAATTTTAGTATAAAAATGAAGCCTTTTTTTTCAAAAACGACATATATTAATAATTTCACGGTACGGACCTTAGTGTAATTGATTGCAAAAAAAAAAAAAAACTGAAAATATGTCTGAAGCATAATTATGTCAAAATATGTCACACATGTTTTATGTCAGCAGAAAATTTCAGACATAAAATGATGTCAAATATTTTATGTCAGCGGAAAACAATTCAGACATTAAATAATGTCAAAAATATATTGATAGAAAATATGTCTGATATTTTTATTTCGGCAGAAAATAATTCGAACATAAAATTATGTCAAAATATGTCGATAAAAATATGTTTGACATATTTTATGTTGGCAGAAAATATGTCTGGACATATGTCGACATATCTGCCATATTTTGCCATACCAGGCATATTATGCCATAACAACACTGTTTAAAACATATTTTTAATATTTCAAACACTTTTCATTATACGAAGACTTGTTCTTTTTTCCACGTGCATCATTAATTGCATTCTAATAATGATTTTTTCGTGTGCATCCTAATGTTATTTTTTTTGTTAATTTTGTTTGACAAAGTTAAAATAATGTTGTTGTTTTTTTTTTAATAAAAAACAAAAAGATTGTGCTATTAATAATTCAACTGCTATAAAAAAAAAACTTGCTTTAAAATGTAGTAACAACGTATAAAAAAAAAAAAAAGTACAATTGCACTTCGAAATTCTAAAAGCATAATGCCAGGGGTGTACCCTCATATCGGTTTCTTTTTATTAAGTTTGGTAAAATTATATAATGCACCGTAGTGCACTCATTATTAAGCAAAGTGTATACTACTTTAAATGCTTTTTAAAGTTTTCTTTTAAATAATAGCAAGGAATAAAATCTTCATAGATCAAAAAATGGCTTTATTAATAAGCACACTTGTGTATATAATAAACTGTCCGGTCGTCTTGCGGGCCTACTGACAGGCGTTTTTTTTTTTAATTTCAGCCGCCCTTGGAGAAAGCAAGTTGTTTCGTGCCACCGGACGACCCTGAGAGTACACCCCAGGCATTATGCTTATTAAGTATTTATCGGCGAAAAAGACATCTTTAGCTGTTATATCTGGAGGGCAAAAATTATCATGTTTTTCTATCTAACTTTAAAGCTCTTTAAATGGGTCGTCGACTTCATCCAAATGGGTAGATTTCTGGTGATTTTCCAAAATTTCTGATTTTGCAAAAAAGTTAACGATGGTGGAGGTTTTCACTATTTGCTATGCGAGATCAAGCATTTTACACGCATCTAAAATCGAAAAAAATAAGATGATCTTTTCTTTTATCAACAGTTTTTGTAATGCCAAAGTCTTTGTAATGCCAAAGATCTGTAATAAACTTTAAAAGAGCGTAAAACGCCCTGATCCATTGGTAAAACGCCCATACTCCTTCTTTAAGTCATATAAGTTTTCACTTGTTTCCTTGGATCAAAAGTTAAGAAAATTTTTTTCTTAACTTTGGATCCATGTTGACAGTGTAGGGTGGGGTGGGGAAACATGAATAGAATTTAAGATATATTTTTTTTTAATATAATTTTTTTTACAAGTCAATAATCACCTAAAAAACTTTTGTTATTTTTCTTTACATTTAGGGTGTATACAATAAGTTTACAATGAGTAGAACATAAATTTATTTTCACTAACTTACTAATCCTTTTTTAACAACACTTTTATATAACCAAATTAGCCCACTGGTGCACAGTGATTTAGAAACACTTGAAATTTGGCCAAAATACAATTCTTTGAGTAACGAAATTTAAACAATGTTATTAACTAACTATTTACTACAGTTTCTTACATTTCTAACGGTTTATAAAAATAAGTACTGAAATAATAGATTTAATTGTTAATTTTTGTTTGAAAATGATCAAAAGCAGCTCTTTTTTATCGTTAAAATTTTATCATTATTAAAACTTAATTTTCTCCCTAAATACAAAATCTTTCATTTTAGTTTTCATTGCATACAACGATAATAGATAAATTTATCTTAATTTGTAAAAAAATGTAATAAATTGATACATCAGCTCAAAAAAAACGCATTTAAAAATGCAATTTTTATGAGTTTAAACTGATTTTTATCGTGCTAGGACTTTTTACCTTAGACTTCTTCCGCGAAGCCAATTCTTTTTTTAAAAAGAGTTTGTATCATTCTGTTAGAAACTAAAAAAGTTAGCTGCCCCAACTTGCCCCATTTTCAATAATGTGGTTTTAAAAAGTTGATTTTATAAAAAAATTAAAGATGTAAAAGCTAATATATATATATTATATATATATATATATATATATATATATATATATATATATATATATATATATATATATATATATATATATATATATGTATATAGGTATATATATATATATATATATATATATATATATATATATATATATATATATATATATATACCTATATATATATATATATATATATATATATATATATATATATATATATATATATATATATATATATATATATATATATATATATATATATATATATATATATATATATATATAGGTATGTATGTATGTATGTATGTATGTATGTATGTATGTATGTATGTATGTATGTATGTATGTATGTATGTATGTATGTATGTATGTATGCATGTATGTATGTATGTATGTATAAACTATTGAAGAATCATTTAACAACATTATTTTATTTAAATAATAAATAATAACATTTTTTTGTATAACAGTTTTATGAATGCTTTTGAGTTTATTCCGTAAGCGCACATTCCGAGACGCTCCTTCCATAAGGAACTGTTTCGCAAATATTCTTGCCAAATGATTAGTTTCGCAAGTTTCTTTTCGTAAATAGTTGTTAAGGAATTATCATTATTTATTTTTTTCGTTAAATGTGTTACGGAAGGTGCTCGCGTACAACTTCAGCAACTTGAAATACGAAAGATTAAAATGCAAAATTTTCATAAGTTTTTGTTTACGGCGAACAACCCTAATTTAGGCGTTTTTATAGATCTAAGCGAAGCCTTTCATACAGTCGAGTAATTCCATGTCAAAACAACCAGGCCATGCAACCCTATGTCCTTGGATTTTCTTTATATTTTTACCATAGTTAGTACATTATAAAATAAGATAAATCCCAAAATTTCAAGGTCTAACTCCCAACGGTTCGTGAGTAATGGTTGTTTTAATTTTGGCTACTATTATTGATTTGTTCATTTTCCGCCATTTTTAAATTTACATTTCTCCTTATAAAACCAAGTCTTTAAACATGTGAATTCTAAAAATAAGTGACTTAGTTAATCTCAAGGTGAGGAATTTGAATATATAAATAAAAAACTCATTTTATAATTAAAAAGTACCTTAATATCAATTATAAATGTTAAAATAATGGACACCTGCCCCAGTAAAATTTTAAGGTGTGCGGTATATTTTTTAAGCTTAAAATTTCAAATTAGATCATTGTATGTTAGAAGAACATTGTGTGAAAAAATCATTTCTGCCAAATGCATAGTTTAAAAATTAAATGAAAAATATTACAAAAAAAGCAAATATAGTATATTTCGCTTATCGTGGTATTCAAAATAAATAAAATTGATGCATACTTGAATTGATATACAATTTTTTATAATAAATCCATTAAAAAATTATTGATTTACAAATATATACTTATTAATTTTGTAAAAATCTTTTTTTGA
The DNA here is from genome assembly GCF_038396675.1 of Hydra vulgaris. Lineage (NCBI taxonomy): Eukaryota > Metazoa > Cnidaria > Hydrozoa > Anthoathecata > Hydridae > Hydra > Hydra vulgaris. The sequence continues at coordinate 46,516,061 of NC_088934.1, read as the reverse complement.
AAGTTCATATTTGTCTGATATTATTGTTGGTGCACTTATTAATGTTATTACATTGGTAATTGGTATCCAACAATAATCATCGCTTTTCAGCCAGAAAAACTGTTCAGATGGACCGTGTGGATGCATAAACTTTATTTTTATTATATTATATTCTTCATTTTTTTTTCGACTACTGCAATCCACTAAAACGAGTCATATGTACATGCGTAATATTCGTACTTCTGCATTAGCTCAAAATTTATTAAACTTAAATTTTGGTTACTTGATTTTTTAGTTATATTAATAGTTTTTGGATTTATATCGTTACTAGTTTTTTTAAATAACATAGATGTTTTCAAAACTGGTATGCAATGATGAAATCCTCGAGTTCCTGGTATTGTTTTTCCCTTCTCAAATCGTTTATTTTGCGTAGCTCTAACATTAACCTTAGTTTCTTTATCAATTTTAAAGAACTTTATTGTGAGCATTTTTTGAGTGCAAAATTCAAAATTTGCATCGATTGTTAGTATTTGATTTTTCTTTGGACGTTGCAAACTTTCTCTTGCTATTGTTCATTTTACTGTACCGCCTATTGCATCGCAAGAAGATTTGCCGTGACTGGTTGCAAAAAATATCCATTCAGCTTCCAATAAAAAATCTTCTGAGTGATGGCATAGATTTAGAAAATTTTTATAATTTTTATACTGTCCTCCACATCCATCAGAAAAGTTATACAATTTGAAAACTAAACACACTTATAACTGAAAACAAACCTTTTTCATTAAATGTTTATAAATTATATCCCATTTCATTGCATATAAAAGAAGAACTGCATTTTAATGATAAACACATACACACACTGAGTGAGCACCTGTGACTCCAACACTTACGCACCACTTAGGAAGCAGACTGCAAAATTTAGAAATTCCAAGATTAATCCCTGGATTTATAACTTTAAATTGGCTGTACAATTCTTTCAGGTTACACAATAGCAATCGTTTTTGTACTTGTATTCTGTTATTTTTTCCTTTTTCAACACTTACATAATCTTTTTTATCAGACAATGTTTGTGAGTATTCATCATCTTCATAAAAACTTTGAACAATGGAGACAACATTAAGTGGAACACTTTTTTCAATTTTGTCCAATGGGAGTAAAAGTATGCCACTCTCCTGTTTCATACAACGTGCTGTTCGAATAGCATTCACACTAACTTCAAAGTAGTTAGAAGCATAGTCTCTAGACCAAAATTCAGGAGTTAAAGTGAGAATTTTAAATTTATTTTTATAGTCAGAAGCATTTATCTTTACTTTCATCAAGAGTGTCAGTTTATCCAGATCAGATGCTTTATTTTAATCTCTTTTCGAAGAAGACGCAGTAGAATTATCTATAAAATGCGAATTACTTATTCCATAATGGGCTGCTCAATCTTCACCAATCTTTTTTTATTGATTTTTTATATTTTTTCATTGCAGATGCAACACGTTGATGTAAAGCAACAGAATGTAAATTAATTGGAGATTCTCCTAAAACTTCCAGGGATAAATTAATATGAGTAAATGGTTCATCTTCTTCTGTCAATATTTCATCTACTTCATTTTCAGTAGGGTGTTCTACTGATAAAACTGCCTTTGACTAACAGCTAGCACATAACTTCCACCCAGGTAAAACTCTTAATCCTAATGACTCAAAGTGTCTAGCCAACATTAAAATTTACCTAAAAAAAAAAAAGGGTATTTAAGATACGTGTTGTATACTATTACAGATAGTATTTATATATTTGAAATCAAATTACCTTTTATTTTTTTTATGCACTTTATAAACATCACAACAATTGCCATTTTTCTTTTCAAATCTTTTTTCAAAGTAGTGAAAATGGCGATTACAAATGCTGAATAGTTCTTCACAAGCACGCAACTCAGATCTCCATAAAATGTTTTGACGAATATCAGTGCCTAGGTCATGTAGTAAAAAAATCTCTTTATTTCTAGAATATGAGGTTTTATGGCATTCTGACTTCAAAACTTTACCAATATCACATGAAATCATTTTGATAATGAATTAAAAAATGTTATACTTGCAAATTTAAAATGCACAAGTACTAATTACATTATTTATATTGGATTAGTTGCAACATTTAAACTAGATGAATATGTCTGAATTCAGCAATTAAACTTTGATAATTTGGAAAGACAAGGAAACAGGAAAACAAAAAGAAAATTAAAAAATGCATTAAAAAACTTTCATAACTTAAAAAACATTTCAAATTAGATAGGAATTATCATTTTTCCTAAATTACCATGGCAATATATATACATTTATAGTACAAAAGTAAAATATTGACAAAACTATGTATTTGGCAGAAATGATTTTTTCACACAATGTTCTTCAAACATACAATGATCTAATTTGAAATTTTAAGCTTAAAAAATATACCGCACACCTTAAAATTTTACTTGGGCAGGTGTCCATTATTTTGACATTTATAATTGATATTAAGGTACTTTTTAATTATAAAATGAGTTTTTTATTTATATATTCAAATTCCTCACCTTGAGATTAACTAAGTCACTTATTTTTAGAATTCACATGTTTAAAGACTTGGTTTTATAAGGAGAAATGTAAATTTAAAAATGGCGGAAAATGAACAAAACAATAATAGTAGCCAAAATTAAAACAACCATTACTCACGAACCGTTGGGAGTTAGACCTTGAAATTTTGGGATTTATCTTATTTTATAATGTACTAACTATGGTAAAAATATAAAGAAAATCCAAGGACATAGGGTTGCATTTTTTTAAAAAATTGGTTGTTTTGACGTGGAATTACTCAGTCGGTCATATAATTTTTTATCCAAACTCGAAATCTACGGTATAAGAAATTCAAACTAGGCTTAGTTTAAAAGTTACTTGTTTTACAGGAAGCAATATTCATACGAAGGTGGAAAAACGGATAATATGACTATCACATGCGGTGTTTCCCAGGGTTTAACACTAGGACAACTATTGTTTCTAGTTTATATTAATGATTTATATAAGTTTTCTAACATCTTAAACTCAATTTTATTTGCCGATGATACTAAGTTGTTTTATTCCAATGAAGATATCAATATTTTATTTTTAACAGTAAACAAAGAACTTGATAAACTAAGCCAATGGTTTAAATCCAATGAACTATCCATAAACATTATTAAAACTAAATATGCATTATTCCATCATGCTTCTAAAAAAAAAAATTCGATTAAAACTAGCGAATCTTTTTATTGATAATAATTTAATAAAAAGGGAAATATCGTTAAAATTCTTGGGCATAATTCTAGATGAAAATATTAATTGGAGAGAATATATAAATGTAATTGAGAATAAAATTTCAAAAAATATTGGTATATATAAATAAAGCTAAACAGTTTTAGACCAATCTTATTTAAAATTCATATGCTTTTCATTTATACATTGTTACCTAAACTATGCAAATATTGCTTGGTGCAACACCAACGTTACAAAAATAAATAAACTTCTCTGCAAACAAAAACGTGCTATTAGGATTATTACGAATGAAGGTCGACTCTCGAATAAAAAATACTTTTTAATAAACTCAATATACTAAATATTTTCAAAATAAATCTTTATCAAATTCTTACATTTATTTTTAAACTTGATAAAAAAACGGCACCGTCTTTATTTTACTCAATATTTAAAAATATAAATCATATCTACAGCACAAGGTTCTCAAAAAATAACTTTTGTCAAACCAAAATTTATTATTCAGCCAATAAATACTCAATCACAAATCGAGGAGTATAAATTATGGAAACAGTTTTAAATGATGATTTTAAAACACTCTCTTTGCTTAACCTTTTTAAAACAAAACTTAGGCAAACTCTTCTACTAAACGACAATGACATAAGTTTCTTCTAAGGCGTTAAATAAAAGTACTCTTATGATTTGATTTATATAGTTATGAATATATTTGTTAATTTTATATATACATATAAAAAAAAAATCAATTGTAAACTTTCTTTCCTTTTTTATACGTTTTTCGTTTTTTAAATCCACAAAACACACAAACTTTTGTGTGTTTGGTGAATCTAAAATAGAACTTTGAAGTTTTTTTGCATTTCTTTTTGGAGTTCTTTTTGCAATCCAACATGTTACTAACTACCTACGTCAGTTAAAGATAAGGTAATGATGAGGTAATGATAAGGTAGCATCATTATTTATATTAAAGTTCTTATCTATAAAAATTTTTGGATGTATTTGTTTCATAGTTTTAAAGGCAAATGAAGTTGCCGCATTTTTTGAGGAATATTTAAAACAGTCGTTGGAGCTTGGTATATTTTCCCTCTGTAGATAAATTATTAGAGTCATTAAAACTGGATTTCTTATCTTGTCCGTTTTTTGATAGCATGAATAATTTTTTTTGCTATACCAGTTTTGATTTGGTTGTAACTTTTCAATCAACAATTTGTAGACTCCTTCAGTTTTTATGAGATTTTCATCATTTTTATTTAATTCAAAACGGCAGTTTCAACTGGTCCGAAAATGTCAGCAACGTTTTGTAGCGCAAAAAATGTCATTTTTATGAAATGAGATCAAAGTTTAATTCGATTATGGATTTTGTAATACATTTGGTTAGAATTTAAAACTATCAAGCCGTAATAACTGATTTGAATCATAATAACTCACAGGATTCCGTCGAGTTTTTGTGTTTTGAGTTTGAATTTGAGTTTATGTATTTCAGAAATCAGTTATATATGCTTATATATTTATATATTTTATATTTTGTTAGTGCTACACCAGGATCTTCTGTGCTGAAAGAAAAGACACTCGTGTGTCCGATCATTCATCTATATTGAATTTCAATTTGTAAACAATATCTTTGAACGAGTTGACTGATTCAGCACTTATGGTGTCTAAAGATGGTATATTCCATACCTTGGCGATGCGATTGGCAACTTTGGTGTTTTTTCAAATTGGTTTTCAAATCCTTCTATTTCTCTTTTTCTATTATTTAATCCACTTGGTTGACTGAGCTTCATTTTCTTTCCTAGGTTTAACTGAATTTCAATTTCAGACAATAATTGCATTAAAAATTTGGTGATCAAGTTTAAATTCTTGATTGTATAAAGATATACAATCAAGAATTTATGTTTTTTTCTGATAACAGTTCTTTTAAGGTCGTGATGTAGATAAAACCTTACATAATTTATGAATTGAAGGTAAAGGTAAGATTTAAAGCAGTATTTAATAGGGTAGGGTGGGGTAATATGGATTGTTGGGGTAATATGTATCCATGATTTGGGGCAATATGAATATATTCAATAAGTGGAGTAAGTTATCAATACATAATGCTAAAACCTGAAAGTTACCAACAGTTTATGCACACAATTAGCTTCTTTTATTTTGCATTAACAATGTTTATATTTGATTTACATCAATACTTAATATGTAAAAAATGTTATTTTAAAAAATATATAAAAAACATTACGTTTTAAAACTTTTGTCTGCAGACTTTATTAATATTACTTATGGAAGTTTAATGATGTGTATTTATTAGATGGACCATGATATAAGAACATGTAAAATTTAATTTATGAGATCTCTAACCCTTATTGATAAATAAACAAAAATCTAAAATGGGGTAAAATGGATATACAGGTAAAATATTAGTGGGGTAAAATGGATATATACAAATTATATAAAATCCTTCAAACGTCATAGTATTTTATAACAAAATCAAAAGCTTCACGGCATTTAAATATACACTTATGCTCACTTTTGCTTTTTAATAAAGTATTATACATTTTTCAGTTACATATAATAGTTTTATATAACGCTTCAGAACTATTTACATTAAGATCATAGTTCAAATTTGCTTTCTCTGAATAGTTAGGGTAAAATTTTAACTCCTATCTAAATGTTTTATATTTTATTTTTGTATTCCTCTTTACTTTATAATTAAATTATATACTTTAAATAAAGTTTGTTTTAAAATATTTTAGACAAAATAATAAAAACTGAAATAAATTACTATGCCTCGTAAATACCAACGAAAGACTATTGGTATATATGATCATAGCAAATTAATGACTGCCATCCTCTTGTAAGGGAAGGAGAATCAGTATACATTGTATTAAAGTCTTCTGGAATTACTTATGGGACATTATACAGACAATCCCATGATCAAATCCCAAGGAATGAAAAAAGTATTGGAAGCGGTCGTGGGTTTGTTTTAAATAATACTGAGGAAAATCTTTTAGTAGAAGCCCTGATGTACTTAGGCTAATGGCCAGAGTTTACCGCCCTTTGTCGTCTACAAAGCCATCCACTTTTATGATGCATGGTGTCAAAATGGACCAGAAAATGCGATGTATGGTGTAACAAAATCATATGGATGGATGACTATATTTTTGAAAGTTGGATTGATAGGTTTATTATACATAAAGAATTATGAAAAGCCTTTGTTGTTGCTGTGTGATGGACGCAATAGCCATATATCATATTCTACTGTTAAAAAGGCACAACGCAAGTCACGCATTACATCTTCTTGATGTTGTTTTTTTTGCTCCATTGGAATCCCATTGGAAGAAAGTCCTTAAAAATTGGTTAAGAGAAAGCAGACATAAAAATGATGACAAGTCTATATTTCCAACTCTACTAAAAGCTCTTGTCAGTAAGATAGATAACAAACTCCTGAAAAGTGGTTTTAATGGTAGTGGTTCTTACCCTGTTGACAAATCAAAACCTATGAAAAAGTGAATATACAACCAAAATATACAAAAAAACACAGAGCATTTCCAGGCCAAAAAGGGAGGAATTTTAACAGAACAAGATGTTACCGCAAGGTTGCATGAAGAAGAGAAGAATAAAGCTGAAAAGAAGACTGTATCAGTAAGAAAATGAAAACTGCTAGACATAACCAATACAGTTTGACTTTTTAAATACGTGAAAATTAATAAGTGATATTGTATCAAATATAATATGAGTATCCGTATTACCCCACCAGTGAGGTAATTTGAATATATGAAAGTGATGTTAAAAAAGGATTAGTAAGTTAGTTTTTAAAATATATTTATGCTTTACTCATTGTGATGTTATTGTATACACCCTGAATGTAAAGAAAAATAACAAAAATTTTAATGTGGTTGGTTATTAACTTAAAAAAAATTATATTAAAAAAATTATATATCTAAAATTCTATCGGTACCCCCACCCCACCCTATTTCATATAGTAAAATATAAGATTTTGACCTCTTTCGTGTAACAAAAAGAGTAAAAAAACAAAAAAAATTCCCTCTAAATGCTGCCCCTTTTGAAAAATTAATTTTAATAATTTTTCAAAAGTAACTTAAATAAGTGTTTGATTTTTAAAATTAAGCACTTATTTAAGTCGCCTAATTTTAAAAAATCAAACAGCTTAAATAAGTAATTGTGTTTGACTTAATATTGCCACACAAGCTTAAAACCATAGAAAAATGTATTTTTGATTCTATAGGTCAAGTTTATATAAAAATGTTTAAATATTTTTATTATCATTTTTATTTATTTTTTAATAATAATATAATCTTTTTAACTTTAACATTTACATTTTGTTGCTTACTGTACAACCATGACATTTAAGAAAGCTGTTGTATCTTTGTACCAACTATATAGTTGTAAGTAATATATTATTAAAGCATTGGAACATTTGTATCAAAGATTGGCCAGCAAAGAAGTTATAGCGGGATTTCAGTTGACCTATATTGTCATTTTGAGCGGATAGCTATAATTTTGCTAATCGGTTACTTAGTGGACCATTGGCAGCCGCCAAAATTGGCCAGCTGATGACTAGCTGTAACTTAAAGAGTCGTAAAATTATCGACTTACCTTTTATAGCGACTGTCACTAGGTAACCGATCAGCAAAACTCCGAAGAACAACTAAATGTCTATATAGTTTCACTGCGAATCCACTTTATCAATGTTTGCTGATTGGTTATAAAAAAATTGAGAAACTTACGGAAAGAAAATTTATTGGTTTTGCTAAAAAGAAATAAGGTCACAAGCCAAAGAGGGCTATTTTTTCAAAAGCCTAGAGCTTTTTTATTTTATTTTTTTGTCATAAGGCTGGGTCATGGAAGCGAATATTTCTATAATATACTGCACCAAAATTTTTAAATGATAATTCATAAAAATAAAAAATACGATAGTGGTTCAAATTTAGATTATATCCACCTTAACTCTTTTTTTTTAAATCACGTTAATAATATTTAAAAAAGCCGATTGGTATTTTAAAATAAAAGCTCTACATTTAGGTTTTTTTCCATCCATTTTTCATTTTTTTTTAATTGAGTTTTATAGAAAAAACTCCATTTACTTACTTCGTATGCCGTCATGCTTCATCTTAACCAACGCGCTTTGACCCGATGCGTATTCAAATATTTTCTCTATCAAGTTTCAAATTTTTTCTTCAATCATTAACTTTTAAAGTTTACTAAAATTTGTAACTGCATAAATTTAAAAAAATGCATAAATTAAATTTGTAACTGCATAAAAAAAAAAGATTAAAATTTTACTTGAGATGCTTTATTCATTATTGTTTTCATTCATACTTTCTTATTTCATCGTTTATTTTCAATATTTTGTTATAGTTCATTATTATTTGCGTTGTTACTATTACAATGATGTCATTTACAGTTTTTACTCTTATAATACGAAAGATACGAATATAATACGAGTATAATACGAATATAAGATACGAATACGAATAAGATACGAATACAAATAAGATACGAATACGAATATAAGATACGAATATAAGATACGAATTATAATACGAAAGAAAAACTCAATCACCCTAATAGACAATATTTTAACAACAGATGTATATAACAGTAACATACAAAAAGGCATTATAAAATCAGATATATCAGATCACTTTCCCATTTTTCTACCAATCAACACAATTTTAACTCCTAACACTATTAAAAGCCAAACTATAATAAAAACGTATTTTTAACAAAAAAAATTTAGAAACGTTCAAGTATCAATTATCAGTGTTAAACTAAAAGCATATAAATTTTAATGAAGACATAAATGTAATCTATAATAAGATCTTTAATACATTCTTCTCGGTGTACATTGCAAATTTTCCCGTTTTCGAAATAACCTTAAAACCAAAAACCTTAAAAAGTCCTTGGATTACCAAGGGTCTTAAAAAGTCTTCAAAAATTAAACAAAATTTGTATATAAAATATTTAAAAACAAAATCTCATGCTAATTTACGCATATATAAAAACTACAAAACTCTATTTGAAAAAATTCGTAAAAACCTGAAAAAATATTATTACTCTAATCTTATTACTAAATATAAAAATGACTCAAAACAAATATGGAAAATATTAAAAGAAATAACGGGGAATCAGAAAACCTGTTCAAATTTCCTTCCGAAAATGATTAAAATAAACAATTTATGTGAATATGAACCAAATGAAATGGCGGAAAAATTTAATAAATACTTTACTGATGTCGGAAGTAGGCTGGCTGATAGGATTCCTTCTACGAATATTTTCTTTAATGATTTTTTGACAACTTCTAATAATTTACTTTCTCCCCATGACTTATTCCTAGATTTATCAATTGAAGAGTTTGAAAGAGCCTTCAAATCTCTAAAAAGACACAAAGCAATCGGTGCCGATGGAATAAACGGGAACATAATTATAAATTGCTTTGAAAGTTTGAAAAATATTCTATTTAAAGTTTTTAAAACATCTATACAACAAGGGGTTTTCCCTGACCTATTAAAAATTGCTAAAAGTTATCCCGATTTATAAAGACGGAGAAAAATTAAACGTCAATAATTATCGCCCTATTTCTATCCTTCCTACGTTTTCAAAAATTTTAGAAAAAATCATCTTTGAAAAGACATACAACTACCTGATTTTAAATAATTTACTATATAAAAATCAATTCGGCTTTAAAAAAAATAGTCCAACTGAACAAGCCATTATTCAGTTTACACGTGAAGTCTCAAATTCTTTTGCTAAATCACAATATACACTTGGTGTTTTTGTCGATTTATCAAAGGCTTTTGATACAGTCAATCATGATATCCTACTTAAAAAACTTGAGTTCTACGGAATAACTGGTAAATTGATCAAATGGTATAAAAGCTACTTGTCAAATAGAAAGCAATTCGTCTACCACGGAGAAGATATGCTTCCTATTGATTTTCAAAATAAAACATTAATTGAAATAAAATGTGGTGTTCCATAGGGTTCTATACTTGGTCCACTTCTCTTTTTAGTATACATCAACGATCTAAATAAGGCCTCGAACCTTATGAGCATCATGTTTGCAGACGATACAAATTTATTTTTATCAAACAAAGACATTAACAAACTTTTTTTAAGTATGAACGAAGAACTTATAAAAATTTCGACTTGGTTTAAATGCAACAAACTAACTATTGACAAAACAAAGTGGATCCTTTTCCACTCCTCAACAAAAAAGCGTTTTTTGCCCAATGATTTACCAAAACTCTATATTGATAAAGTAGAAATAAAAAAAGATTCCGTTTTAAAATTCCCAGGTATTTATCTTGACGAAAATATGACATGGAACAAAAGTTGCAAAAAGTATTGGAATCCTCTATAAGGCCAGAAATTATTTAAATAAAAATAATTTAAAACAACTATACTACTCATTTATTCATAGCTATATAAACTATGCAAATATTGCCTTGGGAAGTACAGGTAAAAATAAATTGCAATGTCTTTACCGCCATCAGAAACATGCAATGCGTATAATATATTTTTTAAATCGTTTTTCAAATACAAAACCTTTATTCAAAGATATGAATGTATTAAACGTTTTTGAACTTAATTTGTATAATACTTTATGTTTTACGTTTTGTTGGATGAACAACCCTTTATTACATGTTTTTCCATGCTTTATATAAGGTTACTTTCTATATATGTTTGTGTGCCACAAAATTTGAAATCAATTTTTGAAAGCTTTTTTCTCAACCAATTTTGCTCAAATTTTGCACACTTAATCATTTTCGATGACAATACAAGGAAATGGAAAAATTTGACCAAAAAAAGTTAATTAAGTTAACAAAAATTTAATTTGTATTTTCCCATACATTTTATTTATTTGATATGAATTGCGTATTAGTCACAAAAATCATTGATTTGCAAATTATTTGCAGTTTCGAAGATATTAAAGCGCAGCGATTCAAAACCTTTTGTTTTTTAAGTCTTAAGTTATTAAGTTAAAAAACAAAAATTTAGTAAAAACAGTAATTTTTAAATTTAAAAAAAAAAAAACAGTAATTTTTCCTTCTACAAACGATAACAAAAAAAGAATTTCTAGGCCCAATAGAATCCTGCTTGCATAAAGCATGGATTTGAAAAAAGAATTTTTTTTTGATTTACTAGTTAAAGATCTATTTACCTTTAAAGAAAAGAATAAATATAGTTTGCGAAATAAAAACTATTTAATAGAACCCTTTTGTCAAACAAAGTTTAATCAATTTTGTATAGATTATCGAGCACCTTATCTCTGGACTAAAATTGTCCAGCCTAATTTTGATTCATCTCTTTTTCTGTTTTTAAAAACAAATTAAAGAATATTATTTTTTCAACGGATAATATATTGAAATATTTTTGAGATATTATTTTAACAATTTATTATTTGAAATGTTTTGGATTGTTATTTTGTCATAATCTACTTGTATTATTTTATATTATATTTATATTGTAATTTTTATATGGTTTTGGCGACAAGATCGTTATGATCTTCTTCCAGATTCCAAGTTTATATATTTATATATTACATGTAAATCACGACATGTAAATAATGTAAACTAAAATTAAACTTTAAAAAAAAAAAAAGAAAAAGATCATTTAAGGTGGCACACAACTGAAAATAAGTAAGTTATTTGAAAAAAATCAATTTTTTGATTTTTTGGTATTTTGATTATATAATCATTCTTTCAACATATACAAAAACAATTAATCTTAAAAATGATGTAAAAGTTGATTTAATAGCATTTTAGTAGATGACAGTTAAAAATAAATTCCCTAACAACGCCTTAGCAACCGTCCAACATTTGAGTTTTTATGAATTTAAAACAATAAAATACAATCACAAATCATGATTTAATAAAATAAAAGAAACAAGTGATAGTTACATCCCAGATGAACTTTGATAATTATTATGTTCTTCTTATATATTTTTTAATTGTTTATGCGACACAAAGATCGCAAAAAGTGATCAACGGAGCCATCCAGTTACGTAGACATGGGAGATGTGAAAATAAAAACAGATTGTAGATGGTGTCATTGAATAAAAAATAAAAATCATAAGAAAATATAAAATGTATGGCAAGACTTTTGTGAAGTAGAAAAACGAAGAATAGACGAAAAAAGGGCATGGGGAGAAATAACTAACGCTCTAGTCACTCTGTGAATAGAACATATGCAACAAAGAACAAATATTTGATAAACTGGTTTTAGAGACTGTTGATGTCTACAGGTGTGATGGTGTAATGCATTAGTATGTACCGTTTGGTCGTTTCGTATGGTCTCGTTATGTTTTCGTTCACTTTCAAATCGGGTGAATAGAAAGCTAAACACACTCACTCCTTGCGCTTATGGGCTAGCACATCAGAGCCAAACGTATAACCTACAGAATAGATTTCAATTGATCGAATGCACACATTAGCCACAACCCATCGCTCTTAGCCAAAAGAGCTACTGCCCCGTGCTGGTGTGGAATGATGTACTATGGAGTGAGATTTTAGATCCCAGCACATAGTCAGCGAGCGCTGATCCGACGTGCATTGTGGAGCTTCCGAATAAACGTCTGCGTGAGTATCAGCGTAGTCATTAGGTTATTGAGCGCCGTAACCGCATCCAGCGGGATAGCCTAATATCCGTATTGTCGTTGTGGTGTATATTGGAAAAAGTTGGGGCTCACCACCCACAAAGAATAAATTTGTTTGTTTATGCGACACAATGGTCGCAAAAAGTGACCAACGGAGCCATCCAGTCACGTAGATCTGGGAGATGTGAAAATAGAAGTAGATTGTAGATGATGTCATTGGGTGAGAACCATAAATAAATATAAAGACTATTTTGTAGGAGGAGGAAAATATTAGGACTCAGGGATTAGGTGAACAATAACTTACGCTCTAGTCATACTAAACAAATGATAAAACAACGGTCTATGAGTAAACAAGTCAATATCGATACACGTGCATGTATGCGTATGTGTTAAAATAAACAATTTTAATGTATAGAAATAACACAAAGCAAATAGAAAATAGTAATTAATAATTATGAGTAACTTACCGTTTCTTCTATGGCTGAAATGTGTCTTATAAATATAATAAGTAAATACCACTCATAAACATCGAAACTAAGAATGTTTGTCGTTAGTATAAAAGTAGTTAGTAGAAAATATGGTAGAAAATGACTTGAAATATAAATCTTGCCTGATAAGTAGAGACAAAAGCAAAACAGACTCAGATAAATTAACGCAAAACAGATAAATTAACACAAAACAGACTCAGATAAATTAAAAAATGATTAGCCAGAGATAAAAAAAAAATACAGACATATAATCAGTAGGCAGAGAATAGTGAAAAAATAAACAGATGAGACAATAAATGCGATTTTTTACTAATAGCATATAACCACTGAAAAACGTAACGTTTAAAAAAGATATTGTTGACAAAACGACCTAACGAACGTTAGTGAACACTGTATAGTGCAACCACAACAAACTAACTTAGCGACGTCAGATCAAGAAAACTAGATAGAAACAAAAAAGAAACAAAAAACCTCATGAGATTGTGATATGTCAAAACTTATCTAGTAGTATAGTACATACAAACGAAGAATACATGTGTTACAAAAATACGCTTATACGTATTTTAGTGAAAAATTTTTTGCGCTGCTATGCTTCTCGCAAATATGCGGTCTCATTTTTTTTTTTTTTTTTTTTTTGCCGTTAAATAATACATACAGTTTCGAAGCACATAAATAAAAATAAATATTGGCAGGGCAAGAAGAAGACTAATTTAGCCTTATTACCGAGCCCTATTCTCATGTATTTACAAAAACCGTAATATTTAAATATCTATAGTTAACAAACTATTTATAAAAAAAAAAAAAAAAAAAAAAAATAAAAGTAAAAAAGTAAAATAGATAACAATTCCTTATCATTTAAAGAAAAACTTAAAGAATAAAACTTTAAGGACAGAGTAAGACCATTTTTTCAGAATAAGAAAAAATAAATAAGATATTATCATTTATTTAAGAATTAAAAATTTAAAGTAAAATTTAAAAATAAGAAGTAAATAAATTAATATACACCATAGAAATAACAAAAATAAATTAGTCAACTTCATAGAAATAACGTAAATAAATTAGCAAACGTCATAGAGGTAATACCATAACAAATAAAAAAAAATAAAAATAAAAAATGTTGATACACTCAGTGACATTTTGTATTAATTATTTTATGTATTTGAGTTTTAATTAAAAAAAACATTTAAAATCGGATATATTAAAATCCATAAGTAAGAATGCTTGTTTTGATTCATTTTTAAACTGCTCTATACTAGTTTTATGTGTATTTACAATTTTGGGAAACATTTTCCACAAGTAGGGTCCACGATAAAGAACTGAATATGAAGTTAGTTTTGAATTATATTTTGGGACAACAAAGTTGTTACTTGAAAATTTTGTTGGATATTTATGAACTATTTTGTCAAAATAGGATTGAAATATTTTAGGAGATAATCCTAAATTTGTTTTATACATGAACATTAAAACTTGGTGTAAGTTGATTTTATATATATTTAATGCTCCAAGTATACGCAGAAGAGGCTCACAAGGTAGTGTTCTATTAGCTCCAAAAATTATTCTGCATGCGTGTTTTTGTTTACAGTACAATTTTTTTAATTCACACGTAATAACACAAATTCACACGTAATTACACGTAATAACTCATTCACACGTAATAACACAAATCTGGATAAATATACAAAGATAAGGTCAAAAAAAGTTTATGAACAAAACTATATAATAAAGAACAAATATTTGATAAACTGATTTAAGAGACTGTTGATGTCTACAGGTGTGATGGTGTAGTGCATTAGTATGTACCGTTTTGTCGTCTCGTCTGGCCTCGTTATGTTTTCGTTCACTTTCAAATCGGGTGAATAGAAAGCTAAACACACTCACTCCTTGCGCTTATGGGCTAGCACATCAGAGCCAGACGTAAGACCTACAGTCATTACATACAGTAAAAGAAACAAGTGATAGTTACATCCCAGGTGGATTTTGATAATTATTATGTTCTTATTATATATATTTTTTTTTTTATTTTTGCTTTTTTTACGATATATATTTTTTTAAACTTTTAAACACATTTTCTCATTAACGATACTTTGTAACATAATAAAATTTTCAGAATTTATTTATTATAATATAATACTTAGTTTAACCCTCAGAATTTTACTGAAAATCTATAAAAAGTGAAATATTGACGTTTAAAGTGCTGGATTTATTGATGTTTCATATATATATTTGGTGATTTTGTTAAAAATGCAATATTCTGTAAAATAATTTTAATCACAAAAAATACCACGGTCAAGCAGGGTAAAATATGGCTAGGAAACTATGTTCAAAATTTTAGTTCAAGTTGTTGAGACAAAATCAAGTTATTAGGTTTTGAAGATTTACTAAAAACGCGTGTTTTACAACACATTTTTGGCCATTATGGATAGTAAAACTTTAAAAAAAAATAGTTGTTTTTTATTTTATTTTAATATAAATTTATTCTCATCAAAAAAAAAAGTCATAAGTTTGGTTATTTAAAAAAGACTTGTTTTCAGTTGTGTGCCACCTTAAATCAAACAAACTTCTATCATTCAAAAACTCATGGAAACCGAGGATATATTGAGTTCCTCTGAGGATTCCAATTGCATGAGCTCAACTAAAAGCACTAAAGATACTAAAACTGTACTAAAATCAACATTTATCTGAAAATAAACAAGTAAATTTTAATATTAAAAAAGATTTTTAGATCTTCAAAAGTTCTAAGATTTAATCAAAATACCTCCGCGGAAGTTTTAAATTTTAAGGGCTGGTAACTTTTTTAAATTTACAGGAAAAATTTTCCATTAAAACTACCGGTTACCGGTTACGGGAAAGCTTTAACTTTGTTACAGTTTAATTTAAAAAAAATCAAATTATAAACAATTTGTTTGTTTTAATTTATGTACTTTTCACGATTTTAAAGTAGTTATTTTAAATTGCTTTAGTATGAGGTACAAGATTTTTGTTACAAAAATAAAAAGGTCGCAGTTACATCTACAGCACTCACTTATCTGTAATTAAATCAAAATAAAATTCATTTCAAAGTCATATCAAAATAAAATTTATTTCAAAGTTATATCAGGTAATTGTTGATAATCTGAATATTTGCAACCGGTTGGAGTCAAATATTTTTTGCGGAAGTTGAAAACCAACATCGAAGAAAAATGTTTTCTAAACTCTTTACTCTGAAAACAGTATACAAAAGGGTTTACAAATGAATTTGAAAATCGCATTAAAACAAATATTTGTGAAGCTATTCCATTCCAAGCAAAAAAAGGTTTATGTATTGATGATAAGACAAATAGTAGTTGGTTCGGTATAATACAAATACAAAACGCTACGGCAATAATAACAATTGTTTTTATTGTTCCTACCTTACGATCATGAACAACATCAATTTTAATTATTTTGCTCGTAGGCGTAACCATTGATTTTCTTAATAACTTGTCAATTAATTTAAGCGACCAAAAAATCTGGTAAAAACAATACGAAATAACTACAATGGGAATTATCGTGTCAACAGTAAATAAAATAATCTTAAGAACGGCTGACTGGTTTTGCGATAAATTATACCGACAGTAGTTTCCAAATTCTTTTTTTTCTGTATCATAAACTAAAAAATATGCACTTGAAAATTGTACTATTAAAGCAAGTAAGTAAATTGCAACCATAGATAGTAGTTTGGTTCTAAATGAGTATGCATTTAATTTAAAAGTCTTACGGTACAAAATTGTATTTCGTCTCTCAATTGCAATGTACACAAGTAAAAAAACTGAAGCATCTAGAAACCAATAGGGTAAAAAATAACCTGTCACAAGCATACACATCCAATCTCCCTTTTTACCTATGGGATGTTTCATTTTAAAAGAGTCTGTTGACATATAATAAACTGGTAAACCAAGTACTGATACCAAAAAATCGGCAAGTGCTAATGAAAATATGGCGACATTAAATGATGATTTGCGATTAATTTTTTTTGATAGAAGAATAACGGTCATTACAATGCCATTTCCAATAATTCCGAATATTCCAATTATAGCATACCAAAATAGTTGCCATGTTTCTTTTTGAAATGCTGACGTATACTAAAATTAAATAAAGAATTATTTACGTCACTGCTTAATGTCACTATCAGCCATAAACTTTATAAACCATAATATTATTTAATTTATTTTTTCGATAAATAATAACCAGAATTTATTTTAACTTGTTTTTTTTTTTTTTTTTTTTTTTTGCAAAAGAATAAATTTCCTGATAGAATGTTTATAAGATTTTGGTATTCAAAATAAGTAATGTATAAATATATAAATTTTTATATCAAATGAGGATGGTTTGTAAAAAGTTTTCACGCGGTGGACGACTTATATAATTTATCTACAGATTTAAAACTTTATCAAAAAATCATTCTGCGTTTTTATTAATATAAACATATATATATATATATATATATATATATATATATATATATATATAATAATAATAATAATAATAATAATAATAATAATAATAATGATAATAACAATAATAAAGATAATTAGCAGAAAAATTATTTTTTTATAAAACAACTAGAGCAAAAACCAATAAGCACAAACACCCAAAAAACAATAATGTTTTTTCAAATAACTTATGACAAAGTTGAATTATTTATAAAAAAGAAAAATTATTAAAAATAAAAATAATTAGTAAAGCAAGTACATTGGGTTAAGAAGTGATTACAATCCTAACATTTTATGTGATTGCAATCCTAACATGCTGTAGGAAAACATGCTATAGGAAAACCTTTTGTAGAAGTTTTCCATTTTTTGTAAATAAATAAGCAGGGTTGTCCCTAGAGAGGATTTTATAAATATAAGTATAACAGAATTATAAATATAACAGACTTGTTCAAGATATTGTGTTTTAATAAAAGTTTTAAAATGCATGGAATTATATGTGTTGGCAAAGTGCTGTCAAGTAAATAACAAAATAGGTTTATCATTAGCAGTTGATGACATTCATAAAATGCCATTAACTTTTTTGCAGTAAATAATTTGTCAGCTAAATCAAATTTTTTTCTTCTTATTATTTTTTTACTTTTTTTGAAATTAATTGTAAAACGAAAAGTGAAATTAAGGTGAAACGAGAAATGTTTTCAAATTTAAGTTTGATTCGCGTTTAGGTCCGAGTAATGAATTAACTCTTTTTTAACAAGTTTTTTGAATCAGTTTGCTTTACTATTGAAAAAGTTTTTTTTTTTTTTTTTAATAACGATTTTTCATTGAGAAAAAAATAAAAAATAAAAATACAACTAAAAAAAAATAATAATTCTGATTTGCCACCTTATCCCCCTACCCTCCAACCCACATGTGTCTGCGCCTGTCAATTATTTACGAACATTAATTACGTACAGATTTAAATTTAGAATAGTTTTAAGTATAAAGTTTTGTTATATTCATTGTAAAAGACAAATAATTTATTAATTGTATGCATGACCAACTAAAATAATCTGAAATTTTTTTTTTATATCGGCGTTTTTGTTTTCCTGTCTAAAATGTAGATTGAATAAATTTTACCAAATTTATAAAAATCATATTATCCCATTTCGTCTACCCTAAAACGCGTAGGAAAAAACATAGAAAATAATTTTTCAATTCCACAAAGCAAACATTTTCTCACCTTTTTATTCTAAAAGTTCTAAAAGCAATGGTAACCATAAGAAAAAATGAAGTGGAAATTAAATAGCTTACCTCAGTGTTATTCATTTACAACTTTATTTTTACCAATCTTTATATAAAATATTTTAATATTCTTTTTTAAACCTTTGTAAATGTAGGAATAACGATAACAAAAATCAAAAAGGAAACATTACATTATTTTTTAAGACATTTTTAATAGATAACACAATAATCTATTACTTTTGAAATAAAATCCTATTTGAACTATCCAAAAAAATTGTTTTCAGTTTCGAATATTTTAATTATAGAAAAGGTAAAATAATTGCATTTCATTTCCTTTGACATTGTTTATTATAATAAAAACGTAATAATCGTGTTTGTTTTAAATAAAAATATGATTGGACATAATTCTTAATAAACATTTTTTCTGTTCGTCAGAAGAGTTTTAGTGTCCTCCCTCTCAGAGCTGCTTTTTAAAATAAAAAAAATCGTGCGTCTTTAAGGAGATTTATTCTACATTTCGAAGGTTCTCAAGTTTTTTTGTATTGCCTTCTGCAATTTTCAAGAAATTTTCGAAATCAAATTTTACATTTAACAAGTAAATCAATTTTTATCGTGAATGATAAAGAAAATATCTAAAAAGATTCATACTGTAATATATCAAAATATATTAAATGTATTAAATATATTTAGATTTTTGTATACGCCTTATTAGTTAAATTTATTAACTATTTATACGCCCATTTACTTAAATTTATTTAAAATATTGTACTTACAGCACAGTTACAAAACGAGATTTAGTTATAAATGCAAAAGGTCATACCATTCAGTCGCTTACAGTGACACTTAAGGTCAGGGCTGTTCCGAAGAGATCTTGAAGGAAGGTGGAGGCGGGGGAGAGTTGACGTATCTGTATTTTGCCAATTAAGGCCTAAAAAGTTTTTTTTCCGACTAAGATCAAAAAAAGAAAAAAAGTTCTTGTTCGCTGACATTTACCGATTGCCAACTATAGATCTAATTTTGCCGAGACCAGTGTCCGACTTGCTGACTATTAAATTTCGTAGGAGGTTAAATAGCCCTACACCTCCCCCCTCAAGATGCCTCTTGCCTAATGTCTTCCAGCTCTTACTTCACCTCACCACCCCCTCTCTTCACTTAAAGCCAAAGATTGTAAAAAAAAGTATTTTTACTTAACTTTTTGAATGTGCAATAAACCTTTTTCAATATTAAAAATATACACAAAAAAAGCAAGTTGCGCAGCTCGCAGTTTGCGTAAGTATAAACTAAAAAGACGTAATTTTGGCGTCAAAAAATCCATCCCATCAAATTAGTTGAACTTGTAAACTAACATTACAAACGAAAAAAATAATCACACTATGGGACTTACAATGACACTGACTAAACAGACTATGTTCTAGTAACCTTAGCAACCTGTTCTAGTAACCTTATTAAACTTTCTGCAAATAAAAATGATTACAAATTTCTTAAGCCACAAAACCGGTAAAATAGGGTGATTGCTATACCAACTGTAAATCGACACTTATCCGTAGGTTTCAAAAAACACCCGGAACTTCGCGACACGTAGCTTTTATAAATAACAATGCCATGCTCTTTTGTTTGAATATAAAGAAACCATTAAATATCGTTACTTTTATAAATATAGTCTTTTTGAATGTACGATAAGTATGAATCAAAAATATGTCCAATGAGTCTATGTCATTTTTATTCTTATATTAAAAAAAGAAACTCCATAACTAAAATGATTTAAATAATTTATCTTAAAAATTTATCTTAAAAAATTTAATTCATAACTATGTAACAGTATTCACTTCTCTTCAATTTATATACCTAAAAAATGGTAGGTATAATTCGTGTAACACGGTGAGTTATCTTAATAAAATGTTTTTATTAACTTCTCCTCCCCTTATCAAAAAAAAAAAATTTGGCAGTAAAGTGTGTGTGAAGGGGGAAGGGATCATAACCCACCATTATCACGGCATGTGATATTAATAAATTGTTACAAATATGCTAATGTTTTAACTAAAACCTTAAATTAGAAACAATTTACATCACAAATAAGATTTACGCCACACAATAAGTGACAACAATATATGCAATAAGTGACAACAGTATATACGTTAAGTGACAACAATATTTAGGATAAGTGACAGCAATACACACGATAAGTGACAACAATGTAGATGATATAATTTTATGATAAGAGTGAAACACCTGCGATAAGACAAAAAAAAACATTAAAAGTTCGATAAAAATTAGTGCATAAATGATTTAAATTTCAGATCAAGAACGAGTTTAAATGAACCCATAAAGAATTACATTTAAAATTAAAAAAGTTCATTTCTGAAATAAACTTTATTAATTTAAATGTAATTGAACCTCAATTTTAAATGTAACTGAACTCTTAAAGAATTACATTTAAAATTAAAAAAGTTCATATTATACAATGTTCATAACTATATGATAAATATTTTTGACTTTCGTTTACGCGTCACAGTATTTACATATTGCAATCGAAGTTTTGTAAACAACTGATCTGCGTTCTGTCGTTACATCATTTCAACTACTTCTAAAATAAAAAATATAGGAATTTCTTTTAAAAACGATTTAAAAAAACAGAAAATTAATTTTAGACAAAATTTACATAAGTTTTATCTAGTTTACTTAAATTGTAATAAAAATTGTAATAACTTTTAATAACAGGAATCTTTTAATAACAGCAAGCATTGTTTTCAACGATTAGCAAAATAAACTTTTTTTAAATGGTAATGTATTAACATACATACATACATATATAAATATATATATATATATATATATATATATATATATATATATATATATATATATATATATATATATATATATATATATATATATATATATATATATATATATATATATATATATATATATATATATATATATATATATATATATATATATATATAAGAAGGCTAAAAGGGGAAATATAACAATTGTTAGAAATGTATAAAAAAATCAATAAAGTTGAACTCATCAATCCACCTTTGTTTAAAAATCCTAATATTAGAGTTCACACTAATATTAGGATTTTACCTAATATAAGTGTGGGCTCTAATATTACGCTTGCTTCCAGACATCAAGAGCAAACTCTACACATATGTTTATACTTAAGTCAATTAGGGATGCATTGAAGATAATTGCGATCATTGAAGTTTGGGAACAAAATAGCTCTAAAACTTTATTCCCTAATCTGCTTAATAATCTCAGAAAAGTGAGGGCAACAAGTGGATAAAACATTTATTTTATGATTCTCAACTTAATATATTCGCCAATAAATTTTAAATTTCATAGTATAATCTCTCAAACCTGTAACCCCCTCAATTTGAGTAAGTTACAAGTCCACTTAAATGAAGTAGATGCTTTATCAAGTGCTCGTATTATTATTATTTTTGTTATTATTTTTATTATGTATTATATCATTATAAATATATAATAAAAAAATATCTCAGTGGGCAAATGACATCAATCGTTGGATTTATATTAGATTAAGTTAGGCAACATCGACCAACTAAGTATAACTTTGTGTTAAGTTGACTACACTAAGGTCTATCAATTAGTGTCAGTTATTACAACGTTGTAATTCATCAGAATTACGACGTTGTGATAACGTTGGTTCACTACCATTATTTATATTAGAGTTACAAAATTATAATAACATTGGTTATATTTTAACATAACATTGGTAATATTTTTGTTTTTAATTAGAATTATAACGTTTTAAAACTTTAGTTACACTATCGTTATTTTTCATTGGAATTACAATTAATGTTGTAATAACATTGGCTACACTAATATCTCACGATATATCAATATCGAGGATTTCGTCTATGATTGAACAAGGTAAATATTTATGTAAATAATATAACAAAATTGCTTTGAAAGCCTCCTTGACAAAAGTCAAGGAGGCTTTCAAAGCAATTGGAATCACCGGGATTACGATTAAGTCAGTATGTCATCTAAGAAAAGGTAAAACATCGTCAATAATTCACCTAGCCTTCTTCAAGTCTGTCTTTCTAGCCCAGCCGAGCGAAGCCTGGTGCTAAATGCAGGAAGCTACCACAAAGCTAAAGAGTTTAAAGGGATATATATATATGCGAGGAAAAAAAATTTAACAAGATTTGCAATCTATTGCTTTAAGTAAGGAAAATATTCTTCTTGGATCAATATACCAACCCCATGATCTAAACGACACGATGCTCTTTGAGACTATAGCGTCACTAGCTGAATCGAAGGCGGTATTTAACATTACTGAATGCGCAACGATGCTGATTTACAATGATTTTAATTTCGCACACAAAAATTACGAACAAATAGACATAGGTGGAGGAGTAGCCACATTAGGTCATGTTTCCAAAAACTGGCCTTGCGATACGGCTTTTCAGACATGCTTTGCGGTTAATCATCTATCACAAGTAATAGCTTTTGCGACATATAACGGGTGATAACTAAAAAATGAGAATTTTAATATCAGGCTATAACAAAAAGCAAATGTTTAGAAAATAAAAGTTATATTTATTTAAAGAAACGGAATCAATATTTTCTTCAAACATTGGTTTTGGTATACTTCTTGATTAAAAGCCAAATTACTTGGCTTAAAAAATGGCTTGGAAATGTACATCATCATTTTCTGTTCAAAATTGTGTTTAAATTTGTATATTACTTTTGTAGGTGTTGCAGAACTTTTATCTGTATAATATTGATCATTTCCTAGAACTTGCGTTTTGGAGAGGGGGAAGTAACTTTCGTCATCCAAAACAAAACATTTTCTAGAGTAATTTTGGGTCATCCAACGGCATTGATATTTCACAGTTGATATTTGTTGCTCAGTGTATTCTGGTGCTTTTTTTTTTGGCAGACTATTCTTTGTTTTTTCAACGATTTGCAGATATAAGACTGCGTACACTTGAACTTTTCTGCAGTATCTCGTTGACTTATTGAATCATCGTTGTTGAAATTACAGTGTAGCAAACAAAGTTCCTTCTTGTTAGTTATTTTTGCTGGTCTTTCACTACCATATTTACGATTGGTTGTTAAGGATGCCAAAATACAGCAAATAGTTGAAACTGGAACATTTTCGGTTTTAAAATGATTCACAGTAAATTTTTTTGAGATTTTCGTGCATTCGATAGAACTGTACAATGCGCTCGCATAGAACATCTTGTTTTAACGGCATTTTAAACACAACTGAGTTAGCTGATGCAAAACAAAACATATGATAAGTTGTTAACAGAGAGAGTACAATTTCACATTGGAGTACTTTTCCTTTTTTTGACTTTTGCGGTTTGATTTCAAAGGGTTAGAATTATTCTCATTTTTTAGTTATCACCCGTTAGACACTCTCTGCTATGCGCACCAAAAATTACTCGAGATCTAATCATTAGTGACGAGCCAGATCGTATCATCAATATCAAAGAGGAAACTCCATTGGAGGCTACTGTTCAAGTACAAGCACACAGCTTAATTTTGAGAATTTTTAAGACCACGAAAGTTGAAAAGAGGCATCTACGCGGATACGCGTATTTAGGAAATAAAGCAGAGTACAAATAAATATCAAAATACATAGAATCACTTGACTGGAAAACTTTATTTAGTGGCCTCTCATTAAACGAATGCTATAATGTTTTCGTCAAAAGAGAAAGTACGCTTGCAAGATTTATATACCAACTACGAACACTCCCTATGTCGAAGTTGCCAATCCATGGGTAACACAGACATTTAAAGAGGAAATAATTAAAAAAAGAACTCTTTGGGCAAAGTACCGAGCTGCTGGGCGCTTTACGCACGAAATCCTTCTTAAAATATGTAACGAATCATGCAAACAGGTTGCAAAAAAAGTTAAAAAAGCAGTGCTAAATTACGAATTAACAATAGTACAAGTCTCAAAAAGTAACCCAAAATTGATTCAAGTCTATATTACCAAAATGCAAAAACATCAAATACGAGTTTTACGGAACAGTACAGGTGAAAACACATTTAATCAGGAGAAAATATGTGGAATTTTAAATGAATACTTTCAATCGGTTTTTGTAATCGAGTCGCAAGGTCCAATGCCAGATTTCAAACCAAGGACGGAAGCGATATTTACAGTGCAGTTTATTGCACGTGATGAAGTACAGAAAAGACTTGAAAGACTTGACAGGAACAAGACAATGGTCATTGACGGCGTCTACCAAAGGCTATTCAAAATGTTTGCTGCAGCGTTTTCCGTTCCATGTACCCTTATTTTTCAGACTTCTCTTTCTAAAGGTGATGTGCCTGACGACTGGAAGCGCTCAAATATAACACCGATATACAAGAAGGGCTCCAAACTAAAAGCGTTTAATTACAGACCAGTATCACTCATTAGTATCCCTTGTAAAGTTATAGAACGTTTTGTTCGAGACCAGATTTTAAATCACTGTATAATAAACGGTCTTATATCAAAAAACCAACACGGTTTTGTTTTCAAAAAGTCGTGCTTGAAACACTGGATCTTTTAACAGAATCTATATACCAGGGATACGCTACAGACGTAATCTCCTCGGATCTGGCAAAAACTTTCAACAGAGTTCCACACAATAGACCTCTCCATAAAGTTCAAAACTACGGAATCAAAGAGGAGCTTCACGCATGGATTAAAGCATGGCTCTCAGGAAGGCAGCAGAGAGTTGTAATTGGAGATCGTACATCAGATTGGAAAAACGTTATTAGAGGCGTACAGCAAGGTTCGGTCTTAAATCCATTACTGTTTGTTCTGTACATTAATGATCTTCCAGACAAATTGGAACATCAGATCAAACTCTGCGCTAATGACAGCAAAATTATCGGCGTAATAAAATCTGACCAGGACGCTGAGAATCTGCAAGCAGACTTAGACAAAGCCATTAAATGGTTACATTGTTGACTCATGCTATTTAATACTGAAAAGTGCTAGAAAAAGTTCAAAACCGTGCTTCAAAACCATTTCTGAGATTAGGCATTGCACCGCCGAGCAGCGAAGAGTCATGCTAGGTCTTACGACACTTCAAGAAAGAAGAATAAGAGGTGATTTATTTCTGATGTTTAAGCTCATGCGTGAAATCGATAAAATAAACATTTACGTGCCATTCAACCGTTCTTCGTTGTCAAAGTATATTATGCGCGGTCATAATCAAAGACTTGCACAGCAAAGAGTACTCAATTGCATGCCAAGAGAGAAATTTTCACGAACCGTGTTATTTTGAAGTGGAATATCCTGCCCCAAATAGTAATTGACGCGACTTCGGTGAACATATTCAAAAATCGACTAGATGAATATAGAGCTTCTATTTAGAACTTTTTTTATAAGTTCGAACCTGAACATGTTCGAACTATTACCCAAAAAAGTTCAAACAATTTCGACCTTTATTTTAGTTATGTTAAATCAGACAAAATTAATACAAAATATGCGTATTATTTAAAATGCGTATTAAAGTATACAAAGTATTTATTTGTTTATCATCATTAATTAGGACAAAAGTAAATAACACCAACGATTACTTTTCAAATTTTGCTTTAAAAAAGTGCATCAAAAGTTTTGTTATTTACGGAACTTCTTATTTTAGAAGCAAAAAGTCCAAGGTTTGAAAAGCAACTCTGTGAACATTTATTTCAATAATATAGAAGTTGTTATGAAAAATTACAGGCCTGAACCTCATCAAATTTTTATCTGTGATGGTTCAGGCATTACAACTGTTCATAAACCATATGTAAGTTATAACAATAAAAGGAAAACATTGTATTTCTTCTGTAACTAGTGGTGAACGAGGTGTAGCGACAGCTGTTGTTTTGAACCACTTAAAACTTTTTATAATATAGAATGTGGATCATGGTTACATGAGTATCCTGGACAAAAATAACAAATAATCAACTTAGAGATATATTCTCCAAAGCCTATCATGAAGCTGCCTCTGTTGAAGTTGTATTTGTGATGTTATAGTGGGATGGTAGAAGATTTGAAAAATATCAAGTACTTTTATCGAAAAGTCTTAGACGACCTGTATTAGGTAAATTAGTGCTCAAGTGTCTCATTTTGCCCCTCGTTACCCTATAGTACTTTAATTTGCTTGAGAGAAATAATTCAAAACGTGCGCAAGAAACTCTAAGAAAACTCACTAGAAGGAATTAAAAAAATTACAAAATACTTTAGGAAATACAAGTACAAAAAAGAGCACATTGCTTAAAGCTATTAAAATTGATGGTGAAAATTTTATGGTAAAAATGTAATAGCTAATGAATTTAATAAGTTTTTTGCATAAGTCCTAATTTAGCTTAAAAAGTCCAATTGTGATAAAAGTTATGAAAGGGAAATCCGTTTACCTGTCTAAATTTAAAGCTCCAGACTTGCCTAAAAATGATGAAACTTTTTTTGTATGTGTGACTTATGACGTGCTCATACTTTGTATAGACGAAAGTGAAATAAAAAGAAAATTACTAAGTTTTTAAATATCTATAAATATATATATATATATAAACTTTGCAACTATTATAAACATATATGTTTATGAAAACCTTACCTAGAAATATTAAATGGAATATTTGAGCAACAAAATTGCTAAAAGTATAAGATTAATGTATAAAGCAAAAAAAACTTTAAATAAACACTAACGCAGTTAAATTTCTCTTTGATTTATTGCCGCTTAAATTATGCAAATATTCCATGGGGTAATACGAATAAATCTAAAATGTTAACATTTTATTGTCAGCAGAAACATATTGTTTGTCTAATCAATTTTAAAGACAGGTTTGCTCATACCAAACCTCTTTTATTTGAAATGAAAATTTTTAATATTTATTAGGCAAATACTTTTAATACACTTTATTTTATATAAGTTCTAAAGTTACAATCTTTTGTACGTTTTAAAAAAAAAAAAAACAGTCTTTAAATTATACTCGAGTAATTTTACATCCGCCTCAATTTAAGTAAGTTGTAATCTTTTCAATATTTTTAACTTTTAAACGCTCCATGATTTTAAATGAAGTTTCAAATAAGTTTTTAGAATTTAGTTTTATCTTCAGAAAAAGTTAATTCAAAAAACTACTTTATAGGTCTTTCATTTATGGTAATTTTTTTTTCAATGTCTTCATCAGCGCAATTTTTATCAAAATATTTTTATTTGAAATAAGTCTTAAAGCGGAAATGTTTATAGCTTAAAACTTTTTTAATCGAATACAAAAAAATTCTCGATCCGCCCATGTCGTTTTTTTTTCACATAACCATCAAATTAGTTTGATCTTAAAAAAAACTTACACAAGTTTTAAAGGCGCCGTGTGTTTATTTTTCTTTTCTGTAGTTAAAACTAGTAATTTTAGTTAACAATATTTGCAATATAATTGTAATGAAGTATAAATCATTTTACTGTCTGTTTTTAAAGCTTTTCATTAACTATAAACTGTTAACCCACTTGTTATGGCAAACAAACATTGTTGAAATGCTAACAAAAATTACGAAATAACTAATAGGTATATAGTAATTCTTTAGTAAACTTTGTTTATTTAACTTCCAAGTTCACGCCTAATTCCTTACTGATGGCGCGAAATATGTCCAAAGCTCGCTTCGAAACCTGGATCTGTTGCTTATCAGTTAAGCCCTCTATCCACTGCGATGCAGCTGTTTCTTATTTAAATCAGTTGGAATGCGCACTGTAAATTATATTAACGTAAATCTATTCTCATAAAAATTAATTAAAAAGTTTAAAAACTAAGCTTTTAATAAACCTCAGGCTTTAAAGATGTTTCAATAAAATGAAGCAATAGCGTTAGCAGAGTAGGTGTAAGGGGAGCGAATGCTCTCCCTTTTAACAAATTCGGAAACGGTAGAAGTTTTTGAATTCAGCAACTTAGCGCTTTTTCATAAGTTTTTCACAAAGTGAAAATATCTATAATGAACCTATTTAATCGTAAATATAATGCAACAAAATGTGAAAGGTGCTACTTTTACTACTTATTGGCACCTTTCATAAATGTGCCAATAAGTACACCTTTCACACCATACCACAAAGGTGGTATGGCAAAGACCAACATTCCCATATGAACTTATAATTACAAAGTCAAATATACTTCAACTTAATGAAGCTTGTCATTGTTTTTCATTTGAGCTACCAAACAGATCCGCACTTATTATGAATAAAAAAAACAGCGCCTAGAGTTATTAGAGATTTATTAAATATGGTCCATGCCAGCCAGAAATTAGTAAAACTTTAAAAAACACAAATGATGAAACGAGACAACACTTTGATCCAGTATTGTACAAAAAGAAACTGTTGAAAAGTTTACAAGAAAAGGAAATTACTGGTTGATTTGTTTGTACGAGTTAACACCAGTCCCTTTGCAGGCTATTTTTGTTGTTTGATGTTACCTTCAGACATGGAACATACTCCACACATTTATAAATTTATGTCAAATAAAGAATATTTTCAAAAAATTGAGATGAATGGAGCCTGGGAACAAAAAAACTCTTTACCTTCCCCCTCCCCTCCTCCTCCCTCTCTTCCTCATGCCCCACGTGTTTATAAAATTTTTATAACTAATTTTCTAATCGTCAAAATTTTCATATTTCAAGCAATAATCTCTAAGACTAGGTCATTCCGGTTGCGGCCGGAATAACAAAATTTCAGGCCGGAATGCCGGAATTTATTTTTAAGAAATATGATACAGACTGCGTAAATTAAATCAAAAAACCATTGTCCTACAGGGCATTGAAGAACTATCGGTAAAACTTGGTAAAAAATACAAATTTTTAACAAACAAGATGTAATTTTAGGTAAAGCTACAGTTAAGCGGTCTAAAATAACTTAATTTTTTCGCTTGTGGCGCTCTCGTCAGTGAGGGTTTTTAAACAACAAGAATTTTATTTGAAATAGTAAATGAAAAAAGATTGCTGCCCTATGCCAAACTTTCAGTCAATGTAGCAGCTCCTCCTTGTAGCAGCAGGCTATAAGATAATGGATGTAGCAGCACTCCCTTATAGCAACAGGCTATAAGATAATTGATGTATGTATTAAAGCCAATAAATATTTTGTATGTTTATATTTAAAAGTCACCACTTTGTGCTAGTCTACACAAGAAAGCGCAGGAATAATTTGGTGCAAAAAAAGTTGCTATTTAGTTTTGGACAACAAACCTTTTTCATTAAAAATGTTACCTACCTCTGAGAATAGTCTCATATTTAGTGTTTCTTTAATGTTAACTTTTAAATAGTTAAAAAGTATAGGATGCCTAATACAGTAAATATCTCAATTTTAACTTTAATGTAAAAGTATAAAACAAAGAAATATTTTTAGACACAAATATTATGCAGGTTAAAACTTTCAATAAAACTTTCAATACACAGTTTAAAACTTTCAATACAATTCAATAAACTAGTTTTATTTATAATGTTGGTAATATTTTTTAACTGGTTGTTAAAAAAATCTTCCAATTTTATTTTAGCAATTTAAAATTTCCTATAAAAAATAACTACTGAGATCCAGAATTTTTAAATTTAAAAAATGTATATAAACGCAATACAGGTAGAACCATGTTTTTGTGTTGAGTACGCACAAGGTTTTGTTATAGCACGAGGATAGTACGAATTAACAAAGAAACACAAACTGTGTGTACATATTTGATATAAAATTAAAAGGGCAGACTCAAAATACGAACTAAAGAATAAATACAAATTAAGTCTATTATTTATTAAAAAAAATTTAGCTATATATATTTATATCTATAGGGTTAATACACAGATATAATTGTTCTAATAAAATATTTTTATTCAACATGGACTCAAAAGAACTTATATGAGTGGAGCCAGAAAAAAGAAATTAAAAAAGGAGGCTGATGATAGATTAGGTAAAAACAATAAAAAAGATATCTTTATTTTTTCATCAGTAGAACAGAAACCTAGTGAAGTAGTTGCAGATAAAAATATCAATGTCATTACTAATACTTCTCAAGCAACCCAACAAGAAGAAATGTTATCTATTTCAATTAATTTAGTACACAATGAAATTTCGAAAGATCATAATGAATCTTGTTATAAAAGTAATGCAGATATTTTCGCAAATCCTTACAATCTTACCATTGTAAGGATTTGCGAATGCAAATCCTTACAATGGTAAGATTGCAATGCAAAGTTGAAGAAATAGATCACTGCAATGCAAGTTGAAGACACTGCAATGCAAGTTGAAGAAACAGATCCAGAACCGAATATATTTCAGGAAATAAATACATTAACAACACATATGGGATACTTTAAAGGAAAATTTCTTGATGATAGCACAAAAAGATTTATTATTTCCTCTGAAAGATGTAAACCACAAGGATTATTTAAAAAAGATCTTTCACAAATTTGTAAACATTTTTCCACTAGTTATTATTATTGTGCATTTAAATTTGGTTGAAGACAGAAATTTTGGCTCTGTTATTCCAAAAGTCCGGACTCAGCATATTGTTAACCGTATTGGTTATTTTCAAATGATAAAAATAACAATTGGCGTTCGGGAGTTCGAGACTGGAAAGAGCTAAGTAAAAGAATATAAAGTCATGCTAATAGCCTAAAACATATTGAAGCATGTCAAGTATACAATCATTGGGAACAAAACAGGACACTTAATGAGGATACAGAGACATTAATTCGTCATAAAGCTTCATTTTGGAAGATGGTATTAGAAAGGTTATTTAACATCATAATGTTAACAAAAAAACTCACTTGCATTCAGTGGTCATAGCAAAGTGTTGGCTGGTGAAATTTACAATTGCAATTTTTTGTCTCATATTTATTTGCTGTCAAAGTACGACGATACAATGAAACAAGTACTCAATAAGCCTAAAGGCACTATAAAATATCTTAGTACAGCTATCCAAAATGAAGTGATTCAATGTTTAAGCCAAAAAAAAATTTAGAAAAAACGTTATTGTTGGTAATAAATGAATCTGCCTTTTTTTCCATTATAGTTGACACAACCTAAATGTATCTAGAAAAGAACAACTAAGTTTAATTTTTTTATACGTTCACATATTTCGCAAACAGGACACTCAATCTTGTCAAATAAAGATTAAAGAAACACTTTTGGGTTTTTATGAAAAAAAGGTTCATTTGGCAGTAGGTTTAACAAATCAATTGTTATTATTGCTTAAAAATAAAGGAATAGATTTAAAAAAGCGCCGTGGTCAAGGCGATGACGGAGCTAATATGATGAGCGGTATTTATAACGGAGTTCAGAAAAAAATAAATAATATTCAGCCATCTACACAACATGTTCATTGTGTGAGTCACAATTTAAACTTGGTTATAAATGACACTGTTTCTGGTTGTAAAGAAGTAAACAATTTTTTTATAAATTTACAAGAAATTTACTTCTTTTTTGGCAACAGTAATAAAAGATGGGATTTGTTATCAAATTTTAGCGGGCAGTCGGAAGAAACATTAGAAAAATTAAACCCAACAAGATGGTCTTCAAGAATTAATTCTTTATTAGCTATAAAGTTACGCTTTTTAGATATAGTTAAAACTTTAAATGAAATTTCTTCAAAATTTTTGAAAAGAGTAGAACAAACTGAAGCTCAGAAATTAAGGGACAAAATATCAAACTTTGAATTTGTTTTCATTTGCGTCATTATGTATCACATATTAACGAATATAAATTATGCTTCAAAAAACTTACAAAAAAAGTTCATAGATCTATACGAAGCGGCCACGTTATTTGGTACTCTGAAATTTAAGTTAAAAGATTTTAGATCAAAAGAAGATTTATTTAAATTAGAGGTTGTTACTATTTGCAGTAAGTGGAAAATAAAACCAACATTTAAGATTAAGTAGCAATCCAAATACGCGAGACATTTTGATGATTTAAGTGGAAGTGATTTAAACGAATGCGCTGAAAAAAGATTTTAAATTAATGTTTTTTATAGATATTGCTAACATGCAAATAAGTGATAGATTTACTGGAATGGATAAACTTTCAAATCCTTTTAATTTTTTGCAACCTCAAAATTTAATAAAATTGTCTGAAAATGATCTAATAAATCAGCTAAATTATTGCAACATAGTTACACAGACAATTTGATAAAACATTTTTTAACCCAATTCATTAATGCAATCATTTTATTAAAAATGACATCACAGAAGCAACTACATTAAATGATTTAGGTGACATGCTGCCCATCAAATACAGTTTTATGGAGTGCAACATTTCAGATGTAAACACAGCAATATAGCTATTGATGAAAATACCTGCCACAGTTGCAAGTGCTGAAAAATCTTTCAGCAAATTAAAGATTATCAAATCATATTTAAGAAATAGCATGTCTCAGGAGCGCCTCAAACATTGTGCAAATTTGGCAATAGAGAACGAAAAAGCACAAACATTAGAATTAGATAAAGTAATTGCGGAATTTGCGAATAAGAAGAAAAGTTTATGTTTAACGTAGTTCAAATAATACAAAGTTTCTCAGAATATTCTTCAATTTTTTTCTATTCTTGATGGCATTCTAAGAATTACTGTCTTAAGATAGTATAGCTATTATGAAAACAAAAATTTTGCCATAGGCATAAGTGAGGTAAAGTTAGTTTTTGCTATTAAGTATGCATCTCTTAAACATAATTTCAATGTTAGTTCTTTTTTATAAATATTTTGAGAAAAGATTCTACAGTCGTGTGACAATTTATTATGGCCGCCTATGAATTTTTTCATTTTGAAGTTTAATCTCATTTTTTTTATATGAAGAGTAAAAATTCATTATTGAAAGTTAATCTTTTGCTTGAAATAAAGTTTTAACTCATGAAATCAGTGCTTTTTTTTTGCTACTGGCAACACTGTCACTTTTGACAGCTATTTTGTATGATGTCATCTTAGTTATAATCTTTTTGCTGTACACTTGTTAAGTTTTATTACCAGAGTTTTGAATTTGTTTATTAGGTTATCGTCAAAATATTTATTTAAATCAGTAAAAATATTTTTTCTTGAATATTTCTTTTTATTTTAAAGTAAAAATAATTATTTTTATTATTTATTAATTGTATTTGATTTGATATTTTTAAAGTTATGAGTACCAGAGCAAATTCTTAACTGTAATAGTGAAATGTGATATCTTGTTTTAGTTATGGGGAAAAAAAGGACTTGTTACCACAAAAAAATACTGAAATCAGGGTAATTTAATAAATACTAATCTTACTCAACGAGAAATTGCCAGAAAATGTGGTATTTCGCAGGTTTCTGTACAAAATATACACAAAAAATAGCTAATATAGAGAACTTGATGCCAAAGAGGGTTGGTAAATGGGGAAAGAAGAGAATCCTAACACCACGCGGAAAAAGAATACTTACCAAGATTGTTCTAGAAAATAGACAGGCCACCAACAATGAAATAACTAATAAGCTGGACCAATCTGGAGTCAAAATGTTAAAGAGAACGGATCAATTTCGCCTACACGATCTTGCTTACATTTCACGACGCCCAGCTAAGAAGCCGAAACTAACACCTAAATGATGCAAAAAAGGCTGGAGTTGGCAAAAAAGTATAGGAATTTAACAGAAGATGATTGGAAATTGGTAAAATTAATTTAGATGTATTTAAAATATTCACTTTATTACACCAAACTTTAAAACCTTAAACCTTGTATAATATTTTAAGGAATGCTTTAGCGACGAGAGTACTTTCCAAGTTTTAACAAAAAAAGTTCAATATGTAAAAAGGAAAAAAAGGGGAAAATACTAATTGGACTGCATCATTCAAACTGTTAAACACCCCACCTCTGTGATGATCTGGTCAGTGATATGTGGAAGGGGAAAAGGAAGGCTCTATATTGTAGAGGGAATAATGAATCAGTTACAATGTAAAAAAGTTCTGGAACAAAGATTGTTGCCACAATTGGCAGAATGGTTTAGTCCAGGTGAAAAAAAAACCTTTATGCAGGATGGGGCACCATGTCACACGGCTAAATCAGTTAAAAAATATCAATCAGAACAAAAATACTCCATTACTTGATTGGCCAGGAAACTCTCCTGACCTAAATCCTATAAAAAATGTTTGGGTGCTTCTAAAGAAGAAAATATCTAAAGAAAATATTACAAATAAAGTGTATTTAATGAAAAGAATTATTCACCATTGAAACCATAATTAAGAATTGAAGGAAATGGCTGAAAAATGCATCAAAAATATGCCAAAAAGAGTTCTTGCAATTAAAGAGGCAAAAGGAGGAATCACTAAATATTGATCTTGAATATATTTGTAGTAATATTTGAATAACAAAATTTATTAAAAATTTGTTAAATGTTTTTTATTTGTCAAAAAATACCAATTTCTTAAATAAAAATTGCTTTTGAGTACATAAATCACAAAAAAATATTTAAAATATTAGACTTTGAAACTTAAGAATGTAAAAAAATGTGGGTGGCCATAATAAATTGTCACACGACTGTAAATTGTTTCTCAAATTTATAAAATAAATATTTTTTATATCTTTAATCGTGTTATATTAACTCAATATAAAAAGCAAATATTGGGTATTTCATTTGTAAATATAATTTGAAAAAATTTAAAGTGGGAAGGTCCCTATACTTTTTTGGCGAGAGCAGGGGGGCCAAATTTATAGTTACGCCACTGTTTCCAATCATTGAGCATTACCATAATTAAAATTAATCTGTTGCAGTTCAAGTTCAACCTTTTTTTAAACTTTCGTAATGGCTAGCAAAATGATGTTCTCCTTTCTATCTTGCATATAATAGAGGTAAACTCTGTAGTAACAAGAAAATCTTTATCAATACCTCGAATAAAAATATTTAATTGAGAAGTTTGTGATAAACTAGCTGATTCATCAGTAGCTACCGAGTTTTACAGAAACGCCTTTATTTTATCAGTCAATGACCTTGATAGTGACCTTAGATGATCTTAGATCAGCAAATGATCTTAGATCAGCCAATGACCTTGATGGTGACCTGATGACCTTAGATCATCAGCAGTATGACATGTTCTTTATGTGATTTGTTTTTCTTGAAAGAGAAATATTATTTGAAATTTCTATTTTTTAGGGCGAATTTTTTTAAACACAATTTCAAGAGATTTCTTAACAATTTTTTATCATTAAATGGTTTACAATTATCAGCTAAAAGTAGACTCACTTCATAGCTTGCAACAAAAGTATTTTCTGCTTTCGTGTTGCTCTATTTAACAAATCTTGTTGTCAAACCAACTTATACTTTTTTTTCGTACCTAGTTGAGAAACTATTTATAAGTTTTGAAGCATTTGATTCATAGTACCCTATTAAATTATTTTATTTACTCACTGAAACAGATTCATTACATATTAAACATGTTAGCACTTTCGGAACTTTAGAAATCACATTTTTTATTTGCAACTTGCCTCGCTTCATGTTGCTCAAAGAAAAGCAACGCCAGAGAGTGAAAAGTTTTGCCTATAACCTAAAACCTGTTAGAAAAACAATGTGGGCATCTAGAAAAGCAAAGTTTGATTCTGTATAACAGAACCTTCTTGCATTGGTAAAATCTTAAGAAAAAACTGGCGCAGAGCAAATAAAAAATTGTAAACCCATGTTTCCATTGAACAAGAGTTAATTATTTTTTAAACTATTTTAAATATGTTGTATTGAAAAACTATTTTTTAAATATCTGTTATTGTTGAAGTAATTATTGTTATTATAAATAATTGTAAAAATACTGTTGGTTCCGAGCTCTTACCCCCACCCACTAAAATAAAACCCTGTTGTTTGGGCCCCAAAATCCTCAAACTTTTTGCATTAGATATCATTAAAAAAAAAAGGCTCCTTACATTTGTAAAACGGCCCCAAAATTTGTAAATGACCCCCCTAAATTTACTGCTTCTTCCCTCCCCCCCCCCTCCTCCTTTCCATCCATTGGGGTGTGTTGGGTAGCCTAGCCACGGCCCGGGTATCAATATTAATAGAGAAAAAATATGAAAGTGATCAGAGATGCCACTTTTGAGAATATTTTTTTAGAGATTTATTGAAAATATAAGTTGTTGTAAAATTGTCGATTAAAAATGCTGACGTAAGAGTTATTCTTATGCAATATTAGTGCAGTAGTAGATTGTTATAGAGATGAGAGAGGGTTGTAACCACAAGTAAAGTAGCCTCCTTGACTGCAGAGGCCTTCATGGCCTTGGGGAGGTGAACTAACGTTTAAAAAATAAAAAAAGTACCGGCAGATGCAAAAGCAGTTATAGTATCTATTTAGAAATTTGAATTTGCTGTTTTTCTAATGTTTTGGACTGAGCAGTTAGCAAAGGTTTTTCATACATCACTTACAAGTTCTTGATTTTTGATTACTAATAAAAAAATGAATAAATAGAGAAGTGTTAATTAAGAATCTGAAAATTCTAACAGCATTAATAAACTTAATTGATTAGATCCAAAAAATTATCCGCGTTTGCATCAGCTCTAAGGTCACACAAAAGCGC
Source organism: Hydra vulgaris (assembly GCF_038396675.1). Classification (NCBI taxonomy): domain Eukaryota; kingdom Metazoa; phylum Cnidaria; class Hydrozoa; order Anthoathecata; family Hydridae; genus Hydra; species Hydra vulgaris. The sequence continues at coordinate 46,478,579 of NC_088934.1, read as the reverse complement.
TTTTAAATTAATAATTGTTCCAAACCTACAGTATTGGACAAAACATTTGCAACCAACATCAAACAATGCTAAAATATGCTCCTAATTTTACATGTCTTAAAAACGAAACGAACTATACCACCACAGCTAATAGTTCAGGAGTCTGGAGTCATAGCATGTCATGACATGAGCAATCAGCTGACAGGTGACAGCACACAGGCAGAATTTCGTTGACAAGTGCCATTTTGCAGCGGATAAAACAAGTGCAACTTTTTTGGTTTGTTTCATTTTCTTAAGTCTGGTCCGTGTCAACGTCACGGAAGTTTTTTAATAATTAAAGGAAGTATCCAGAAGTTTCCAGAAGTTTCCAGAAGCATGCATAAGCTTCCAGAAGTTTCCAGAAGAAGCATCTGGAAGCATCCAGTAGCATCCAGAAATATCCAGAAACATTCAGAAGCATCCAGACGCATCTAGAAGCTTCCAGAAGCATCGAAAAGAAGCATCTAGAATCTTCCAGAACAGGTTCACACAGGTTCATTTTACTATATAAGAGACATGTAAATTGACATGTAATTCAGTCAGTAAATGGAAGTCAATCAGTCAGTATTATCAAGTCAGTATTATCAAGAAGTGAGTTTTATCAAAGTGTTTTATCGAAGAACATCAATACAAGAAGTGAAATACAACAAGTGTTTTATTACATCAATACAGTCCACATCCAACCAAGACGTTGTGTTCCACATAGCATTATTGTATCATCACAAGGTAAATGTAACACGGTAAGCCTTGAGAAGCGTGATTATTTATTTTTATGACTTCAAGTGCAAAAATGGCTCCCGACAGTCTTGGATTGGAACTAAGAAAGAAAATTATTGGCAATTACGTAAGTGGAATGTCACAAAAATGTATTTGTGATAAATATCGCGTGAAAAAATGGACCGTATCAAGACTATGTTCCAAATATTGTTCTACGGGGAAGTTGGCAGCAGATAACAAAGGTGGAAGACCGCGTTCCACCACTTCTAGAGAGGATTCTATGATCGTCAGATCGGTCAAGAAGGATCCCTGGATATCATCAGTCAAGATACAAAAGCTGCCTGTATTGGACCGAACAATCAGACGACGTGCTGTTGAAGCCGGTTTGTTTTCTCGATGCCCTGCAAAGAAACCGCTGATTTCACTAAAAAACCAGAAGAAAAGACTCCTGTTTGCTACATCTCATATTGACTGAAATGTGCAGAAATGGCAAACTGTCCTGTTCAGTGATGAATTAAAGTTCAACATCATTGACCGTGAAGCATGGTGGAGGCAATGTAATGGTCTGGGGGTGTTTTTCTGCTAACGGTCTAGGTCCAATACATCGAAACGATGGAATAATGGACCGTTGCATGTATAAAAATATCCTGAAAGATGTTATGTTACCTCATGCTGAATGGAATATGCCAATAAAATGGGTTTTTCAGCAAGACAACGATCCGAAACACTGCAAAAGTAGTCAAGCAGTGGTTTCAAGACAACCACCTATTGGTGATGGATTGGCCGCCTCAATCACCGGATCTCAACCCTATCGAGAACCTGTGGGAGATCGTCAACCGCAGAATTAATCGTGAAGGTGTTCGTTATAAGGATAAACTGTTTGAACAAATTCAAAAGGCCTGGGCAGCGATTCCACAAAGTTTCATTGATCACCTGATAGAATATATGCCTCGAAGATGCAAGGCTGTGATTAACAACAAAGGATTCGCCACGAAATATTGATAGCGAAATACAGCTTGGTCAACATTTTGTCGAGTTGCACTTGTTTTGTCCAGAAGGAAATCAACTTTTTTTAATACTTTTGATTAATTTATTAATTTTCGTCTACAAATAATGAACTTTGTGATGAATAAAACTTGAAGAACTTTGTCTCTAAACAGTTACATAGTTATTTCTCTGAATTGAAAAAATGCAGCACTTTTATATAAAGAAACTAAATTAGCATTATTTGGTTGCACTCGTTTTGTGCGACACTGTAATTCAACTACATAACAAGTTGTCGAGGCACTCATTAAATTTAAGCCATTAAATAAGTCATTAAAATTAAAATGGAATTGATAAACATTTACTAAAAATGAGAAAATAATGCTTATATTTGAACTGCGCGCAGTCAATTATTATATATAATGATAGACTGCGCCGTTATCAAAAGTCTAACTATTAGATTCACGAAATTTTTTTCTGCAACATTTGCATTTATAGTCAATTAATAAATAAAAGAAAGCAAGTACCAATATTAATAAACCAATAAATAAAATCAAGCACGTAGAAATAACATTACATATGATATATTTGTGAAAAAAAAACTTAAAATACATTTAAAAGTCCCATAAAAACCAGGTACTCTATCATAAAATACATTATGTTTAAAAAAATTTTAACTTCAAAAAAACTGTGTAATTTTTAAAATTTTTTTTCAGTTTGAATTTCTGTGATTTTAAGAAATTTTGTTTTAATCAATTCTTGTAAGTGGTAAAAGGGAGTTAGATTAAGGATATTGGTGTTTGTCAAAGATTTACCATAGTAGAATAGTCACAGTACACATACCGCTCCTTTAAATAAAAGAAAAACTCATTTAAAAGTCATGTCAGGCAACTGTTGATAATCGGAATATTTGCAACCGGTTGGAGTCAAATTTTGCATCCGAAATTTAAAAATCGACATTGATAAAAAATCTTTTCTAAACTCTTTGCTCCGAAAACAGTATATCATAGGGTTTATAAATGAATTTGAAAATCGCATTAAAACAAAAATTTGTGAAATGACTTTATTCCAGGCAAAAAAAGAGTTATTTATCGATGATAAGACAAATAGTAGTTGATTCGGTAAAATGCAAATGCAAAACGCAGCAGCAATAATCATTATTGTTTTACTTATTCTTACCAGACGATCGTGAGCGACGTCGATTGTGACTTCTTGATTAATTTGTGTCTCAAATGCTTTTCCTAATACAGTGTCTATTTTTTTAAGCGTGCGAGTGATATGGTAAAAACAATACGAAATAATTATAATAGGAACTAACGTGTCAACAGTAAATATCATAACTTTAAGAACGATTGAGTGATTTTGCGATAAATTATACCTACAGAAGTTTCCAAACTCTTTATTTTCTGTATCATAAACTAAAAAATATGCACTTGAAAATTGTACTATAAAAGCGGATAAGTAAATTGCAACCATTGTTATTAGTTTGGTTCTGAATGAACTCGATTTTAGTTTTAAAGTATTGCAATACAAAATTGTGTTTCGTCTCTCCATTGCAATGAACACAAGTAAAAAAACTGAAGTATCTAGAAACCAATAGGGTAAAAGATAACCAGTCACAAGTATACACATCCGATCTCCCTTTTTACCTATGGGGTGGTATTTTTGAAAGGAGCTTGTTGATATACAATAAATTGGTAAACCAAGTATAGATACCAAGAAATCAGCAAGTGCTAATGAAAATATAGCGACATTGAAAAATGATTTGCGATCATTTTTTTCCGATCGAAGTATAACAACCATTACAATGCCATTTCCAATTGTTCCAACTATTCCAATTATAGCATACCAAACAAGTTGCCATATCTCTATTTGAAATGCTAATGTAAACTAAAATTAAAGAAAGATGTTAAAATTATATATATATCAACATTAAATCAATTATAAATATACAACACAGTTTACGTCGCTCAATCAACATCATCAATTATAAATCAATTTTAGACACTTTAAATCATAATATAATTTAATTTATTTTCTCAAAAAATTATTACTTGCATTTTTTAAATATGTGCATAAATATGTATATTATAAAGTTTTTTTTGTTATAGAATTACATATATTTCTTACGCTATATAAATTTTACATACATTTCTTTTATAAAATTTTGATAAAGTTTAGGCATTTAAATTATGCAAATTTCTATGTTTATTTTCGTTTCAAATGAGGATGGTTTGTAAAAAGTTGAAACATTTTGAGCTTGGAAACAAACACATCAAATAAGTCAGCATTCACTTGGAAGGTTATTATTAACAAGGACAACTTTGGGTTTAATATTAACGAAATTTTTAAAATTTCCTGTTGCGTTATATCAACTATGTCAGATTTGTTTTAAGTTAGAATTACACAAAATAGTAGCATCTATGAACGTCTCCACATTTTGATAAATCTCTTGCAGTCACTCTTTGAACTTCCAATGAGTTTTTTAGTTTTTTATCAAGTTTTTGGAGCCATCTATAACAATTTTTAATTACACCTATCTCTATTTTTGATTAACCTTTATTTACAATGTTTTTTAAACTAATTTTCCTGCGTCTGCAGAAATTCCTACTTTTGTTTGAATTGCGATTGTATTTACCGTAAAAAATGAAAAAAATCGTACTTATTAACCTTAATGCAAACATATTGATTCAAATTTTTTTAAATTTCTAATTAGTTCTTTATAAGCCTAAAAAACTCAAGCTATCTACAAAAACTTATTACCTGTAAGTCGAATTTTAAAAATAAACCTTCCTTACTGCAAATGGAACAGTCTTATGGTTGTCTTGTACAGATTTTGAATGAATTTAAATTAAAAGAATTTATCTTCGATGTTATATTTGAAGCAATATAAATGTTTTAAATATATATTTTAATTTTTTATCGTTAATTTTACTTTTTTATCGTTAATATCAATTTTTTATCGTTAATATTACTTTTGTATCACTTTTTATCACTTTTTATCATTAAATCATAAATAATGATTTCCTATTTATCAATTTTTTCAATTGTTTTCAAGATCTTGAAATTTTAGTTTATATTCAGCTACTGCACATCTATCTTATTTATCAGGTGTCAAATTACCTACATTTCAAAGAGTTAATCTAAGCTGTTACTATTATTGATGTTGATGTTAGTGTAAATTAGAGTAATATGAGCACCTTAATCAAAAATTGGAATATTTTCAAAAGAAATTATGCTGGATCTAAAATTTTTGCGAATCAACAATTTTTAGGGATCCCTACTCATGATCCACTTAGATATTTGGCTACCATATTACCATATCATATTACCAAGACCACTTGGTAATATGAGCACTTTAAATTAGCTCAAAAAAATTAGTAAAAAAATACCAACCTGATAATTAGAACTAATTTTTGGAATATAATGATTCGCTATTAACAAAACTTATAATTAAAAGATCAAATTTTAAGCCACTTTTAGTTGAAACAATATGTTTTCCGCAAAAACAAAATGAGTTGGTTATTTTTTTAATTTTATTAACTCAAACTTTTCAACAATAAAAATTCAAATTTTTTGAGTTTAAATTACAGAAAAATATTCAGTATTGTTAAAACATAATTTTTTACTAAGTTCTGTTTTTATTCAAAAAGCAATTAAAACCACTGCTACTTTAGGACTTTAAACTAGATAATTTTAATGAAAAACACTGGGTAATTTGAGCATGCTCGTATTACACAAAAATGGTATCTTTAAATAAAGTCAAAACTAAATGTTACTATGTATTGTTTTTCAAGCAAAAATGGATTGGATTTTTAGCTAACATATTTTTCTTTATGAAAAAATTAATTTCATTACTTTAGAACCAAAACTTCGCGCCACAGATTTATTCATGCGTGATGATATTATTTTAACAAAGCAAAAAATTTAAAAGCGTTTTAGTTTGATGATAGCCGCTAATTACTGCATATAAATTTACGTTAATTGTACTGATTCCTGTTATCGCCTTATAAAGTCGATTCGAAAAATAAAAAGCAACTTTAACTTCACTGCTTACATCTAAGAAATCTTTAAGTATGCACATATTGCCAAGGTGCTCATATTACCCTAATCTACCCTAATACTGGCTTTAAAGTTGAAAAATTTATTTGATTTCTGAATAATATAATGATAATAAAAATGATCAACTTGATGCATTAGCTGTATATTTTACTTTTTTTTTTAAAGCAATACAACAAAGATATAACTTTAACCATCTGTTTATTTATAGCTTTATGTAACTTGCAGAGTAGCATCAACCACACAACTTAAAGAGCAATAGTGTTAATGCAAGCTCTTTTATCTCAAATAACGACATTAT
>NC_088934.1:46462500-46467500 GCF_038396675.1 Hydra vulgaris | reverse complement strand
TATTTTATAAATAAATTTAAAAAAGAACCTGGTTTTAACTTTTCCACTTCTTTTTCTTCATAAGTAGCTTCACAATCATATGAAGACATTTTTTAAACAAATTTTAGTTTTAAGCGTGAGAATAATTTTGCGAATTTTTGAAGCGGGTCAATTATACGGGCTCAAAATGTTAGCGTGTGTAATTCTCCCCTACGTAAAACTCGTCTTGATACTGCTTTCGAAAAACATTGTCAGAAATATCTTCGTTAAAGAAACGACCATTAAAATAAAATATCAAATAAAAAGAAAATTACTATAAAATTACAAATAAACAAAACAATCTTTTAGTGAAAAGTTTACGTGTTTTAAGCTATCTAGATGTGCTTAGTTGTTCAATCAAAACACTTATACTACTTTTCCGATCAACATGAAAGTTATTAACTTTTAAATAATAATGTTTTAAATGCAAAGCGATTGTTGGTGAAGCTCGTTTTATGCAACTTCTAAATTTGTCTTCATCAGAAAAAATTAAATCCATTTAAAATTGTAATTTTAGATATAGATTTTTTAAAAACCGAATACTAAAATGTAAAATAATGTCTTGGCATAGAATTGATAGAATTTTCATAAGGAGTTGTCTACAAATTACGTCACGCTTTAGGAGGGGAGGAAAGGCGATTTTGTGACGATTTGTTACGAGGGGGAGGGGGCTCAATTTTGTGACGCATCATTTTTTTTTTTTTTTTGATCTAGAGAAGACTTTCTTTTAATTAAAAGAGTTCTGACCAAATCTGACCAAACCAAAATCCTTAGTTGATGTATCTACATGCTGATTATAAAATCAACTATGCCTAAATCTTACTTAGTCGATGTGTACACTCCGTTAACGGAGTAGTTACAGACTGTAAACGGACTGTTATTGCTGTAATAGTCTATGTGCAGTGCACACTTTTTCACAGTGCGCTTTGATTTTATATGGTCCAAGTGCAGAAATTTATTTAGTTGGTGCACAAAAGTGTGCAGCAATAAAAAAAAAAACTTTTGTGAACAAACTAAAAAAAGAAAAATTTCTTTACCGACAGGCGAACCCGGAAACCTTAGTTTAGTAGCCTGAAGCGGAATCCACTCGACCACGCTAACGAGGCATGGCGAAACAAAATTGTATTTATAAAATAATATTTTGCATATATAATATATTGTTATGTATTATATATTATGTATATAATATTTTGCATTTATTATATATCGAAAGAATAGCTTTTTAAAATTGGTATCATGTTTAGGATAGCGATGTTAATTTATACAATTTTACACGGAACTATTGGGGTGAAGAAAAATTGAACAGGCTAAAAAGTACTAATTAATTAACTCAAAAAAGCTTAGAAAATTATAGACATATTTAAAATCGTTTTGTATTTTGTACACCGCCTCCCTCCTCCCTCTTTGAAAAAATTTTTAAAAAATTCTTAGGGGAGGGAGGGAGTACAAAATAGTTGCGTAATATTTGGGGGTGGGGGAGGGGATGGGGGAGGGGTGGGGATTCATTAAGTGTTACGATGCGTTACGAGGAGGAGGATGGGGAGGAGGGAAGGGATCAAAAATGTCAAAAACCGCGTGACGTAATTTATGGGCGACCCCTAACAATTAATAAAAACATCGTAGTTGTGAGTGACGTATTATTTCCTTATGATTTATACTATGCATTTTTTTACCATTACAAAGGTAAAAAAAAATCAAAGAGCGAGAAAAATTTCGTGTTTACACATTTTTAAACGTGAAATAGTTTACTTAAAAAATTACGTTATTACGAAAGATATTTTTTGCCGATTAAAATTTTTGAATTTTTTATAGCATTGACCCCAGGTTATATAAGAGTAAGCCTCTTTCAGTTGATATTATATTATTTAAGAACCAAGGTATGATATTTGTTTGATAATATATTGTTGTTGTTGTTCTTGTTGACTAATATTTGTATTTAACTTTTGGTCTAGATATCTGACTAAAGAATACATATATGAACATAGTTTAATAAAGGTAGTTTTGCTTATTTTAAGTTAAATTATTGAAACAATATGTTTCATCTTTCTAGATAAAATCTACAATTTTATAGTATTATTAATGTATAATTTAGTAGTATATTATGTTTTTAAATTATATACGTATTAAATGCGTATATAAATCATATACACGTTATTTATTATATATTCGTTATTTTATAAACATGACTAATATTCATACTTGTTGACTAGTTGTCTCTGACAAGTACGTATAAAATATTATTCATACTTGTCAGATGTGTCTAGTCGAAAAATATGAACATTAGTCGTGTTTATATATAGGTACACGAATGCTTTACATAAAGAAGTTACACTTGTTTTGTTTAATAAATTGTTATGTTAAAATACTTCTGTTTTAAATAAAATATATTATATTATTATACTTAAAAGTAGTTAAAGTGACACAGAATAATATGCACTATAAGATATACAGACCAAACTGGATGGCATCTAAACGATCTCTTCCGCAATAAAGCAACAACCAAAGCGTCAACAATACTGAAAGAAATTTGTTTTGAAAAAACGATTTCGTGTTGTACCAATGATGGTGTAGATGTCAAGCAACCGTTATTTTCAAGTTAGTGCAACTCGGAGAAAGAGCCCAGACGGCACATCTGGTTTTAATCTCGGAATTAATACCCGTATAAACACGTGTTTGTTACGATCCAGGCGTAAACCAAAAACACGTGGATTTCACGGGAAGTTTAACTGGAGTTTTACACGTGTTTTCTAAGGTTTCAAACACGAGTTTTTTTATGTTTTAAATACGTGTTTTTGAGGTTTTAAATACGTGTTTTTGAGATTTTAAACTCGTGTTTTATGAGGTTTTAAATTCGTGTTTTCTATAGTTTAAAACGGACTTATGGCATTAAATAAAGTTTCCAAACGGAAACTTTATTTAATGCCTTAAGTTAGTTCAGGCATAAGTTTTCGAAACTTATGCCTGAACTAACAGCTGTTCAGCACGGTTTAATGATAAACCAAAAATACGTAGGTTTTGCTAGACACGTTTATAGCTTTAAACATGTAAACCTTTTTTATATATACTACATTATATTTACGACAATTTTGTTGTTTTATTTTTATTTTTTAAGGTAAATTATTTTACAATAATACTACAACGAAAAAATAAACAAAGAAATAAAAAACCAAATCATTAAAAATAAGCTAATAAAAGACGCTTGGCACATGGTTACCATACATAATATTTAATTTCGATTGATCGCCTCTTCCGTCATTATAAAATCTAAAATCGTATAACAATACGCTTTCGCATTTTTACAAACAATTCCAGTAGCTCGAATGTTCTTTTTAATTTTTCTTAAAAGTCGGGTCTCGAACTTTACTAATTCCTCAATTGAGGTAACCTGTTCAAATTTAATTTCATTCAACTCTTTATCTAAAAACTAATGCAGTAGCATAAATTTCTTTTTATGTAATGGTGTGATACAATCACTTTAAGCTAAAACATGGCATCATCCGTGGGAGAGGTTTCGTTTGTCTGATTTTTTGGTCGATCTGTATTGGTAATGGTTTAATGATTCGCCAAGTTTTATAATAAATAACAAAATAAATGATTATCTTAGTCTATTGTTTTGTATTGTACCTAAATAAATGCGCTATAAAAAATGCTGTTTGAAAAAACCAGAGTGATGATTCGACGGAAGAGTAAGATTGCTTTTTTCCTTATTAATCACGCCTGTTTGTGTCTGTACATTTAAACGGAATCGACCCTTCATTCTTCTTTTCAAATTGTTTTTTAGAGCCTACTTCAACGTAAATAAGAGACGCCCTTTAAGAATTTATGAAACCCATTAAGAAACATAATTCATCAAATATACTATTGTACTTTTTAAATATTATAAACTTTTAAATTAAATGCAAATAAGTTATTACTTTGGAAAGACCCAGAAGCCCGAGTATGCACAAGTATTTTCATTAGCATTTGTACCAGGATGTAAATCCTCTCTTAATTGATTTTTGCTTATAAATATAGAAATCTTTAAAGATTGATTCGAAACCATCTCATTTAGGTTTTGTTGCTTGTTAAAGTGCAAATATCCTGTTTTAAGATAAATTAGACTAATATACACTCAAATATAGGTAATAAATATATATATAAGTTATACATACATTTAAAAAAACCAAATGCACACATGCCCCCTGTTCATTAATAGTCACCTACCTTAATCAACATTAATATTATTATCTTCATTAAGTTTCTGAAGTCTTCTATAAATATATTGTCTTCATCTAGATTATGTGATAACAGTAAAACTCCTAAAAGATAAAATTTGCAAAAACAAAATTTACCAGAAATATTAGTGTCATTTTAAATCTCTATATACACACAAACAAAACAAAAAAAGTTCAATATGTGCTAATGCATATCACTAGCCATAGTCTGCTTGATAATAGACCCTTACCTTTATCAGCAAAAAAATATATCATTTCTGCAATTAGATAGACTATGTAAGAAATTTTCTTGCTGGCTTCAGCTCATGCCATATTTTTAATACTGCTGACTCATTTTTGTATCTTCTCAAACAATTAAAAATTAAATTAACATTTACATAATAATTTTCAAATATAAACAATTGATTTACAGATAAGTAAATTTACTTACGGACAGTATTTTGCAACAAAGTATTACTAGATTTTGGTGTCAATATTGGTAGAGAAAGTTTATTGAAGCATAGGTAGTAAACTGGTGCAGCCTCGCAGCTCGAAGACAAATTTAAACATTCAGGAAATAAATTCCAGCTAAGGCTAATCAATATTTTTTCATATATTCTTTCTACTATGCTGAACTTGTTCTTTTCATTTTTGTTAAATAATTATTATTAAAAGGATATCCTATAGCATTTAGTACACACACATTTATATAGGAACAACACTAGTATTTTTCAAATATATAACAATAATAACAATACTAATAATAATAACAATAATACTGTTAACACA
>NC_088934.1:46280000-46460000 GCF_038396675.1 Hydra vulgaris | reverse complement strand
ATTAAGTCTTTTCATATAGAATTGACATTTAATAACAGATTAAGTCTTTTCATATAGAATTGACAGTTAATAACAGATTAAGTCTTTTTATATAGAATTGACATTTAATAACAGATTAAGTCTTTTCATATAGAATTGACAGTTAATAACAGATTAAGTCTTTTCATATAGAATTGACATTTAATAACAGTTTAAGTCTTTTCATATAGAATTGACAGTTAATAACAGATTAAGTCTTTTTATATAGAATTGACATTTAATAACAGATTAAGTCTTTTCATATAGAATTGACATTTAATAACAGATTAAGTCTTTTCATATAGAATTGACAGTTAATAACAGATTAAGTCTTTTCATATAGAATTGACAGTTAATAACAGATTAAGTCTTTTCATATAGAATTGACAGTTAATAACAGATTAAGTCTTTTCATATAGAATTGACATTTAATAACAGATTAAGTCTTTTCATATAGAATTGACATTTAATAACAGATTAAGTCTTTTCATATAGAATTGACATTTAATAACAGATTAAGTCTTTTCATATAGAATTGACATTTAATAACAGATTAAGTCTTTTCATATAGAATTGACATTTAATAACAGATTAAGTCTTTTCATATAGAATTGACAGTTAATAACAGATTAAGTCTTTTCATATAGAATTGACATTTAATAACAGATTAAGTCTTTTCATATAGAATTGACAGTTAATAACAGATTAAGTCTTTTCATATAGAATTGACATTTAATAACAGATTAAGTCTTTTCATATAGAATTGACATTTAATAACAGATTAAGTCTTTTCATATAGAATTGACAGTTAGTAACAGATTAAGTCTTTTATAAATGGCACATTTAAGTCACTCGTAAATAAAACTAGCTCGTTTATTAAAACCACATAGTGCTTTTGTTTTTAATTTAAAAAATTCAAATTTTTAATAAGAAATTTTTTATTAAGAACAAAGATTTTTATTTTTAATGAAATATTGTGAATTGTGCCGTTTTTAAAAAGACAAGTTTATATATATATTTTTTTTGTGGTAAAAGCTGTACTTTTTCACTAAAACAACACGTCTTTATTTTTCATGTTGTTGATATTGTAAGCAAGTTTAATTAAATTGATGTAAATTGTTGTTTGTGCCCTTTAAAGCACTAAATAGAAATATTAAACAAACTTTTTCATTGCATGAAGTATTATTTTTTTGATACGAATTTTGTTAATTGTCATCAATTCAGCCAATGGGTGCCTTATGGTTGAAGTGTAATAATTGTGGGCTCTCAAATAAACTTGATATGGTGTAATTTAATTGTAAAATATGGTGAATTTGTAATTTAAGTAAAAATAAATTTTTACTAAACTACTTTTTTGACATTGTTAAATAAATAAAGGTTATGTAAGTTCAAAAAAGCCTTACATTACACAAAAACTAGCAAATAAAGGTTTAAACAGAAAGTCCGCCTAAACCTTTATACATTTATACAATTAAAAATTAAAAAAGGAAAAACGTTGTTTAAACTTCCGTGTTCGTTATTGCGTGTTTGAGGTGAACATTTAAGAGCTATCAAAATAAAGTTTGCAGTGAACGTTAAGTAAACGTTCGCTGTTCGCGGAGTGTTGCTACATCGACTGACTAGAATAGGGACAGGTGCAGTGGAGCTAACTCGCAAGTGCAAAGGGTTTTTGGTGAAGGCAAGCAGTTCAAAAAATTAGTTTATTAATCTTAGTTTCAGGGTTAAGAGTTAGGGCGCAACTTTCCATCTTTTTTTAATTCTTCCATCCTTCCATATTATTCCGTCCCAATGCGTAAAAATCAAAACATAATATTAACTATTTTCGGACTCAGAAGGAACATTTCTAACAGCTATAATTTAAAAACGCATCCTCGTTTTGAGTTTTACGCAAGAACTGAAATAATTCAGACCACTGAAACAATCTACCACAGTTCACAAAAGGTGGTTCATGTAACGTTTGCAGCGAACATTACGCAAACCTAAATGAACGTTAATTGTCAGCTGGGTTTGTCTTAGTTGCAAGGCATCTACAAAAGAAAAAAATAATCATTTCAAAAAAATTATTTTTCACTCACCATGTACTAAATGGGATGTTTATTAATCATTAAAATCAAACTATTTATTGTTTTTGTTGTACACGCAACTAGACTATATTTTGTCTGACATTTCTTTCCTGTAAACTTTGGGAAGTCAGACGAGAAAGCTTTGGTTTTTGCGCTCATACATCTACCGGAACAAATATGTTCATACGGCATAACTTTGATGTTACATAAAAAAAGTGGGTTATTGCGTAGTGTTAGGGGGTTTTTATTGTTAATTTTCTAGCCTTTTAAAAAGATTTAAATTTGTTTTTAAATTAAGTTTTTTACAGTTGCGTTAATATAAAAAAAATAAAATGCTTTGAAGTAGGAAATAAATTAAATTTCTTTTTATTCATACATTTTTATTTAACTTTATACAGAAGCTTTTTAGTACCCCTATAATTAAAAATATTTATAAAATAATTTTCTTCATGATTTTTTAACCAAAGTTTTCTCGTCTGACTTTGAACCCAAAGTTCAGAGGAAATTATAGTCTAACATGCAACATATAGTTGAACAAGAGAGAAACACAGTTTCCAGCTCTATTAATCATTTTATCTTGACTTTTATCGATTGTCATTGACAATCAATAAAAGTCAAGATAAATGCCAATCTGACATGAAAATGCCAATCTGACAGGAAACTGACGATGTTTTAGAACAAAAGGTAAGTTAGAATCTGATGAAGCCAATTCGAGGAACAAATACCTGTTTACCACCAAAAACACCAGTCGCAACCTCTGCTTGAATATAATTATTTTGAAAAGCACAAACTTTATGGTATAACAGCTATTCAAAAATGCGCGTTTGACCGCAAACAAGTTAAATTGTTTTATGCGTGTTTAGTAAAAATATAAATTCTATTTCAAGATTCATTATAGGCCGACCATAATTTGACGCTTTTTTGTTGTTGTTATTTTAAAGCTGTTCGTTAAAATAAAATTGAAAATAAATTTAGGAAATTAATTCCCAACCACCTTTTTATTAGGACTTCCCCACCATCATCTTGTTTAATAGATCTGGTCTAAAAATCCCACTACCCGTCTATGTATTAAGAACCCGAGAGTTTTTAAATTCGAAAAAATATAGAAGCTTACAAAGTTTAGTAGTAATTTACTTACGTTAGCAAAAAAAAAGCGAAAGCGCTACTTAAAATATTTAAATTAAAAAGCGTTTTACAAAATATTATTGCATAATTATGCAACAACAATAAAAATGGCAAAAAAGAATTTTGTTTTATTACAATAAGTTTCTTTTTTGATGATGAAAAAATTTGAAAGAAAAATTAAATTTTTTTTTTTTTTCAAAATTTTCATCTTTTCTTATTGATATATTTAAACTTAATAAGTTGATATGATGAGTATAACAAATTCATTAAAATTCAAATCACGAATTCAGTAAAAATGAATTACTTAAAATTTTTTGTTTGTGACCGAATTTCTCCCAACAAACTCATGTAAATAATTTGTAATTAAAGTTTCTCTTAAATAACTTTGTCTCGTTTTATTTCGACTCTTGTCTTAATAAAACAAAGCGCTTGCGGTATCGGTATATCTCAACTAAAAAAGCGTGACAAAAAACGAAGTATAAATATAAGGACTTTCATATTTTAATTTAGCTTTTTTAGAAAAAAAATCTAAATTTATGCAAACTCATTTTGCTAGCAACGTGCCTGAAGTCTGCTCTGTCTCATTAAGGGGGAAACCCCCTCTAAATTTACCCAAAATTTATAGAAAATATTTTTAAATATTTATGCATTTTAATGTATGCAGAATTCAAAACTATTTGTTCCTTTACTGATTTTAATCATTAAATCCATTAAGTTTAGCATTTTTTTAAGGTACCTCAAAATTTATACCATAGCAACACCCATAGCACCTTATAAAAAATCCTAATAACTAATGTGTATTTTTAAATAGCTGCAGTAAAATGCTTGGTTTGGCTTCTTTACATATCCAGCGAGCGAAAAAAGTCTGGTTTATCAAGCCAGATTACAGTTTTCTGTTATTCTGAAACTTTTAAAGTTGTCAATTTCTTAATTTTTTTAAAAAATGAGTAAAGCTGTAGAATAAAATCAAAAACAATAATTAAAAAAAGAGAAGAGGTTTTTAGGGAGGAAATTTAGCAGTCTTGATAAAGAAAATATTGAAATGGAGTTAAATGATAATCTGTCTGTAACAATTTTGACTGATTCAAGTACTACAGATGTCAATAATAACTCTGTAAATAACGACTCTGGATTAAATTAATTGTCCATATCTGTATCTGCGAAGAAGGTAAAGCCAATTGAATGTTCCAGAGTGTTTACAAGAATGAAAATATCTGGATTTAGGATTATAGATTGCTCTATATTATCTGACATATTTAGTTCTTTAGCATGCCCTCAATGTGGAATCCTTGTTATTGTCCGAAAAAATGCAAGACAAAAAAGGACTTGTCTCAAAGTTACTTATCAAGTACTTTAACTGCAAATATGAAAATGAGTTTTATACTTCAAAACAATGCAACATGGATATGATATTAATTGTGGAACAGTATACGCAATGCGTGCAATATTGGCCGACGTAAAACCTATTATTGCCCACGATATTGGCCGGCGTGAAACCTGTTTTTACTGTTTTTTGGTAATTTTTTATGGTTTTCATAGCAACAGATTACCATTTTATTAATTTTTTTTGTACTTTCTTTTTATTTTTTTTTTATATATGCTATGGATCTGACAATTTTTTTTTTCTAAAAATTGATTTTAAAATTAGAAGGGGTTTCGTTTCCCCCTTAAACAAAAGGAAACACATCTTCATTATTAGTTCTGTCACTTTCTTTAAAATTTTTTAACTGTTCACGCTATAATTGAAGGGCTTATTGTGAAACAATGACAAGCCACAAAAACAAATATTTGAGAAAAATGACTTTTAAGTTTTATTTAAATCTATAAAATCACATTTTGCAGTAAGATGATTTTACAGTTATAGCTCCAATTTTAAGAATTATGCCTTAATATCTTTTTGGCTATTGCGTATACTATTTACGATTATAAAAATGATAATAACTCACTTTTGAAAAAAGTGTGGCTTGTCATTGTTTCACAATAAGCCCTTCAATTATATTTCCATTAACTTCTATTTTTAAAGAGACTTGAAGGTTTTTTCAAACTTTTATTTTCTAGTTGTTTTTTTTTTGATTTTTTTGTTTTTTTAATTTTATTTAGGTGCCCCAAGAAGTCCCTATGGTTTAACACAGAGCACCGCGGATGAACATTTAATAAGTTGACGCCTCCTTTTTAACCGGTGTCGCAAGGCTTACCCAAGGCTACCTGAAGTGGGGTTTGAACCACGGACCCTTTGTGTCTGAGGCAAGTGCGCTACCACTGCGCCACGGCTGCTAGAAACTCTAGAAACGATATATCAGAAAATAACTAATTAGAATAAACGCAATTATTCGTAGGTACTAAGAAATTACTAAATAAGTTTTTGTTGTTAGTAACGTTTTTAGCAAGTTTTGATCAATTTTAATACAGAATTTATTACATTCTTGAGCTATAATACTACGCTTATATATGCTTTTGTTATCAACTTTAATCATCTGGGCTAAGGAGTTTGAGCATGATTTTTGTTTTACAGTGATTTCTTTTATTATTTCCAAAGTGCGTTGGGAGTTATTTTAGCTTACCCAAAAAGTTTTGAGAAGTTTTTTTTTTTTAAACTTTTTCCGAACTTTTTCGAACAAATATTTTGTAGTCTTTGTCTTTTTTTGCACCCATGGTTGATTTGTTTTAAATATTTTATGTATTATTTTTGTTTTACTTTGGATGATTTTTTAAAACTCTTAGTAATCCGAGGAGAATTTAAGTTTTTTGTTCTTTTCACAAATTGGAAAGTTAGCATCATAAATGGAAAAATATTTAAAAAAAGAAATTTCGTGAATAATGTATGCATTGTTGCTAAAGTCTATTGCTGCTAAAGACTTGCAAAACACAAGTTCAAACAATGTGTGAAGCAATTGAGATCTTTAACATAAAGTGATTACTGTTCTTTTATTGAAATGTTTCTGAATTGATCCTCTATAATAGCAAAATACTTTGATTTCTGGATATGTGGTAGCAATCTTAAAAAAACCGTACGTCCTAAAAAATCTATACACTCATTTACTATTACTGGTGACAAATACCTTTTGCTCTAAAGCCAATTATGTAGTCTTGATAAGTTTTGTGACCTCAGTACCCAGCTAGCACACTTACGTTTGGCCAACGTATGTAAAACCATCACGAAAGTCGGCTGTTTTTTCCAATCAAAACCAAAGTTGATCCAATGTCATTTGTTTAATGATGAAATTAATACCAACGTATGTAAAAACATCGCAAAAAGTTGATTGTTTTTGCGATGTAAACCTAACGTTGATCTAATGTTATTAACCCGACTTTGATTTAATGTGTTTATTGTGTATAAACCAACGTTGAATTAATGTATGTAAAAAAATTGCAAAAAAATTCATTGTTTTTACGATCTAAACCCAACATTGATCCAATGTATATAATCCAACGTAGATTCAATATATATAAATCAACATTGATCCAATGTATGTAAAAACATCGCAAAAGTTTAATTTTTTTTAAAAATCTAAACCCAACGTTGATCCAATGTTATTAACCCGTCGTTGATTCAACATTGATTTAATGTATATACATTAGGTCAACGTTGATCCATATACATTGGAACAACGTTGCGTTTGCATCGAGGAAAGGCAGATATACAATTATAAATTTGTATAATTTATGAGAATTATTTTTAATTCAAATATTTCAGTTGATTATGGAAATGTATTTTGCTAATATATTTTTCTCTTTTTTGATGAAATATCAAGCCACAGGCAAAAAATACATAAACAATGACTGTTTAATCAGATGCCATTATGTTAAGTACATTCATGTCATAAGCTATGTTTATTCATCATCAAAATAACGGAAATATGTATAAATGAAAACGGAAAAAAAACATATCTAAACTTTTTACAGTATTTGTGTTAATTAAATTTACGGTAAATGTAAATGCAAATTATCTAAATTAATCAGCTTGAGCTAACGATTGAGTATAGTTGCACGGAAAAAAACATATCTAAACTTTTTACAGTATTTGTGTTGATTTCTAAGTTTACTTTGTGGTTTTTTTACTTTTTGGAAGTATTATTGAAAATTTTGAAATATTATCATAATTGTCCTAATGACGAAAAGTTATGCTGGCGCATTATCTTCTTCTGTCTCTTCCAACACTCAAGCCAAGACTCAACTTGGAATATTCAAACCCAATTTATCTAGTGACAACGCAAATGTGTTGGTGTGTAGATACGGCGACCTAAATTTCAATGTATTTTGCCTAAATTTCAAAATATTTGCCTTGAAATTTTTTATTTGTCTGGAAAAAATCTTTTAGCAAATGTCTGGGGAGTAACAAGGCATTACTCAAATCAACTCTTCGAGTTTGCAGTAATAAATAATTCGGCAGTCGACCTGTTTTTAAACACCGAATTTGAAATTAAAGGCTGCATACTACATTTTCAACAACAGTTTGTCCGTAAAGTGCACGTCCTCGTGCAAAATATCCCAATTGGTATTTTACGAAATGGTTGTCAAGGTGTACTCAGCTTGCTTGGAAAACACCTTGCGACAGGCAGAGGTGAATTCGACTCCTATCTGCAAAAAGTGCAAGGTGAAGACATTTATACAGGAAATGTCGTTATCAAAAATTGTTATTATAAAAAATTGGAAAAACCCATCTCAAAATCCTCTTCCTTGCTACCAAAACGTTGATGGGTTAACTCTCTGATACAAACATGTTGATCAAGCAGAAAATAATACTTAAAAAGCTGGCCCAATCATTTCACCCTCTGAACCCAAACATGTCGAACCTACTGCGGTTAACATCGAAAAAAAGAAAAGTGACGATAGTGTAAAATATCGATGAAAATCTTTGCAGCGTTGACATCAATGTCCATAAAGATCCTCAAAATAATAAAGTTTCCTTGAAAACAAAAACTCTACCGAAGACTGTTACCAAGTCAACTAGAAAAAGACTTGAACAGTCGGAGGGTGAAACTCCCAAAAAAGTAACGAATACCACAGTTTTGGCAACGGACACAACGGTTTCGGAAACACCAGAAGCGATGGATATGGTGAAAGAATTAGTACGCAAAGAAACAGACCAAAATTTGATGAAGACGAAGCTGATACCTTATTCATTGACGAGGACTATGAAAGCCAACCATGTGAGGAAAAGAAATCTTAAAACTTTTTCTCTCCTTATTATTTTGTTTTCCAATTTTTTTGCTTTGTTCTCAACTCTGACTTTTTTTTCGAACTTTTATTTTTTAAACTCTAATTTTTTTTTTCTCGCTAAAAATTTCTATTTTTCGATCTTTTTTATTCTATTACACATCTTTCATTAATAATGCACGTCACATTTTTGTTTAAGCGCTTAAGCTGTTGTAATTCAAATTGTTGTAGTTCGCGCTTTTTTGTAGAATGTTATGATCCAGTGCGTCCTATTGTTCGTATTACGTCATTTCAATCGAATTCTCGTGCTCTAAGGTTAAGGTTTAGATGTTTGTGTTTTTTACGTCAGGTTGTAAAAATATTATATTCATGTTTAAGCTACACGAGTTTTCAAGTTAGGAAAGCTGATCCTCTCCATCATGACTATTAATATTTTAACGTGCAACATAAACGGTCTGAACAACCGGGACAAACGCAACAATTTTTTCGGGTTTCTCAAAAAGTCCACCTTCGATCTTATCCTACTCAAGAAAACAAAATCCGGACCCTCCACCGTTAAACAGTGGAGTGACGAATGGACTGGCGAGTCCGTTTGGAACTCTGGCCCGAGTCATAACTGTTGTGGGGTGGCGGTTCTCTCTAAATCCAATGTATCTTTAAACGAATTAAAAAGGGACAATAACGGGAGAATATTAAACGTCATGATAAAAATTGATGAACACGAAATGCAGGTGCTGAATATTTATGCTCCTAATGTGCCGAGAGAAAGGCGCCAATTTTTCGGCGACCTTGGAGACATCTCTGAGGACACAGGACTACTCGTTCTGTAGGCCAGAGATTTCAACATGGTCGAACGCCTACATCTTGACACAGAAGGCACAAATAACTTTAAGAATCACACCTACGGCATTGACGAACTCGAAGTCTTCCAAGGTAAGTATCATCTAGTAGATATTTTTCGTTTTAAATATCCAAACAAAATAGAATTCACATGGCGCAATCAGAAGGTACACGAGTTCCTAACAACAACCGTAAATTTTAATAAAACTAGGAGAGGACCAGGGTACTGGAAATTAAATTGTTCCCTTTTGGAAATAGAGGTGCATAGGCAAAAAATTGAACTCTTAATTCAAGACTGGCAAACTAAAAAACGGTCCTATAAGTTAATTTTTAAATGGTGGGATGACTGCAAACTTTTTGTTAGGTTTGAATTACAACATATATCAATACAGGAAAGTGCGAAAAACAAAAAACAAATCAAAAGGATTGAAAACGAAATCCTGCCTAACCGACGTGGAACTAAAAAAAGTCCTTTTTAAATTTGAAAACGGTAAATCTCCGTGCTATAACGGACTTCCAGCTAAATTTTACAAAACCTTTTGGCATATTTTAGAAAAAGACTTTGAAGAACTTGCTTTCGAAATACTTTTTGTAGAGAAACAAACCAGCCACTCTATGAAAAAATCAGTAGTTTCACTAATTCCAAAACAAGGAGATTTTACTGAATGCAGAAATTGGAGGCCCATATCCTTAATCGGCGCTGATTACAAAATAATCACAAAAGCGCTGGCCCTAAGACTTGCAAAAGTAATGGGGAAAATTATAGAACCAAATCAAACTTGCGGAATCCCAGGTAGAACAATATTCTCAAATTTACATTTCGTCCGTGATCTTATAGATTACGCAGAATTTAAAAATCTACCTAGTTTCATTTTATCTATAGACCAAGAAAAGGCGTTTAACAAAGTCGATCGTGCGGTGTTTTTGGGTGTTACTTTTTACACCAGACTGAGTAATACTACCAATTTCAACTGGCTAGTAACTCTAAACAAAGTAGAGAAGAAACTCAAGTTTCTGGGACTACGTACTTTGTCACTTAGGGGAAAGACTATGTTAATAAATACGTTAACAATGCCAAAAGTGTTTCTTGCAAACGTGCTGCCAATTCCCGAATGGGTAATAGAACGTCTGCCTTCTGTTGAAATATGGGAGTACTTTAAACATGTATATAACTCCTTGACATCCCAAAATAAATTTTCTCCAATAAATTCAATTTTCTCGATTGAAACAGCGAATTTATTGGAGAAAAGCCCTACTTCACAGCTGCTGTTGACAGTCACTCAAACCATAATGAGTGAAATATGGAACAGCAGATGCCAATATATGTTTAAGAATTTGGAAATTGACCCAATGGCAGTGATCAGGATAATTACCAGAAACATCAGGAATATTATTACTATAAAATATAATTATCATGCCCGTAGAAATACCACGGACATTTTCTGTAAATATTTTTGTATTAAAAACGTTTTTTGTCAAATAGAGAATGGGAACCTGAAACTAAACATATGAGCTAAACTAATACACTGGCTCATTGCGAGAACTAAATGTTTAGTTAAGTGTTCCTGTTCCCTGCAAATATATCTTTCTTTTTACAAAAAAAATTATGTTATTTATGATTAGACAATCACTGCCAGCCCTTAATATATGATTTATAATTTATTATTTGCATGTTTTCTGCAGATTTCGTAATGCGATGTTTGTGTAAATGTCCTGTATTTTTATATTTTTTTATTTTACTTAAAAAAATATTTCTTTACTAAATGACACATAATTTAAAAAAAACAACTATAGTTTAGTCAACCTATGCCGTAAAATCAGGTCGTTTGTCAGGGCTATTTTATACGGTGCAATACGGTATCAGGGCTATTTTATACGGTACAATGACCGATCTCTTTTATTAATAAATATATATATATATATATATGTATATATATATATATATATATATATATATATATATATATATATATATATATATATATATATATATATATATATATATATATATATATATACATATATATATATATATATATATATACATATATATTTATATAGAGGGCGGATCTAGGAGTCGGCACATTAAACGGCCGCCTAATTTACTTTACATTTTAAAATTCCATCAACCATTTTTAATTCCAGGTTCGAAACGAGCTCTGGACATATGTATTTCCTTAAATATTTAATAAATATTTACATAAAACAAATAGTTGATCAAAAATAGTTCAAAAAACATAATTTTTACATGTTAATAAAAATCATAATACTATGTTAACAATATAACGTGAAATTTTATTTGTTTAATATTTAAAACCAGTACCGGTATATTAATGTTAAGTGTATTTAAAGTAAATTTTCTCGTCAATAATTTTATTACAACTTTTCTAATTATTCAATGATTTTACTTGTTCTAATTTCAGTATTGAACAACTGATATATCTTATTGAAATAAAAGTGCATCGTAAAATGCATGAACATCTTTGGGTAAGATAGTCTTGCAACTTTGAAGATCATCAAACTTTCTTTTGCTGATAGGTCAATGGCTCATATACATAAGGAGCCACTTAAAAGTGTTCTGGATGCTCTTGAAATAAGTAGATAATGGCTTCCTCTTATTAAAATTTCTAAAAAGTTTGTATTCAACATTACCATCTGGGGTATGCCAAAGCATGTTAAGGCTGCTAACTGTAAGATCCCCAACCTTTTTACCTGGTCTAATACTGATGAAGTGGGTTTCCTTTAGTTTTTTAAACTCATTAAATTCCATCTGCTTCGCAAAATATGGCTTAGGATTTTGCCTGGCAGTTTGCATCATAACAGCTAAATCTCTAGGAGTGTGTACATCACTCGCAATGATTCTCTTGATAACATTGTGCATGGCATCACATTCCGTGTTGGTATGGCCAGTAACCAGATACTTTTGATATATATTTACACCTGTCTCTTTTGATAAGAGGTGGTAAATGTTTGATAGATAAGCATTTTTGTTCTGATATCCACAACCATCACTCCATATAATTAATTCTTTGATGTTTTTGCTTGCATTAAGTATGTTTTTAAAGTGTCTATATTGCAAATATTCAAATAACTCACTCGATACATTGCCTTTAGTTTCATCCCAGACATAGCAATACCCATCTCAGTTACACAATTTATACAATGTAAAATTAAGAACCAGCAATTTTGTCTTGTTGCACATAGCACTTGCTTTGCTTTGATGACAAAGAAGTACTGGCTGAGTGTCCATAGTCCAAACTGACACATTCTCATCTATTAATCCTCTTTCTTTATCTTCATCTTTTTGCTTTCTAACCTCATCCTTAAAACTAAATAATCCTGGTGTTCGTGTACAGTGATGATGCTCATTTTTGCAGCTACACAAGTATCACATTGGTTTTTTTGGGGTACGAAAACGGACATCTAGAGGGAATGGAAGGTGTTTTTAAAATATGTGAGGCCTGGTACTCTTCTTTTAGTAGAGATTGTATCATCCTCATATAGATTGTATAAATCAAGAACTTTCGTGCCTGGCTCAAAAAATCTTTTTTCCTTATGGGTGGAAACTTTTTGACTAATGAGAGTCCTCACAGAGTGCTTTAAGTAGCATAAACTTTTATAAATTATATAAATTTTAATAATTGAACTTTTCATGAACAAAAATATACTCCTAAGCTGCTATTATCGGCCACCATCTGACCATATTCAAAGCTTTAATGTATATTTGCAAAATAATATTTTAAAAAAAAGTTTAAAGGAAAAGAGAATAAATTATTTAATTGGTGACTTTAATATAAATTGTTTTGAATACCACGTAAACAGCAACATTAAAAAGTTACGTTAACGTTAAACATTAAAGTTTTACGACGATTTATTCCAAAATGGAGCTATACCGCTCATTAACAAACCAATTAGAGTAATCTTAATGTCAGTGACCTTAATTGACAACATAATAACAACCGATATTTTTTAGGAATCTCTTAAAATAGGTTTAATTAAAAATGACGTTTCGGATCATTTCCCCATTTTTTTTCTTCATTAACATCGAGAAAAAAGTAATAAAAAAGCAACAAAAAGTCTTTTTCAAGCTTTCAATGATAAAAATCATTTGAAGATTAGTTCCTCTAATAAGTTGGAAGCATGTAAACAGTTCATTCGAAGCAAATATAATGTATGACAGATTCTTTCAAACCTTTTATGAAATTTACGATGTAAATTTTCCAAAACGTCAATTTTTAAGAAATTTTCCAAAACATCAATTTATAAAAAAACGATTAAAGTCACCTTGGGTCAATACAGATCTTAAGAAATCCTCAAAAATAAAACAAAAACTATATATAAAATACCGAAAAAAACCAACACCTGAAAATAAATTAATTTATAAAAATTACTCTAAACTATTTGAAGCCATAGAAAAAAGGCAAAAAAAAACATATTACTACGATTTACTAGAGAAGCACAAATATAGTTCAAAACGTACGTGGCAAATTATAAGTCAAATTACTGGTAAAAACAAATTAAAAATGTGCTCTATACCTAAGACTATAAAAATAGATGGCGTATTTTTACATGAACCTAAACAAATAGCGAGCGAGCTAAGTTTTTTGTATCTGATGGATCTGATTGTATCAAATTTAGCTAAAAATATTCCTAATATGATAAATCCAATAAACAATAATCCACGCTTTTTAATTTATTTCTAAATTAAGTAAATTTGAAGTAACTTTTTCAGAATATTAAAATGCATTTAAAATGCTAAAAACTAAAAAAGCAGTTGGTCCTGATGACATAAATTATAACATAGTTATAGATTCATACGACGAGATAAAGTATATTTTTTTAAAGTTTTTAAAGGTTCAATTAATCAAGGAATTTTTCCAGAACAATTAAAAATTAGCAAAATTACACTAGTATTTGAAGGTGGTGAACCCTCAAATGTCAGTAATTATTGTACAATATCTGTCCTCTCTGTTTTTTCAAAAGTTTTAGAGCGAATTTTGTTTAACCAAATATACAATCATCTAACTGTTAATAATATACTTTATATGAACCAATACGGCTTCAAGAGAAACAACTCTACAGAACATGCAATAATTCATCTCACTCGAAGCATAACTGAATCATTTGAAAAATCAGAACTTACGTTAGGCGTTTTTCACTAGTCAATTCTAGGTCGTTTAGGTTGAAAATTTGATTACTTAAAAAAATTTGATTCCGAGATGTTCAGGACTATTATACAGACAATATTATGAAAAGAAAAAATTATTTGCTGTACGTCCTAATGAGAAAATCAATTTAAAGGGGATCAGGGCAACTTTTCCCCCATCCCCTTGCACCCCTTTATTTATTTAAAAAAAATTATACCATCTTAAAAAAAATCAAACTTCAGATACATATTCAAAAGTTCAATAAAAAATATCTTGGTTTTCAAAAGATTACTATTTAAAGTAAAACTACGAAAATTTGTAAATAAAAAAATAACTTGATACTTTAAATTGAACGAACTCGTATTCCTTATTTGTATTTTATTTTTTATAAAAATAAAAAATTAACGTTATTATATTATATCAAAATAATTTAAACTGAATACTTAATCAAGTATCGTTTTGTGCAATACAATTATAATAATTGCGTAAGTTACAAAAAACAAAGTTTAATGTAACTTGAAAATATTTTTTTAAAGATACGTTTCATCTGATTCATTATCCAAAGTTTCATCGAAAGACGATTTTAAATCTAAAGACTCGTCTGATGACGATTCAATTAATCAATCAATTAATTAATTAATTAAATCAATTAATGTTTTTATAGTTTTTTTTGTTGCTTTTTTTGAATAAATTTTCAGACTTTTTTGTGTAGGCCTTCGCAATGTATCTTCGGCCTATAATTCAATGGCAGGATTCACATCAAATTCTTCACTATTTGTTTAATCAGTGCACACCCGAATTAAATGATTTACCCGTTTTCAGTTAAGCGATTACTTGTGTCAGTTTTAATTCTATCCATAAGAGAAAAAAGACACTCAACCTTTTCATTCGAAACAGGCAATACGAACAACAACTCAACAAAAAGTAGAACTGGACAAAAAATCTTTTTCCATAGAACTCGAAAATATTTGATACCATACTTAACGGTACTCAGTTTTATCTGGTGCCAAATACTTAATAGTGTAATCAACTAAGTTATGCCAAGCATTTAACATATTATTTACACACCCAGTGAAGCCAGCATAACATAACGGCATATTATAAAAGTCATACAATTTTTCGATGTTATCATCAGCAAATGAATTATTGGTGTTATTTTGAAACCAGCCACCAGTGTTTAGGATTAACATTCCATACATATCATGACCTGTATTTTGTGCTTCCAAACGCTCTTCTGTGGATTCGGCAATTAACGCTACAATCATTGATTTTGAATTCTTAACTAAAGTTAGTGCGTTTGTAAAGTCATGTAGCTCAACATCCTGGAATGAATACTTTCCAGTGTTGTTTGCTACTTTTGACTGTTAGTAAATCATTAAACTCTTTTTTATTCAAGCAACTTAACTGTTTTTTAGTTTGTTCAATAAATCCACATGATGCTACGGAAACAATTTCATTGTTTTGAAAAGTTAAAGATAACTTTGCTGGCGATAAAACTTCTATGAATAATGCTAAATAAAGAGGTATTCGTCCATGATCCCACTTCTGATGATACTCTTTCAACTTTGCTCTTTCTGCTTGAGTAAAACTGAAATCTGCAGTCATTTTTTCGAGATATTTCATATTTACTCCATATTTGTCTAAGATCATATCAAGTACTTGAATTTTATATGCAATCCATCGTGTTCTTATTTATTATTGCACAAGTATTTTCTTTTATAAAAAGTTTTTATTGCTCAAAACACTGTTTTATAAAGAACTTTTGTTGTATAAAAAAACGAGCATGAAATAAAGTATATTATTTTATAAAGTATTTTTTATAGATAAAATCGAAAAAAAATCCCAATATAATTATTGCTACAATATAACTATTCCGACAAGGGTAGCAACAAGCTTTCCTAATTGTCGTAACTTTTTGGGGGATTTTTTATAAATGTTATACATTTTGAAAACGATGTTATTGACATCATTAAACGCTTTTATTTCTGCAAATCTATCTTTTAACGCTAACTCAAGGCAATGTGCAACACACCAATCAAAAGTTATCCATGGAATTTCTTTCTGAATTTACACTTGTCCTACTTCCTCTATTTACAGCTGCGCCATCAGCACCGAAACCAACTAATTTAGTTTCAAAAGTTTTCGATACCTTCTGATTCAAGGGAATGACTGATTGTATCAAAAACTCCTTCAGATGTTCCATATTGAAGATCAGAAATAGAAAGAAAAGAACACTCAACGCTCATCTCGGTCTTTCCTATTGGAGTAGGATCGAAACTAATAAATAAATATAGCTTCTTTTTCAATTACAGATACATCTATTGATGCATCAATTAAAATACTGAAGTAGTTTCGTGTTTTTAATTTATTTCTGAGAATATTTGACAAACTCAATCCAAAGTAATCAATAAAAGTTTCACAATTTATTTTATTTCTATACGTTTGGCCAAACTCTACACCATGATTTTCTTCCAAACGTAGTATTTTAGGGTATACGCTAAGCGGAAGCTCTTCTTTGGCAATAAAGTATGCTACCTCAAACTTTTTTCTTGTTAAATTTAGATCTTTCGTGGTCATGGTTTTCAGGCCCGATAAAATATCAGTTTGCCGCATTTCTTTCTGCAGGTTGCTTAATTTATCATTTCGTTCGCTTACATCCATTCCTTTACTTTTCATTGCTAATTCTTAGGCTCTTTGACGTTGCAAACCATTTGCACGATCAACTGCGGCACTGTGGTGTATCCTACAACTACCTTCATCGCTTCCCCATTCCAGCGTATACCCTTTATAAATATCAATTTGTTTAGCATACTGACGACATACAGAACATTTTAATGGTGTAACATAATTTCCATTATTTAATATCTCTAGCCAATCATTAGCATTATATTTTGCAAGAGTAGTGTTTACCCATTTTTGAGCTGTTGTTAGCTGTAATTTTCTACTATTGAGTTTTTTCTTCTTTTCAACAGGTGGTTTTAATTCCAATACTGCTTGTGTTAAAAATGAAAGTGTTGTTTGTCTCTTATTAGTCGCCTCCATTTTGAAGTGTTGATGTTTGACGATTCTCTTACAATTTAATAATATAAAAAATGTGCAAATTTGCAATTGTTAATTTGAAATTTATTTAAAAATAACTCATTCGTTGCTATGACTTCGGAAATTGCGGGAAAAGGTAACGAGAATAACAAATGAAAAAGAAGGAGAAAATGTTCTTGGTTACATTAATTTTAAATGATGATTAAATAAGAACTTCAGTCGTTACCGACGTTGAAAAAGAAAAATGATATTCATTTTCATTTAAAATCATTTTATAAACTACTAATGTTAATTAGTTGATAATAATGTTAATTCCTCTCGCCGGCAGATGCTGAACTAATATTTAATAAAATCATGACAATCGTTTTATGAAATACTATCAAAATTATTTATGTTACTTAAAACGAAACTTTATAGTACAATATATATATTTTTAAGATTTCAATAGTAGAAAAAAAAAAGCAATTGCGCATTTGGTAATTTTAAATTTATCTAAATATTAAAGTTAACTTCTCAGCCACTCAGCATCAACCGAACAAAGAGTCTTTAAAGTTGAGTCTTCGACCGCGTGGACAAACAAAGCAACTCAAACAACAACTTGTTCAAAACTCCTCATAAAGAAACAATTTCCTTACCGACCGTGTTGTCAACCCACGGAATGTTTTGACCCAAAATGCGGTGAACACAAAGAACCTCGACAATTCCAAATACGAACTTTCTTTTTTCCGGAGTCTTGATTAATTGAAATCTAAAAAAATTTTAATCACAGAGTGGCTTGGTGTGCGGCTCTTAGTCGATAATTTGTAAGTTTTATTGACTACGGATAAATTAAAATAAAAATAAAAAATATAGGCATTTTTTCATTGCAATTGGAAGCAAAAGGTATTAGAAAAATAAATAAAATGATATAAAGAAAATATAAATAAAATGTATGAATAAAAAAATGTTCATAGTTAATATTATATTATTATTAAAACAATAATAAAATAAGAACTTCAATCATTTATGAAAAAAGCAGTTATGGATTTCACCACCAGTAAAATGAAATTAGTCTTGATAAGTGAAGCAAAAAAATTGATAGTTCACGTTCCGAGAATTTTTGATTTTTATATTAACACCTAATTAAAACATGTACTACAAATTTTCCAACTTACTAAATCGTTGACTTACTGTATTTTTGACCTACAGAATTTTCAACCTACTGAGTATTCAACCTACTTTATTTTCAATTTTATAACTGCGCCTTTCCGGTGTGTGTTTTGTATATTCTGTCGTTGATTTAATTACGAGCCCAGTTATAGTTCTTTTTTATAATGGTATAATCTTGATTTTGATAATCATTTTGTGGTTTTAGATTTTCAATCGTGGACAGCTGGTATCGTTACTTTTGAGCAAAGAAACAACAAACAATCGAAGTTTAAAATATAGAGATTATTTTTCAAGCAAAACTAAATGCAAAAACATTTTCAAAAAAAAAACATCGCTTATACCCTTTGATTGCACATCGCATATTTCAGAAGATTAAACTTGTTACTCTTGTTATCACCAAAGTCGTTTTAGAACTACTCAAGTATGAACATCTGAAATATTAAACCAGTGATGCAACTAGAATAGCCAATAGTAAAAAAATTCAACTGTTAAGTCAAGCACATTTTTTTTTTGGTCTCAATGATATTTTTTGTAAGCTATATACTATAAATCAAGTTTATATTATAAACTTAAATTATGAACTTTACAAGGTAGAAGAACTGCTGCAAAAATAATATATCTCAAGTAAATAAAAACACAGTTCCAGAAGTAATAAAATCAAAATCACATTTGATTTTGATTTTATTACTTCTGAAACTGTGCATTTTCACAATTGTTATTAATTTACATACTTTTTACCTTGATTAACGTTTTAAAAACTATCAAAGTTAGTTCAAGATATAGATAAATATGTTTTAATATATTTTTTTGATATTTATAATTAAAACTATTTAATGTTTAAATTAACGTAATATTTAAAAGATAATTTTTTTTTTTAAGTACAGATGTAAGGGGTTTTATAGCAACAAACTACTTGTTTTAAACCAAAATAATTTTCTCCTTTCTAAAACAATATAATAATTTAAAATAGATAAATTACCTGTTCTTATTACACCTTATTATTTATTAAGAATGAAAGAAAGAAGAAAATCCTACAACCCAATAAACACATAAACGTCTATTGAAAGTTAAAACAACATTAAAACAAAACGTTTAGTTTTGGTCCATTATCGGTTCAGAATAAAATCCAGAATAAGGTTTAGAACAAACGTCTTTTAAACTTCGAGATACGACAAACGTATTTTCGGCGTATATGTTTAAACGTTTTTAAACGTATAAATGTGCTATTCTGTGTATTTATGTTAAACGTAATGTATACCGAAACTAAATTTAATCAACTTAAAACATTAAATGTCGGTCTAAATTTAAACGTTAAATATTGGCCAATACGCTTTATATATTATAGGTTTTAATCTAAACGCTTTTAAATATAAAAGCGTTTAGATTCAAAACTATATTTTATAAACCATCATCACCTCGTCGTAATGTTGCTTCTCTTTCTCTTTTCTACAAATACTATAATGGGCACTGCCCTAAAGAGTTAGCGTCTCTTGTGCTATCTACTAAAATTCATTCTCATGTTACTCGTCATTTAATTAAGTCTCATCCTTTTTCTGTTACTGTTCCTAAGTGCTCCAAACATCCATACTCAAGTTTTTTTCAAACATCAGTTTTTTGAAATTCGTTTTCTTCATCTTGCTTTCCTAATTCATATAATTTTCAATCTTTTATGTCGTTTGTCAATCGTTATTTTGCTCTACAATCTTCATCTTTTCGCTTCTAGTAACTTTCAAATCTAATTAGTGGTTGCTTGCAGCCTTGTTGGAAGCGAATATTTAAAAAATATATATTATTGGTAATAACCCTTCGAGTGTGCTCACGGAAACCTTGGCAGCCATTGCAACTGAGATAATGGCAAGAAAGAGTTGAAACACTTATTTATTACAAGAAAATGTGAACGAAAGTGTATGCAAATATCTAACTTCAAATTATGTAATGTTAAAACATATTAAAACATATATCTAGTTTTACAGTTTTTACTTGAAAACTGCATTGCGGCAACATCTCCTTAGCTTTACGTTACAGAATTTATTTACCAGTTTTTTGTTTATTAAATCGATTCAAAACCTTTCACAATCAATATTCCATAGTGACCGAAGTGGTAAGCTCGCAGTGCTTATGATTTATAGCGCCGTAGCTCAAATCCTACCACTGCACAGTGAGCCAGAATTGTCTAAAAATGGAAAAACTATTTATGGGTTAAACATAGAGATATGATACATGTTTATCGAGTTTTTTGGGGCCAAGGATTTCATTTTGGGCTCCATTTTAATTTTGGAGTATTTATGACCACACAAATGGTTATTTTAGGGGTTGTCAAGGGTGTTCGTGGGGTCTCAATGGTTTTTAAATTAGATGGGACATGTTGTAAATCTAAATATAGATAATTGCGGCCAGGAAATTTAAATCTGGGCATATTCGGTCTTCAATATTCTGAAGCAAGTGCGCTACCGCTGCGCCGAGGCTGCTCGATAATGTTACATTCAAAAAAATGCACACACATGTACACTACAGTTTCTATTTACATTACATGCATAACTATATGAAACTAAAACATTCCACAACACTCACTGGCCCTCGTTATACTGCAAACAAACCACTTCACTTACTGTCATTCATTCAAAAAAACTACTTACAATTGTAAACAAGTTGCACTGAACGCCAGTAAGTGTACACTGGTCTGACCGTACCACGACATTTTTTTAATGTACAAAAGTATGTATGATATTACAATAAAATTACTTTACGTAATTAAATGATATTTGTATTTTTAATGTTTACAACATACTCCCAATTTGTAAGGAAAATATCTACATTTTTTATTTTAAATGCTCGTCAAGGGCAGTTATTTTTATAAGTTCCTCAGGCGTTGATTTTACCTTTCGTGATGGTTATTTCCTCGTATTTTGTTCTTGTGGCGTGTTTCCGCTTATTTTAGAATCTTTTACGTTTTTTTTAATCTGGTTAGAACCTTAGTAGCTAATTTCTAATGGATATCTGAATCGTCTTTCCACTATTTGATTGTTAACCATCTTTAATTTAGCACCACGAATTATAGTATCATCCCCACGTATAAATTTGCTAACCATACCAATTTTTCACTCGTCTTTATCATTTTTTACTCCTCTAAGTAAAAAAATTTCTACCACTGATGTATCCTTATGACCTTTGAGTTTTAACGTGATGATCTTAGGCACTCGTCCGTCTACCTTTTCCATGCTAAGTTCTTACATTTTGTGATATACCTCATTGCTTGTGTCATCGTAGTGTTGTTGAACTCTTGATCATTTTAATTTTCTATTTTTTCAAAAGGGATCGTTATACCTTTAACACGTAGAATCATGTTTGAAGTTTAATATACATATATATATATATGTATATATATATATATATATATATATATATATATATATATATATATATATATATATATATATATATATATATATATATATGTATGTATTTATAATATATAACAATTTTATAAAAAATATACGTCATCGCGTGATATACATTTCATTACTTTACATAATAAAATAATCTTTCTATTTTTAATGTTTACGACATTATATACCGTATATCATATATATGTATATCATATATATCATATATATATATATATATATATATATATATATATATATATGTATATATATATATATATATATATATATATATATATATATATATATATATATATATATATATATATATATATTGTTTGTACTACTAAAAAATTGTTATTATTGAGCCTTAATGTGATGTATAAACAGTGTAGTGATGGAGCAGAATTATTCGTTTTATAAGCAGTTACCATGTGGTCTTTATTATTAGCATGATAAACATACATTACAGGTTTATGTGTTTCATGGACGTCTTGAGGATGGTATGTATTCGTTCCTTATGGTACAGTATGAACACAAGAGGACCTCTAGTTATCATCTGAGACTGGTATCCCATAAGAAGTTCCACTCTGGGTGTATACCAGGGTATCTTTTTGTTAGAGATCCATTTTTGTTATCCAAAAAGAACTATTCTAAGATTATTCCATTAGGACTATTGCCACAGACCTCTGCATTGACACTGAGACCAGTGTACACTTAGAAGCGTTCAGTACAACTTGTATACAATTATAAGTAGTTTTTTAAATGAATGATAGTGAGTGCAGTGGTTTGTTGCAGTATAACAAGGGTCAGTAAGAGTTGTGGAATGTTTTAATTTCATATAGTTGTGCATGTAATGTAAATAGTCAATGTAGTGTTCATGTGTGTGCATACTGTAGTAGCAAGTATGAGTTATTGGTACAAAATTGGTTAAAAGTCGTTTAAAATTGGTATAACGTAAGCTAGACGTGAATACTAGTAGTCATATATCATGTATTTAAAAAAATTTATTACAACTAGATAATTTAAAGTATTAAAATAGAATTACATTAATATAGCAACAATAACTTGTAGATATATTTAACAAATAATAATCTAAAATCAATGCAAATTTGTAAGCGAACAGGTAAGGTAGTACAAAGTGTGTTTCGTATTTTGTACAGATGACAGGATTAACTACTAATATCAGCAAGAAGGAAATCTTTATTTAATAAAGTTTTTTATATGGATCTTTTAAGGAAAATCTTTGTTGTTTACCGAGTTTTGGATGCGCCGTTTTAAAGTCTGCTCAATTATCATATTTTATTGTTAAAATATTAGAGAAGTCAATTTAAAATATCACCTTTTATAACAATGTTGCAAAAACATTCTGAACGTACAAGAGTTTGCAAAATGTTATGACTAAAAAAAAAAGTGTAATAATAAAATAGTCTTTTGTTTGTGGAGAAGAACGAGCACAAAATTCAGTTATTGAATTTGAAGAATATTTTCTTTTACTTGAACATTGAGATTTAATACAAGAATCACCAACAACATCAACGTTCTTTTGAACTATGCCATTCCATGGTCTCTTTTTTCTTCTGCTAAAATTTTGATTATTAGTTTTTTTTAAAGTTCGTTTTCTTTCTTATTTATTTTTTATAATTTATTACAATAACATTGTATTAATAAATCTCTAATACAACAATACTAACAACAATATGACTTAATACAATAATAACAACTTAAATCTCTAAATAAGTGCTTTCAAAAAGTTCTCAATTTTTGATCTTTTCAAAAGCAAAATAAATTAATAAACAATTTAATCATGATAGACAAACAAAAAGACAAACTAGCTTGCAAATTTTGCTCAACATATAATAAACAATAGGTGTGTTTTTGGTTGCTATGGCGTTGCTAAGGTAAACAATATTGCAAATGTAGATTTTTATCACATTTCAAAAAAATAAATTCTGCTTGACATATACATCAAAAGAAAGAGGATAAAATTTTGAATAAGCTAATTTAAAAAACAATATTTTCATGTTTTGGACAAAAATTAGTGATTTAATCATGCTCCAACACCTTAATAATATATGAGCGATAATATCAATTACATTCAGCATTGCTATTTTTTATAAAACATATTCATATTATCAGCAATCCGATGATTTATAATTACAAATATTATTTTAAACTACATTTTTACTTTATGTTATTTAAAGTATTTTTTGTACTATCGAAATTAAATGAAACAGTGTCAAAATGCAACAAAGCCGAAATCAAGTGCAACGGTGTCAAAATTGAATGCAACATTGTTAAAATGCAGGGCCGTTGGGAGTAGGTGTTACAGGGAAGATGGAAGGGGGAAGGGGGTTGCCATTTTAACTTTTGTTAATTCAAAAAAAAAGTCCTCTTTTTTTAAAATTTGCCGACTGCCCTATTGACATTTGCCGACTGACTGTCTAAATTTACCGACTAACTTGGAAAAGGGTCTACATTTGCCCTCTGACTTGTCAAAAAGGGCCAAATTTAGCGACTAAATGAACGAAAAAATTGATGGGGGTTGTCACACCCTCACACCCCACACTCCCTCCCCCATCGGCCTTGTTAAAATGTACTGATAATATTTCGACATCAAATGATATAACGTCGAAATGAGATCGAAAACACTGTAATGAATTGTCATCAAACTATAAATTGTCATAATTTTTGAACTAGTAAAAATAATGTTTTTTTTACTATTCAAAACATTTGTCCCTCCATCGCGACAATACAATCAGAGTTCAAAATAATAATGAAAATATATTTTTCAATATTTATAAATAGCAATGCCAAATCAAACAATCAGTAATAAAAATCGTTCAAGGACAAATTTTTTTTTTTTTTGTTCTTTTTATTACATTATAAATAAGCATTTCGTTACTATATTTAAAATACAAATATATAATAATAAAAAATATATATATATATATATATAAATATATATATATATATATATATATATATATATATATATATATATATATATATATATATATAATAATAATAATAATAATCGTTATTAAATAATTAAAGAACGCGGGAACTCGTAGAAGACCATACGGTCTTGTTGTCGAGTACCGCTAAGAAATGATCGTGTTAAAATTTATAAAATATTTACAAGATAAGAAATAAGTTAACGAAGTAAGAAACTTAAAATATTCCGTTACAAATACAAGATACATTATTATATATTACAATTGTTAATGATGCATATATAATTTTTATAAATCAATAGTTAAATAGGGGGTAAAAAGGAAGATCACTAAAAAAAAAAAAAAATATATCAAAAGTATATTGTTACATCTTCAATTGTAAAAATGAGTTCTTTAAGCTTTCGTTTAAAAGAAAAGTAGTTACTTTGATGAATAAAATCCTAAGTAAAATTTTTTTAAACAATTTTATTCCATTAGAATGGTCCGCGATAATCAATACAAAATTTAAACAGATTTGTTTGAAAAATGGGCTGCTTAATAAAATTATCATTCCGCAAAATGTACTTATTTTTATCTTTCGATGAATACAAATTATGGAAAGAAATAGGGGATGAATTGGTTTTACATTTAAACATAAAACAAAGAATATTAAAAATGTTAAGCTCATATATATTAAAAACTTTCATTTCAAATAATAGAGGCTTGGCATGAGTATAACGGTCTTTAAAATATATGATAATTTATTAAAAATAAATAAATTAATCATATTTTAATGGAAATTCACCATCAGAAATTGGAAATATACTGAACAAAGCTTATTTCGCAAATATTCCAGAATAAAAGAAATCCTTAAGATGTTATTGATGAAAGAGCTATTTATGCAGAGAGATTTATGAGCATTTTGTCTTCTATGAATGACACTATAATATAATTTAAAAAAGGATGCCCTTTAGCTGGAAAGAGGGGAATACAAACAGTAACGTAGTAAGTAGTCAAGAAATATGTCCATCTGTTGCGCAATAAAGAAAAATAGAATTTTAAAATAAAGCACAAACAAGAGCATTTAATACTGAAAGCTTTTTACATTTTATTTGTCTAGTATTACCACATTAGCTTTTAATGGCATTGTTGGAGTTTAAATAACTTTAGAAAATGTTCATCTCCACAGAGCTGTTATCATTCAAGATGTGATTAATATCGTCTGTACTTATATTTTTTTACTTAGATAGTTTAGTGTTAGTTAGTATAGTTAGTTGTTAAATAGTACAGTATAGTGTTGGTACTTAGATAGCATAGTGTTGTTACCTCTATACCTTTTTTTTCAAATTCTATTAAAATTTCGTTTTCTGAACGGAAACAATTTATCAAAAGATGTTTATCTAAAACCGAACTATTTAAAAATATTCAAAATGGCACATTGAATACTATTAGCAAAAATTGCAATAACTATTTTGGTCAAATGCTTAGAGTTATGATTTCGTATTCAAGAAGAAAATTATTTGTTGATGAATAAATTTATCATTTGTCTTTGGCATTTTTTAATAACACTTTTTATTTTAACTTATTATATAATTAATATATTCTTAGCGCTATCGAAAATGCAATATTGTCGAAATAGAGTGAAACACAGTCGAAATCGAATAGAACGGTGTCAAAATAGAATTCAATATTGTCTAAATGTATTAATGCGATATTGAAATGAGGCGGAAAACCCTGTAATAATATTTTGAACTTGATAATTTTTTCTTTAAAATTTTATTTGTATACAAATTGTTATTATCAATAATTAATATAACATTTAAATTTGTATACAAATTTAGAATAATTTATAAAAATTAAATTATTATCGTCGAAATTGAACCTCCACTATAAAAATTGAATGCAATAATGTCGAAATTAAATGCCACATTGCTGAAATGTTATGATAAAATGTTGAGATTGATTATAAAGGTTTCAAAATGAGATGGGAAAACCCGTATATAGCTATCAAAATGACCAATTATTTTCCTGTTAAGATTTTTTTAATAAACAATAGTCAAGGACAAAAAGCCATCCCTCCCACTCCCCCCACTTTATTATTTTCAAATTTTTTAAGATGGTAGACCACTATTAAAAATCAAAAAAATCATTTTTACAATTATAAATTTTTGAAGTAATATAGCTATTCTAAATTACGAATTTCAAATTAGTTTTATGAAAAAAAATAGCTAACACCATTAAAAATCGTTTTTTAATAAAGCAGTATGAGCAAATTTTTTATTTTTCCGTACCAACACTTTGTTTATTTCGTTGCTATACAGCTGAAAAGGAAAATATATATTAATTATAGTATATATTTCTAATATAAAAAACCAGTTTTGGTGTAACTCTAAAACTACTTTTTGTTTATTGATTAATACTTTTAGTGCACTTGGCTACATGGGTTTTATTGAATTTTCCAATTATAGTTGCTGTTTTCTGCATCACTCCACATTTGTCCCATTACTTTGATTAAATAGTATTAGTAATGGAAGGTTATGGAAAAAAAGAAAATAAATAAAAAAAAGAAATAAATAAAAAGAAATAAATAGTAAAAAGCTTATACTCTTTAAAGGAAACCAAAATTAATCAACAAACAATTTAGCTGAAGAGAATATATTTAGTTAAAAATTAAAATATAAATGTAGCATAGCAAAAAAAATTAAAAATGGAAATGTGCACATCCGGTTCCAGCAGTAAATAATCTGTAGAAGTTATAAATAATGCTTTTTTAAATAAAAATAACAGTTCTACTTTGTAAGATTCGTTCAATGTTACAAATGACTGCTACATATTTATGAACACCGACATATAAGATGAAATAATAGCTGTCATTGTTTTCTATCAAAAATTTTCTACAATGTAACTTTGAAATTATAATTTTTTATGAAAACAAAACTATAATGAGCACACAGTAGTTAATGAGAACATCTTTTATGGTATCTTTTACAGTTTTAGTTTATTAATACTTGATATTTATTTACTAGTAAAAACTATTGACATAAAATTGATAGTTTTTATTAAAACTAAAATTAAAAATCATAAGTGATTCTTAATCTTTAATGAAACTTTGAAAGTATTTTTCTGTCTATAATAAATATATGTCTATAATAAAATAATAATATAAATATTTATAATAATTCTACTAATTAAGATCTTTGAAAACAATTTTTTCTACTTTTACTCTACAGCACTTTTAATATAAGTTGATATTTGTCAATAGGT
The DNA here is from genome assembly GCF_038396675.1 of Hydra vulgaris. Taxonomy (NCBI): domain Eukaryota; kingdom Metazoa; phylum Cnidaria; class Hydrozoa; order Anthoathecata; family Hydridae; genus Hydra; species Hydra vulgaris. The sequence continues at coordinate 46,431,879 of NC_088934.1, read as the reverse complement.
CAAATATAAGTTGATATTTGTCAATAGGTCAAATATAAGTTGATATTTGTCAATAGGTCAAATATAAGTTGATATTTGTCAATAGGTCAAATATAAGTTGATATTTGTCAATAGGTCAAATATAAGTTGATATTTGTCAATAGGTCAAATATAAGTTGATATTTGTCAATAGGTCAAATATAAGTTGATATTTGTCAATAGGTCAAATATTGTCAATAATTTGTCAGTTTTTATGTGAGTTTTTTTATTTGAAGAACTTTATGCTTTTTTTTGTTTTAATGTGTTTGTCTCAGTTCTCTAAAATTCACGACTTTTCGGTAATTATCTCTAGATTTTCTTAATCGATTTTCATGAAATTTTTAGTTGTTTATTTTGTTGTTTTGGATGTCCTCTACCATTTTTATGACAGTATGATAATCCCATTCAAAGATTTTTAAGTTCAAATATGGTCAAAAACACCATTTTTTTTATCTTCAAGTGTTTCTCTTTTTAAAAAAAAAATCTGATCAGTATGTTTTTTTGATTTTGGTACAGGATATTCTTTATAGTATTAAAAGTAAATTTAGAAAATTTCAAATTAATAACTAGAACAGTTTTTGAGATAACCATCGCAACAGAATGATGATGTTTTAAAGTTTCTGGGAACAAATTTCTGAAACCAAAAAAAAAAATTTTTTAATTTTATCATTGAAAAGTAAATTTTAATCAATTTAGGTGTAAATAATATCTAAAATGAAATTATTGAAGGATTTGAATTTATTAGTGGTCTACCACCTTAATATAAAATATATCCTATATTTATTTCAAATATATATATATATATATATATATATATATATATATATATATATATATATATATATATATATATATATATATATATACATACATATATATGTATATATTTATATATACTTTATAATTAAATTAAAATATAAAACGTTGTGGCTAACGCAACGGTACCGTTGTTTTAATTTTTGGTTGCTTTAATCTTAAAGTCACAATAGTCTGATAAGTTCATTTAAAGTCACGACAGCAAACATGATTAATTTTAAGTTTTAAAAAATTTTAGGTTGCGTTTAAATCCTTTATTAGGGAATACTTGTTTTTAACTTTTTTTTTTATTTTTTTATTTATTTGTTATTGAAAGTTATTATTGTTTATTGAAAGTTACATCGCTTTTTATTTTTTACATAGATCGACTAATATAGGGATAGACGCAGTGGAACGCAACTACAATTTAAGAGTTTTGGTTCGGGCAAGCATTTTTTAAAACAACAAAAAAATCAACCAATGAGAAATCAATACCGTGACTTAAGGAAATAAAATTATAGCAACGGTACTGTTGCGCGAGCAACGGCGAATATAAAAATTTTTAGCTTCCCTAATTCGTGATCAAGTAAAGATCCTTGCTACAAAAAATATATTTTATAAATTAATTTAATAAATGCACTCTGATGTCAAAATAGCCAACCCAATTTAAAGTAAATACAGAGCATCTTATTAATAAAAAAAAATGGTCATTTAAATACCTAGTTTTTATTGTATTAAAATTAATGATTGTAAACAAGATAAAAAAAATTATTTTCAATTGTATTAAAATGCAAAGCCGCGAACTTTATGAGTTTTGCAACAACTTTGTATTTACAAAATATTTTTGACGGAAGAAGCACGAATTTTATAAGTTTTACAACAACTTTGTATTTACAAAATATTTTTGATTAAAGAAGCACGATTTTTAACAATTTATTATAAGAAAGTCACTACAAAATCTATTTTGAAGTAAACCCACTTCAAAAATTTGAAGGCAAAACAACTAATACAGAAAACCATTTAATACCATTTTAATACTAAAAAAGAGCAGTGCATGCTACTTTTTTTATTTTGCAATACATTCAGTTTCAAACAAACAAAAAAAATCAAATTTGATGCAAGTAAAAATTAACATTTTAAAAATAGTGAAAATATTTGATAGTTTGTACAAGATTTACAAAGAATTTTTAGAGAAATAAAAAGCAGAGCTGTCGTTAATGTTCAAACACATATAATATTTAGCTGTTTATGATTTTTAAAAAATTATCCCTACAATCAAACTAAATGAGAAATTTTGAAAATATACAACAAAAAAAAGTCGACTTGTCACATACGAAAATATTTCTTAAGTAAGAAATTTACGTTAGCTCTCATTTAGTTTAAACTTCAAATATAAAAATGCATTAATTAGTTCACCTTCATTTAAACTTCTCTTTTTACAAACATGTGCTTTATCAACGCATTAAAATACAACTTCTGTAAGTGTTGTTCTATTGTTGATTACATCTTTAAACAAATATCTTTCATTATGCTTTATCAACACTTAATTCTCCGCTAAAATCGTTACCTCCTAATATTAGGTTATCATCAACAACCAAATTAGAAAGCTCTTGCTTAACAACAATACAGTTTTTCAAACTTTTAAAAGACTGACATTCGCTTGTTTGATTATTCAGATGTTGATTAGGTTGGATAATATGTATAGATTGAACAAACTGATTTCCGCTATCCATTTGCACAATATCTACTTGTAACATTTGATTGTCTCCAGAATGCAGGTTTAACTGATCATCTTCCTGCTGCATTTCTGTTTCATGGTTGGAACAGGTAGAATGAGGTGGCGTATGATCTACCATGCAATTATTTCTAATATTAATTGTAGTAGCATTATTTCTTGCATTTGTAATGTCAGAAGAAATGTTCTCTAAAGAATTGTTCTTAATTTTGTCTTCCGTTTTTATTTGCGGTAAAGTAACATCATTCATTCTTGTGTTATTAGGAAGAACAAAATGAACAGGTTCAGCTATTGGTTGACTATCTAAAGATATTACACCGTCAGTTATGCGATAATCAACAGATGGATCTACTAATTCATATACTGCTTGTTCTGGGTGTTGTGAAGCTATATGAGAAAGCAAAGAGCCTTTCCTCATAAAATCTTCGTCACAAATAACACATTTATAGGGCTTTTTTTCAGAATGTAGAAATTCATGGTTAGTTAATTCAGCTTTATCTAAAAACGATTTGTTACAAAACTCGCATTTGTAAGATTTTTCTGTATGAGATAAAATGTGTTGTAATAAAACATCATTATCAAAAAAACGTTTTTCGCAAAATTGACATTTATTACCTTGGCCTCCACCAATGGTGTCACATATAGCAATATGAACTTCATATTCGTGTTGAAACTCAAACAATGTGTTACAAGTGTCACACTTCCATTTTAAAGTTTTATCTGATCTGTGTAATAACATATGGTTTTTTAATGTTGAACGCTGTCGGAAATCCTTAGAGCACACGTCACATTTATACAGTTTTTCCGCAGTATGTATGTACATGTGTTGACGCAAATGCTCATTTCGCGTAAACATTTTATTGCAGTTAGTGCAAACAAATCTTTTTATGCCGGTGTGTGTAATTATATGTCTACGCAAAGTTGATTTATCGCTAAATGCACGATCACAGTGATCACATTTATAAGGTTTTTCATCCATATGAATTATCATATGGCGTTTTAGCGTTGAGCGTTCAACAAAATATTTTAAGCATGTGTTACATTGGAAAGACTTTTCATTTTGATGATGTGTCCGTTTATGATGTCGCAATGACTGCTGAGAACTGTAACTCCTAAGACATATACCACAAGAATGTTTATCAATAGTTGTAGACTTTTCACTAAAGGAATCTTCTGCAGAAGATGCTTCGTGTTGAATACCCGACGTTTCACTTTCAGAAAAAATTACCGCTATAATAAAATTATATTAAGGTACAAATATAATTAGAAAGACATGAATAAAACTATATTTAGATAAAATAATAGTTAGAAAAACATAAATAAAATTATAAGTATGTAAAAACATAATTAGGAAAACATGACTAAAATGAAAATTTCTTAAATAAATAGATAAAAATTATTAAAGCTCTTAATTTTTGGTTTATCTTTTTTAGATTTTTAAATCTTATTTAGTACGGAGAATGCTAAGTAAATTTTAAACAATATTGTTTTTTAAACTCAATAATGCTTAATAATATTTTCAAAACTCTAAGCGAAACTTTGTTTGATCTTTGTCACCACAACTTTATTAATATTGATCTTTGTCACTTTACCACTTTATCAAAGAAACACAATCCTACTTATCAGACGAAAAATGAACATAAGCATCAACAAACCTGACTTATTCTTATGGACGTTGCAGAGAACTAGAATTTTCTTGTGCAAGATACTATGCAAGGGTTTGACTGACAAAGCAAATCAAACTATCTTACATTCATTTGCTGTTTATTACAAAGATAAAAAAGATCAACTCATATGTAAATGATATTTACAATTTCTGACATCTTTGCATAACCAAACAGTAATTAATTATTTTCTCACAAAGTTACTATGGCAAAAATCAAACCACCCACAATCAAAAAATGCAAATTCCTCAGTGAAAGTGCTGTGTCACAGTACAAAAATTACAAATGTCTATTAAGCTTAATGTACCACCATTAATATCACAAAATGCTGAGCATTACTTCTTTGCTACATCCCATGTGATGGAACAGAAGGAACAATAAAAATATAAGCAGCTAAAGCAAGTCTAAAAGCAGCAATTACAAATTAGATTCGCACACTACACAAACTGTTTACATGGGCTGAAAAAACATTAAATTGTTAACATATTTTATATTTTAATTAATGGTACCAATAATCATGAAACTTATTTTATTCTACAGAAACAATATGAAGAAAAGCACAGTCCCTGGCACAAAAATCACAGTTTTGTACCAGGTAGAGAGACATTGTTTTTATGGAGAATATTTAATGATACTGCTTATAATACCCATTTGCTGAATAATTTTAGCTTGGTCTTTAAAATTTTTTACCTGTAAATACATTACATGCCTTTACGTCAATGAATACATAGGTCTTGTGCTTGAGATTTGTAATGAAAACCAAGATGTTAATGTGAAGTTCACACATAGAAAAAAACTAAATTTGAAATGGAGGCATCATCAAGTCAGTGTTGGGCTCCATTTGACAAAATAATATGTCAAATAAGTGCTCTATCTATTAGGTATTAAAGTGCTTATGACTGCAATCTTGCTAACAATAATTATGAAAGTATTATGACTTATGTAAATCAAAGATAAAGAGATTAGTGTACTTGTGCTTTATGTGTATTAACGCTTTTTTTCTCTGCATTTTTTTACTTCTTTTTTTTTTTAAACTTATTTATAAAATTATTTTTTAGATCAGCTTTTAAACTAAACAAGCATCGCATTTACAAGGCTAAAATTATGTTATTGACACGGTTGGCCAATAAGAACGCCAGGCTATATGTCTTGTCAATCATACAAAACCTTTTTTATTCAAGAGTATTAGTAGTTTAGTTATAAAAAAAAAGATTTTTTAAAATCCAAATATAGGGCCAAAAAAGGCGATACAAAAGTTTCTACCTTCCTATTTTTATGAATGATAATGATCGTAAATTTTATTCTGATTAAAAATTATATAAAAATATAGGTCTGAAAAATTATGGAAAGTTCTCTATTATGCGTTTGAATAATAGAGAACTATTATTCTCTATTATTCAAATATATATATTAAAAATGATGAAATTTAACATCTTTTTGAACATTTTTTGCAATTAACATAACTGAACTTAAGTAACTTCTTACAACATTTAAAAACGCTGGTTTTTATTAACATCAATTTCAAATTAATAACTTACAAATTTATTAAAAGAATTTAAAAGCTAAAATACTTTTTAAATAACAAAAATATTTTTTATTTAATATAAACATAAATTAATAACATCAAATTAAGCATTTTAAAGGTAAACTTTTTAATGGGAAAATAAAATCCAGTTATTTTATTTATTTTTTCAATTTGTATATTATTAATATTAATATTAATTTATTATTAATTTATCATTAACAATAATTTTTGCCATTCTAATAACGTTATATTAAAGAACTTTTGTATTAGCTTTTTTTAATGATTGCATTTTAAATTAAAGTTTTCTTTAGATAAAGTATTCAAACTTAAAGGTGTAAAAATTTGCATTTTTTTAGATTTATTCACATTGATTTCAACAAATTTAAATGGCTGATGTTAGCCTGTCAACTGCTTTCTTTCAATGGAATGCAATTTGTTGCTGTTGATGGGAATTCTTAGGAGCAGTCTCTGTCTTTATCTCCTGTAAATTCAACAATAAAATGTTTGATGAAGCCGTATATATATCCTGGGTATTCCCTGGAAATTTGCAATTACCCAATTGAAGTTTGCTCCAGAAATAAAATAATAAAAAAATTTAAATAGAAAAAAAAAGGAAAAAAAAAATTTAAATAATTTGTGTACTGTTTTTATTTTCGTTTATTTAGAGGGTTGTTATTTTCAGCAATGAAATTGAATAAAGCAAGGCAAAAAAAATGTCTCAAGTCAACATTAAAGACTGATTTTCCATATATTTTATTTAAAATAGATTTTTTTTTAAGGAGGGAAGCAAAAATATAAATTGCTATCTGTTTGTAACATATACTTGTATAATTTTTATGTAACAAGTATCTATTGTCCCTATATAAATACGTTTATGTAATGCATGCATATATGTTTTTACACACTCATATGTTGGTCTGTTTATGCATGCATATATACATCTCTTTCTACATCACTTTTTCAATTATATAATTATATTTATTTGTTTAACAGTATACGCAAGCTTAGCTTATTTAAATAAGGCATTTACTTTATACACAAAATGACAGTGGTTCGAATCCCACAACTAACTGATTTTTCAATGTCTTTTTTAAAATCATATAATGTGTTTCATATCTTTACTTTGTAACCATTTCTTTTTTGAATATAAAAAATTGTTCAGTAGTATGTTTTTAAATGATACACATCTCTTCACATTCAGATTTCTTACACCATTTAAGCTTCTCAGTGTATTTTTTAAGTAAGACGCACACATATAAATACATAGTTTTTAAAGGAATTCCCAAGTCCTGAGACAAGTTATGTTTCTTTTGTAAATAAACATTAGCTTTGTAAAAATTATTAGTTTTGTAAAAAATGAGTTTATTAAAATTACAAAAACTATTTATTGAGATATTAACAAAAAAACATTTGTTGTTTTGCCCTTATACTTGCGGTTGAGAGGTTAATATTAACTCCATGAATCTGTATGAATTTTTTCTGTTGTAAAAATATCTGGTTTCAATGATAAATGTACTTGGGTCATTCCAGCTCAATTTAATTTATGCTCAGCACCATGTCATCTTAGATTTTGATGATTTTTGATAGAAAAATTTTTGGTACTAACTTAAATTAATGAAAAAAAACTTCACTTTCATTTTAGTGTCTGACTTCTTACGGTTTCAGAGATATAGATACTCAGTCCCAATCTCTTTTTTGATTATTTTTTTCAGCGCCTTTTTTTTTAAGCTAATTACATAACACAATTATCTTTAACTTGTGAAATACTTGATCAATAGTGTTGAAAATTTGTACCTAACTATTTTTTAGGAAGAGGAACTTAAAATTGATGGCTAAAACACTAAAAAATTAAAGGTTCTCTATGAAAATTTCAAAATGGTGTAACACTTTTTATAAGTTTTTTGATGGCCTATATAAAAAGAAGTATACCTTGAGATGTCTAAAAGATGATTCTTAAAAATTTTCTTATGGTTCTATATATAACAAACTCCTTTTTACAAAAAAACTTTTCTTTTTTGAATCTGATTTATTTGCGTTAAAAGTTTTACAAAAAAAATTAAGAAAAATTGTTATATAATAATGAAAAAAAAAATTATATACATTTTTTTTTCATTTTTTTTTAAATTTTAGAATCTCAGGTATGGTTCAAATATATAAACTTGTTTGCATTTCACATTAAAGATCTTTACAACTTTTTTTTTTTATAATTCACCTCCCCAATGCCGAGAAGGCCACTACAGATGAGGAGGCTACTTGTGGTTATAACCCTCTCTCAACTCTATAACTCCGAAACACGAACCTTGACGAACAAGGCCGCTGCACAGAGAAACAAGTTGACCATCATGTTTAATGAAGGACTTTCTATTTATGAATCTTCAAATAGCTATTTTAAAATTATTTCTTACAGAACTAAAACATAATATAAAAGTATTTATAATGAAGATGTAAATTTTCTTGATACCAATGGTATCAAAGAAATTTCAATTCTCAATGATGAAGAAATAAACTTGATAACTAGTCATTCTGGCATTAAAAGTGATGAAAAAGAAATGGTTTGCTTCCATGAATTAAAATATTAAAATATTACTCCACAATCCACATAACTTGCTGTAATTCATTTAATTCACACAATGGAAAAAGAAAAAGTATTATTACTTAACCATGAAACTTTTTCAAAACTTTATTATTTAAAACTCTATTGTAATTATATATACTAGTTTTTTTTACAAAATACTCACTGAAGTAGTAATTAACACAAGTGTTAATTACTACTTCAGTGGGAACTTAATGGGAAAAACATTGGTACTAATGTTATTCCTGGAGAAAAGATATGTCCATAATGTTTAATTAAATTGATGTCATTTAAGGATGATGGACTAGGAGAACCAACTTGCAGCCAGATTTATGAAGATGAAGATGATGAACTTCTTAAATCTCAATTCTTTTTTGACGGCTATGAACATAAGTCCTCTTAAAACGCATGCTGTGAATAGTCACTCAAGAGTTGCTTTTGGTAAAAAGAAACCATTACATGTTTAAAAAACAGTAAAGTTAGGTATTGCAAGGACTTTAAATAAAGATCCTGATCAGTTAAGCCAAAAAGATTCCTTCAATAAATTATCTAAGGAAGTTAAATGTAAAACAAATGATATGGATATACTTATAAGAAAAGTTAAAAAAAAAATGTTAACTTTTAAATGGAATCAGAAAATTCAATTACTACTGGTTCCAATACCTTAGTCTAAAAAAAGAATTTAATGCTACTAATTATATGGTGCAGACAAACAAACTGCTGCTGAAAAATGGTATTTTATCTTTGCCTGAAAAAAAAAAAAAAAAAAAGGAAATATCTTATTTGTATGTATGTGTATTCACTGTATGTTAAGTTTAAAACCAGTTATCTTGATATAAAGACTTGTTTTTCTCACTTTTGTTCAAATTGTCCAAAATGGTGCATTACAGTGAGAGCATCCGGTATGAATACATTATGTGTACACGCATACAGTATATCACACACATACTGCATGTGTATCAACCACCAAAATGTTAATGATTCGTGAAGTTGAATTATCATGAACTTACTGATATGCTTGTTTGAAGTAGGGCTAACAAGAATTCCATGATACATTGTTGCCCTTTGTGCCCAAAAGATTCTATATTAAGACATTAACTTGAAAATGAGTTCTATTTTCAAGAGCTTTATTAATACTCTAATAAAGAGTATATTCTGAAATTAAATTTTCATTTTGAAGCTTTAATTTTTGTTTTAGCCATCATTTTTGAGTTCCTCTCCCTGAAATGTCATAAATAGAAAATCCTTCATTAAACATGAAGGTTGTATAAAGTGAAGATTTTTAATGTGAAATGCAAACAAGTTTATATATTCGAACTGTACCTGAGACTCTAAAATTTTTAAAAAAATGAAAAGAAAAAAAAAATGTATATAATTTTTTTTTTTCATTATTATATAACAATTTTTCTTAATTTTTTTGATAAAACTTTCAATGGAAATAAATCAGATTCAAAAAAGAAAACGTCTGCAGTTTTTTTGTAAAAAAGAGTTGGTTATATATAGTACCAAAGGAAAAATTTTAGGAATTATCTTCTAGGCATCTCAAAGTATACTTCTTTTTGTATGGAGCATCAAAAAACTTATAAAAAGTGTTACACCATTTTGAAATAAAATTTTCATAGAGAACCTTTAATTTTTTAGTGTTTTAGCCATCATTTTTAAGTTACTCTTCCTAAAAAATAGTTAGGTACAAATTTTCAACACTATTGATCAAGTCAAATAATAAAATTAACCAAAAAAGAGATTGGGACCGAGTATCGATATCTCTAAAACCATAAGGAGTCAGACATAAGAATTTGGTGTGAAGTTTTCTTTCATTAATATAAGCTTGTATTCCAAAAATCATAAAAATCTGAGATGGCATGGTGCCAAAAAGTTTTATTCTAGATTGATTTGACAACGAATGACCCACTTATCACAAAAGTACTTGATTGGGTTAACCAAATCTTATCTTATTCTGTAAATTGTTTTTAAAACAATTTACAGAATAAGATAAGATTTGGTTAACCCAATCAAGTACTTTTATTTTTATTTTTTTTTTAAATCTTTAAACATTTTTAAACATTTTTGGTTATAAGATTTTATTAGCAGAATTTTTTTTTCTGTATGATTTTTAAATTTACACATCTTATATTTATTGCACTAATATTAGTTTTGTTTTTAAAATAAATATAAGTTAAACTTTTACAGCGTTTATTTATTGATCGTGTATATGTTTTATATAAAGGCATTTTTCTACATAAAAATTAATTGCAAAAGGGAAAACCCAAACATAACATTTATAACTGGAGTTTTTTTTAAAATCTTTTTTGTATTAACATCCTTTATTAACTTCAAAAGCGCATTAATCAGATCAGTATTAAAAAAAAAAGAAGCCAAAATTAGCTTTGAGAAGAAAAAAAGGCGTTTAAAATTATAATTTAAGTTTTTACTAATATCTCGATAAATAATTTGTTCTGGAAAGTTTAATTAACATGAAACTTATTTTTTAAGGATTATTTAAGATATGAACACAACTTGTCTTGGCACTTAGGGATCATTTTAAGCTTCAATAATGCTATGCTGCCTACACATTTTTCACATAGCCTTAATTGCTTCATATTACCTTTCTATTTCTGTATGTTTTTTATCTCTAATTTTTTAGCACTTCGTAATTTTGGATACCTGTTGCTTTTTAACATTCGGGTCAATGCCCTTAGTTCTACCCAACCCCTCCCTTTTGGTCTGTCCAACACTTTTTAATAGTTTTTAGCTAACTCTTACACTAATGTAATCTTTTCTCCCACTTCTCTGAGACTCCTATGGCTGTATGTGTTCCACTAAAGTAACTGGTTTTCGAGTCTGGTTGCAAATGATTGATGTTAATGTAAAAAGTACATGCATCTTTTTTGAAATACTAAATTTAATAACAATCACTATAAAAAATAAGTAAACAAATTATTAAAATCATTAATTTTTCTTTTTTTAAAATATCTTATTTAAATTTATTATAATTTCTTATTTTGTCACTTTTGCTTTTTTTGTTTTTGAAACTTAGTTTTTTCCACTAAGTATTGAAATGCTTAATATAATAAAACTTGCAAGCGGCCGTGACCAAGCTTTTTCTCGGAAGGTTTGTAATGTGTCAAAAACCATCATCTTTCACACTGGATTTGATAAATCAACATGATTTAGACCTTCATTCTGTGTTTACCAACTTCTATGAATAGCGGAGGATCCTTCTTGAAAATTATAATCAATGATTTTAATGGGAATGAAAAAAAAAGTCTTCTGTAATTTATATGAATAGTGGTGTTCAACGTTGTCAAATTCTTGTAATTATTGAAAATATTCCTGAATTAAATTAGAATTTAATAATAAAATATTTTCAATAATTATAATAATAAAAACTTAAATTACAAGATTCAACTTTTTTGTAGCATTTGATTTAAAGTGCGCCAATGCTGTCTTTGGTCTGTCAGCCCATGCAGGAAAAAGAGCATGCCTGTGGTGTGAAGGTTTGAAAAATGGAGAATGGGGAAAGCAAAGAGCTCTTGGAAGTCTTGATTATTGGTATAAAAAATACAGTGTGGAAAATAACTCTTAAAGATTTAACATGCAATACTTAATGAATGTGATACTCTAACTCAGCATTTAGTTCCACCTCCTAAATATTTTTTTATTGGAGTTGTAACTATTTTAGGATGTCTACTTACGGATATTTGGCCTGAATTTGATGACTAGCGATAACTAAAAGTGTTTTCAGAGAGGGTTCTAAGGTAGAGGTTAGGATGGAAATAATTCTAACAAGATATTTTCTGAGGAAGAAGTTTCATATTTTGCTGTGCCATATTCAACCCTTTGTTGAACACCATAACTGTGGCCTAGCTAAGTTCGAAGAACAGTGCAGAGAAGCTATTCATTCTAAATTTAATATTATCTGGATTCAGCATGGAAAATAAGAAATCAAAGACAAGCAGTCAATTTGACCAGCTAACACATGGATTTGACAGTTAATTGTTTTTTTGGACAGTCAAACTTTTTATTTTTTTATTTGTTTAAATTTTAATCTTAGCATTAGTTTTTCAGGAATAACATTTATAAATACAAAATAAAACTTAATGCTTTAAAATTAACAAATATGTATTTCTTTTAAAATAATATTTTTAAACAAAATCAATGTATTTTTAAAATGGAAACTTGCAGTTAAGAAATGTTTTTACTACCAGCTAATGTTAATGATTTTAAAATTTTTTGCACGCATTGATTTTTTTATCAATTAAAAAAGGAAGTTGGATAACATTCAAAAAGTTAATTGTTAAATTTTTTTTTTTAATTTTGAAACAATTCATAAAAAATATTAAAAAGTATTATAATATTAAAACTACACACTTAATACTAAGAGAAAATATTTAATGAAATGCTACTTTAACCATAAGTTATGTTACATAAAACAAAGTTTTTTTAAAAAATGTATTTTTAAATATAAGCTCATAGAATTTTTATTTTAGAGTTATTTTCTTTTCAAAAGGTGGTAACTCTAATCCTGCTTGTGCTAAAAATTAAAGTATGGATTGTCTCATTTTAGTTGCCACCATTCTGATGAGTTGATGTTTAATGATTCTATTAATATTCAATAATAGAAAAACGGGCCAACATGCAAATGATAATTTTAAATTTATTTAAAAATAATTCATTCATTGCAACAACTTTGCGAATAGCGGGAAAAAATACAAGAATAATAAATAAAGGCATTGAATGATAAAAAAAACAAACAGTAAAGTTAGAAGAGAGAATGTTCTTGGTTACAATTTTTGTTGAACAAAAGAATTTAGAATAAACAATAATTTCAAATAATAATAATAACATCAATCTTTAAAGTTAACAACGTTAAAGAAGAAAAATGATTGCGCATTTTATATCTCTTTTTTGATTGTGCATTTGATACCTCTTTTTTGATTGTGCATTTTATATCTCTATTTATCAAAATCATTTCAACTGCTAATGTTTATTAGTTAACTTTAATGTTTTTAACTCTTTTGCAAATAATATTAAAACTGATTAATAATACTAAGAAATTAATCATTTTATGAAACAATACTACAAAAATTATTGTTACATAAAACAAGATTTTTACTAAATATATATATTTATCAAGATTTTTATTACAGAAAGAAAAAGCGCAAATGCAGAACTAGTAATTCTAAATTTCTCAATAAATCATTTATTCACTCATAGTAATTTGCGGCAAAAACTTACAAGTAAATAAATTTAAAAAAATTAAAGATAAAAAAAAGATGACAAAGTACAGTTTTTAATTTAACACAGCAATTATTACATTATTAATAAAACAATTTACTATATACTTTTATTTTAAAAAATTATAATCTACTGTCATTTATGAAAACTTTCATCATTTATGAAAACTTTTTTTTTTTTGCTTAACTTTTTAATTGCCGTGAGTCTTTTTGTAACAGACGTCTAAAATGCTTAAATGGGCTTAGAGCTCCTCAATTTTACCTTTTTGCCCTACTTATGACTTTTAGTTCTTTGTTTCAATTTTAAAACACTAGTTTCTATTTTTATAAGACAAATACCACAAAATAATAACTTTTTTTATGATGGGCGTCTCAAATTTCTCAAATGGGTCTAGGGCCCCTTAATTTTACTTTTTTGCCTCAATTGTGACCCTTAGCACTTTACTTTGATTTTGAAAACTTTTATTTTATTTCTATAAGACAAATATTCTTAAATAATTTATAAATTTTTTGTAAGCGTTTAAAAAGCTCTAATGGGCATTGGAGCTCTATATTTTAACTTTTTGCCCCATTTGCGACCCTAGACATTTTTTTTTGGAATTTAAAAATGCTATTCTCTATTTTTATAAGACAAATACTCTTAAACAAAAAAAAGTTTTGTTTAAGTGACCTACATAAAACCTAATGGTCTCTTTGGCCAACCGTGAAGATAGAGTATAGGCTTCTAAATTTTTTCTGGTATATAGAACCTCCACAGTGAAAAGTTTTGTAATTTATTTTAACTGTTTACACTATTTTCTATGGATTCAAAATAAATGCAACTTATCATATCCTTTTTCAAAAAGCAATATTTTAACAAGCTGCTGCAAATGTTCAACTAATTTTTAATGCATAATTTTGATTTCTACCACAAATGGTTACTTTAATTACAGAAGTGTAAGAAAAAATTGGTACTGCCTGTCTGTAGAGATTGAACTGCATTTCCGTGAAAAACTATTACTATAGAAATTTTCGAGTAAACCACCTTTTTATTTACCAAGTTATAGTCTGTTGAAAGTTGAAAAAATCTACTGTAAGCCCAGACAAAATTTTTCAAATTTTGGTCAGCTTTGAATTAACCATAACTTTCAAATTTGGACAAACAAGCTGAAAATTTCAGAATTGTGCTTTTTTCATAAATTCCGTGGGTGGTCAAAGTTTGAAGCATATCTGAGGCGGTACTCTGGGGCATTTTTAGAAAACTATGCGATTTCATATGGAATAATGTACAGGTCAAAAAAATAGAAGAAGTGCAAAAAACTAAAAACTTGGGTGGAAATCAGTGATGGTAAAGAAGTTCTGGAATAAATAAGACAATAAGAGTTACTGTCTATTAGATGTATAATCTATTAGATTTATTATTGTCTATTTAGGACCAAAATCTTTACACTGAACTATTTAGCACCTTGCTGATTTCAAATTTTTAAATTAATAATAGTTTTAAATTAAAAATATAATAACTTTTTAAATATAAAAACCTTCATTAGCTTCACTTTTTAAAAGTACACTGACAGCAAGTCCAGACTCATTGATTGTAGAGTGCTCATCAACTTCAGTGGATTCATTTTTTTGAGTTTGTAAAATAGTTTGATCATTCTAAAATGATAACATCAAATAAAAAACCTTTTATAATATTTTATTAAATAACATTATTGTGATTTATTGTTACAATTAAAAAAATGTTTAAAAAAAAAAAAGAATATCATCAAATTTAAATTTTTTGGATTTGTGTTTAAATTTATTTGTTTTACGGGTAAAAATATATGAAATCATCCAGACCATGACACCCTTACATCACAGAATTTGTTTATTTTTACACCACTTGCAGTCCATATCAAAAAAATAATAACTGCGAAAATTTTAGTTAAAAATACCAATGGGTTCCAGAGATATCGTCACTTGAAATAATGCTGACTCAGCATTTTAGTGATTTTCTGAAGTGACTACAAAGCAACTTTGACATACAGTATCTTCATAATGGCTTGGGGAAATTTCCTAAAATTTGGTACTCTAATAGATTTTAACATGAGAAATCCAAAAATAGCTTTCTTAAGACTCGATTATCTCAAGAAATGCCTCATTTATCCAATTTTGTTCAAAATTATTGACTTGTAAATTAGTGATTTTTGGAGGTAAAATGAAGACTGTGGCCCAAAATCCCGAGTAAAAAGTTTAATTGTATATCATTATTTCATCTTAGGTCTACTGAAAAAAATTAGATTCATCAATTGTCTCTCTAATACGTGATCAAAATTTGCATTTAAAAATGGTGTCTTTTTAGAAAAATTTAAATTTTGTAACAAAAGCAATTAAAATATTTTGTAAAACATTTATTTGAATAAAACATCAAATAGTGTCATTTATTGACTAGTTTAGGACATTTATAGTCATGGGCCAAGGGAGATACCCTCCCCTCCCACGGGAGGCCCCTACGACCCTCCCCCAATCTCCCTAGATTTTTTTTTTTTTTTTTTTTTTTTGCATAAAATGAATAAATAATGCAAAAACATACAATTTAATTTTAATTTTGAAAAAAAAAATTTTTCATTATTTCAAATTGGTGACTTAAAACCTCCTTTTATATAAAAAACAAACATAAGTTTTGTTTTGTTCTTTTTAAAGGTATTTACTTGTTTGTATTTTCTTAAAGAATTACTTTTAATTTTATAGTTTTTATATTATTTTGTTAGGTAATAAATAATAAAAATAATTAATATGGAGAAATGTGACATTGGAAAAAGTCTTAACATTCATTGCCACAAAACTGGATTTTCAAGAAAACAAGGTTTAGTTCAATTTAAAGATCTTCCTTGTGAAAAACAAGAAGAAATAATATGGCGAGCAAATTTAAAGGAAAAATATAGTTCAATAAGAATTATATGTTGTTATCATGAGCTATGGAAAATATTTTGAGAGAAAAACTACAAAGTGTTGCAATCCTTGGAACACACAAGGAAAGTAAAAAAATTGCTATAAAAGGTAATCTTACCTTATTTACAACAGAATTGATATGGAAATTAAAAGAAAACAATTTATTATTTATAAAATGTTTGATAATTTCAGTTATTTTAACCACGTAAAACTAAATTTGTTTTTTAGGTAATATAAAGATTTCCATAGACATGGCAAACTATTTGCAAAAAAATAAAGTTTATGTAACCCCAGGTTGGAAATTCTGCAGTAAATGTTACAAAAAAGCAATAGAAACTGATGAAGATTTAAATTCACAGGAGGAATGGGAATCCAAAAGTGAGAAAAAAATTAAGTTAGATACCACTATAGAATTGCTTGGAATTTCACTAGTCAAACTAAAAAGTCTTTCAAAACACAGCAAATTGCCTGTAGCAAAACAAAAGTTTGAGAACACTATTGACAGAGTTGCAAAAATGGTCTCATTAGCATATAATATTAAAGAAACTTTTTTAACAACAGAAATAAAAAGCCCCATTTTAAACAACAACATTAACAATGACCATGATCTAGACATTTTAATGTATGAAATAAAAAATAAAATTTCAGAGACTGACTCTTATTGCCATAAGGTGCAAATGTTAACACTTGCACCAAAATCATGGACACGTAAAAAGATATCAAGCTACTTTGAAGTGTCTGAGTATCTTGTTTGAACAGCAAGAAAAGTTAAAAATGAGAATGGAATTCTATCATTACCCGGAAAAAAAACTGGAAACCCACTTTCACCAGAAACAGTTAATTTAGTGATTAACTTTTATCAAAGTGATGAATTTTCAAGAATGATGTCAGGAAAAAAAGATTATGTAAGTATTAAGAAAAACCAACATGTTCAAAAAAGATTATTGCTACTCAATCTTAATGAATTACATGTTGCATTTAAAAAAGACTACCCTAACGTCAAAGTCAGTTTGTCAAAATTTTGTACTCTTAAACCTAAATGGTGTATTACAACTAATGCATCAGGTACCCACAACGCATGTGTTTGCATACATCACCAAAATACAAAATTTCTCATTGATGCCATTAGGTGGAATAAAAGTTTTAAAGATTTCATGGCATTGATTGTTTGCTCTCTTAAAAATGCAGAATGTATGTTGCATCGATGTAACCAATGCCCTGGTATTGAAGTGTTAAAAAGTTTTTTAGCGCAGGAGTTTATGGACCATGAGCATGAAGAAGATGTAGTATTTAAGCAATGGCAGAGTACCGATCGTACAACACTACTTTCACAGTCATTGCCACTAGATGAATTTAATGATTTATTATGTGACAGCATTGACAACCTTACCACTCATTCATATATTGCAAAAACACAAAGTAGATACTTAAAAAACTGTAAAGAAAATCTTAACCAAAACGAATGCTTAATTTTAGGAGATTTTGCTGAAAACTATCAATATGTTGTTCAGGATGAGGTTCAAAGTTATCACTGGAGCAAAAGTCAATGCTCACTTTATACAATTGTACTTTATTTTATAGAGAACAAACTTCTCAAACATAAATCTTTTTGTTACCTTTCAGAAGATGTTGATCATGACACAGGATTTATTTACAAGACTCAGGAAGATATAACTAGATATATCAAAGAAAATCTACCTGATGTATCAAGTGTGAAATACTTTTCCGATGGTTGTGCAGCACAATTTGAAAATTTTAAAAATTTTATCAATCTTTGTCATCACAGTAAAGACTTTGATTTAAATGCTGAATGGGTATTTTTTGCTACCAGTCATGGTAAATCCCCCTGTGCTGGTATTGGTGGGACTGTTAAAAGAGTAGTATGTCAAGAAAGTCTAAAACAAATAACTACTGGGCAGATTTTAGATGTTAATTTAATGTACTCCTTTTGTAAAGCCAAGATAAATGGAATTTATTTTAAGTTATTTTCAAAAGAAGAAATTGATCTAACACGAGCACCATTAGAAAAAAGATATTTAGGTGGAAGAACAGTTCCTGGCACAAGGATGTATCATCATTTTATTCCAATTGCTCCAAACACTATAAGTTATAAAAAAATAAGTACTGATGCATGCACTGAAATATTTGATATCATTCCAAAAAGCAAACATTATGTAGATATTTCATTAAATATTAAAAAAATGTTGCAAAAAATATTGCATGTTTTTATGATGGATTTTGGTGGGTAGGGATTGCTGAAGATGTAAGTGAGCTTGATATAAAAGTCAGATTCATGCATCCACATGGACCAGGTAAAAACTTCTTTTGGCCAATGAGAACTGATGAGTGTTGGGTGCTCAATTCTGAAGTTATATGCCTAATTTCTACACCGGGAACAATATCAGGTTGTACATACAACATATCTGATTTAGATTTGAAGAATATAAACTGTTGGTTACAAAAAAAAATTAATTATGTTTAAAATAATTTTGTTTTTATTTTATTTACCTATTTTGCATTTAAAATGTCTTTTATTTTTTTCAAATTCTTGAATTGTAGGCTGAGAAGGAGGGGTGGGGGTTTAAATAAATCACAAATCACTCCCATCTTATTATGTCAATGACTATATTAGTCTAAAACTACATAAAGATATTGATTGTCAAAATATTTTAAAAACGTTTTAATATCTTTGGTTTTAAAATTTATGACTTAAAATCGTAAAAAGATCTTTGAAATAAGAGGTAAGTATTTATCGATTTGAAGTAACGCAAATAAACTGTTTCTCAAACTTAAACTAAAAAAATATGTTTTTAAAATGTATTTTAACAATCAACTATTATTTATTCATTTTATGTAAAAAAAAAAATCTAGTGAGATGGGCGGCGACGTGGGGGCCTCCCGTGGGAGGGGAGGGCGTCTTCCTTGGCCCATGACTATAAATATCCTAAACTAGTCAATAAATAACACTATTTGATGTTTTATTCAAATAAATGTTTTACAAAATATTTTAATTGCTTTTGTTACAAAATTTAAATTTTTCTAAAAAGACACCATTTTTAAATGCAAATTTTGATCATGTATTAGAGAGACAATTGATGAATCTAATTTTTTTCAGTAGACCTAAGATGAAATAATGATATACAATTAAACTTTTTACTCGGGATTTTGGGCCACAGTCTTCATTTTACCTCCAAAAATCACTAATTTACAAGTCAATAATTTTGAACAAAATTGGACAAATGAGGCATTTCTTAAGATAATCGAGTCTTGAGGGTGCTTTTTTTGGATTCCTCAAGTTAAAATCTATTAGAGTACCAAATTTTAGGAAATTTCCCCAAGCCATTATGAAGATACTGTATGTCAAAGTTGCTTTGTAGTCACTTTAGAAAATCACTAAAATGCTGAGTCAGCATTATTTCAAGTGACGATATCTCTGGAACCCATTGGTATTTTTAACTAAAATTTTCGCAGTTATTATTTTTTTGATATGGACTGCAAGTGGTGTAAAAATAAACAAATTCTGAGATGTAAGGGTGTCATGGTCTGGATGATTTCATATATTTTTACCCTTACCCAATAAACTTGTTCATAGTTTAAAGGGATCCCAGAGTGCTGAGACAAGTTGTGTTCATATTAAAGAGAATGATTAAAAAAAATGTTTGGGCAGATTTTTTTTAAGTAAAACAAAATAATAAAGGTATACCAAGAAAAACAAACTTTGTTGTTTTACTTGAAGCTTGCTGTCTCCATGTTAGCCAGTTCCTTGAAGTCTTTAAAATATACGTCGCAATCTGCAGACTTTATAATTTATTCAAGTGTGTTTAATTCCAAAGAGTTTTAGTAAATGATGCCATTGTAGATTTTCTTTTTGAATCAATCTTTTTTATTTTTCGTTTTATTTGTTTTTTAAAATAAGCGTTTATTATCAATTGTAAGACTTTCCAATAAATTTTATAGGAAGCTGAACAAAAGAATGTTTTTTTATAGAGCGCGAGAACCAAATAAAATAAAGATTTTTATGTTAAAATATAATAAATATAATATTCTCTTAAATATATTAAATATTCAAAAAAAGATGTTGATCACATTATATATTCTAAATCTTTTTTCTTTTTTTGTAAACAACGTGAATTTTTTTTCTAGTTTATCTAAGCCGCTTATCACTATGACGTTTTTGTTCTCCTATCGAAATGACATTTTACAATTTTTTTAAATTTTTAATTAATAAAGAATTTTGGTAAACTGCATCATTTATTAGAGATATTTGCCAAATTCTTAAATTTTTATTTAGAAAATATTTATAGATTTTACGCTTAACAAATTTACAGGTAGCTTTTTATTAATTAAAGCAATAATTAATGTTTTATGGCAATAACTCATGACAGATGGCTATTAAAATTGTCAATGTGTTGCAGCGCATGTTAAAAAAAAATAATTATATTTAACATTTCCCAATTTATATTGTATTTGGAAAGTATTTTACATTAAAACCTGTCTCTTAAAATTACAAATCAAAAAGCTACCAAAATTGAAAATAAAAAGTTTTTTATTAAACAATTTCAATTTTAAAATTGACTCAATATTGCACTTTTTTGCAATCTTGACTAATAATTTTTCAACTTTAAAAATAGAATAAACAATACATGTTTTACAGAATATATTTCATTAAAAATATTCTTGCATGATTAAATGAGAATTTCGAGAATATTTGTACCAGATAAAAAGTTTAGTAAATAAATGTTGTTAATTAAACTTTCATATAGTTAACTCTTTCGCTACCAGCTGTTTTAACAAAAATCTTTATGCTGCAAAAGCACATTTTTTTGAATAAAATTTGGATAGCATAACATTGACAACTAATTAAAATTCCAATAGTAAACCTCTTTAAAAACACAACAAAATATCAATAAAAACTAAAGAAATGACCTTTTTAATTAAATAAGTTTTTAACACGCATCATTGAACAATAAAAAATTCAAAGTGCTTACAACCATTGTATCCAAAACAAAACTAATGTTTTTCTTCAAAAGACATTTGTAATTACTTAGCTAAATACTTATACACTTCTACAAGTTAAACTTTACAGTGTTAATCATGCTTTATTTTTGAACTAAATTTAAAGAAGTTTTTTGTTATCAAGGATTACTCAAAGTTTTTTTAACTTTGTCAAGTGATAACATTTTAAAATAACACAACATGGTTATTATTTGTTCTTGATTATGTAGAGAATTAATTAAACCTTAAGAGCAAACAAATCATATGTGTCTAGAGTGAAAATTTATGTATATAACAAGATAAATTGTCAAGCATACTCGAAAGCTGCTACTAGCAGCTTGTGGTCAAAATTTGAAAAAATAAAAAGCCATTGTCAGTGGGTTGCGGTAGTGTTGAATAATACAAAATAGTATTGTTAACAGAATCTTATTAAGGATAATCATTTAATAACAATAAAGATAACAAAAAAAAAATTATAGCAATAGATGAGCCTAAAATATCTGAAATATTTTATTCATATTTTTTATGCGAACTTTGCAAAATTAAGAAAATAAAATAACTAAATAAACTCTTCAGTAACATATTAAAAAAAAAAAATTTATATAATAAGTAACTAAACAAATTCTTCAGTAATCTATAATGAAAAAAAACTCTTTATTATTAAAACAATTTAATAGAAAAAAATTTTTTTAGATTTCTTATCAAAATTCTACAATGACATCATTTACTAAAACTCTTTGGAACTAAATGCGCTTGAAGAAATTATAAAGTCTGTAGATTGCGGCATATATTTTAAAGTCTTTAAGGAACTGGATAACATATAGACTGTGAGCTTCGAGTAAAACAACAATATTTGTTTTTCTTGGTATACCTTTATTATTTTGTTTTACTTAAAAAAATTCTGGCCAAACTTTTATTTTTATCATTCTCTTTAATATGAACACAACTTGTCTTGGCATTTTGGGGTCCCTTTAGGAGTTTCAGTACTATTTTTTTCTATATTTTTATTATTAATATAGACATTTTGAAGAGAGAAGCTAGTAACACTTTTTTGTGTCGATTAAGCGCAAGCAACGCTTGTGTATGCAAACTATCTAAGCAACAAATATTGTGTTATTATGAAACACTTGATTGCTTATTAATATTATTATATTAATGTTAATTTAAATGTGTTTGTAATATCATAATTTGCATTTATAGTTGGTAAACATGGTAATAAAACAAGATTGAGATAATAGAAGTGTGTTTGTATAAGCAAATTTTATGAATTGAGGATCTTAATAAATAACATATAAATGATGTGATGGAGCAAATGAAAACAATGAACCAAATGTAAAAGGCATAAAGAAAGATGGCTCAAGTTGCAACAAGGTCACTACCAGATAATGCAACTCTTGCATAACATTAAACAAATAATATTTATTATTCGTTTAATGTTATGTTTAATTTATATCAAAAGAATATTCATAAAAAGAATAATTGTAATTACATCTGATTATACCACAGAAAAACTGGGTTTAGTAGAGCTTAAATTATGGCTGAAAGAATGCAACTAACCGGACAATGTTGTTGAAAAAGCATTTCATAATGCAAAACTGCAAGGACCAGCTCAACAAAAGAAAGCTAAAGAAATCTTTCCTTTAGTCACTATATTTTACAGTAATGTAAAGTGCAAGCCTATACTAAAACTAATCTTCTATTCAGCCTATCCTGTAGTGAAAAATACAACAAGTTTTTTCTAGAATAAATCCTGTAATAGCTTAAAGACAACCACTAAATTTATTGAGACAACTTACTTCTGCTAAATTAAATTCCGTACCATCTAACAATAAAAATATAGGAACTTTTAAATGTAATGATAGTCATTGCAAAATTTGTCTACTTTACCAGCAAGAGGAAAAAAATTTTGTAACATTTAATGGTACTATCTGGAACATTAAAAGTCATATTACTTGTAACAGCAAGAATGTCATTTATTATTTAAAATGTTTATCATGTAATGGTCAATCAACATATACTTGAAAAACAAATAATCTGAGATGGTCATATATCAAGTTGCAGAAATGGCCATTCAACTGACAAATTTAACAACTGTACGGTGTATGGTTGCCAACGTATAAATAATAAAATAATGGAGCCATTTTTGCAGCTTTTTGTTTTTCTAGAACTTAAAAGTGAGAAAAATTTATTGTCATATGAAAGTCATTTGCATATAAAAAAGCATGATACTTTTAACTAACACTTCCTGTTTTAAAAAACATTAGACAATGATAACTAATAGCAACAATACCTTAATTGATTAAAAATTATACATTTGTATCACAAATAAAACTTTTTTTTCATACCAGCACTTAAACTAGTACTACTGATGAAACATTTAAAGGCCTCTAGTAATAAATATATTTTGTAATATTTTGTTACAAATCTTTTTAGAAATAAAAACTTTTTTTGAAGTTGTTATTTTGCTTGACATACATTTTTCATTGTTTGTATATATATATATATATATATATATATATATATATATATATATATATATATATATATATATATATATATATATATATATATATATATATATATATATATATATATATATATATATATATATATATATATGTATATATATATATATATATATATATATATGTATATATATATATATATATATATATATATATATATATATATATATATATATATATATATATATATATATATATATATATATATATATATATATAACACCTCATAAATAAAACTTTGGACAAAATTTAAAAATTAATATTTTAAGAACTAATAAGTTTTATTACTTAATATTTCAACTGTTAATATGTTAGTATACGTAGTTTATAAATATATTAAAATAATTATTTCAAATATCATATTTAGCAATATTATAAAGTTTTTTTGAAATATGTTTTATTTGAGTAAGGAAAATTTCTTTATTCATCTTTGAATAACAATATCTAATTCTTGCTTCAAGCTCTTCCAAATTCTCAGCTCTCCAATTATTCTCGTACACTAGCAATTTTAAATCACCCCAAAAGTTTTCAATTGGTCTTGCTTCTGGAACGTTAGCTGAGTTTATATCTTTGGGTACAACTTTGATTTTTTTCAATTTTAAAAAGTCGATGACCGACTTTGCGTAATGTGATCGAGCTAGATCAGGCCAGAAGATAAACTCATTGTCTTTTCTATAATATTCTGATACTAGAGGAAGTAAAGTTTTTTTTAGTATCTCTTTATAAATGTAACTGGTTGATTGCCTGCTTACTGTGATGAATATAAAGAGGGCTTATTCCACAGGGGCTGATGCAACAAGAAACTAAGAGCTTGTCCTCGTACTTTTTCCGCAAATTGTATCTTACTTGGTCAGAACATTGAAAAGGATCAGCGGCATAAAACCTATCTTTACCAGCTAATGTGCTATTGTTTAAGATAAAATAGCTTTAATCAGCCATAACAAAATCCAACATTTCTTCTGCTGATGGCTAGGATCTGGACGATTTGTTTTTTTGAAAGTTCGAATTTTAGTCATTATTTTTAATACTTGGGAAATTCGAGTTTGACTACAGTTAAAAACTTGAGCTACTTTCTTTTGGGAGCACCCTGACTTATTTTCAAAAAATGCAGCAATCTTTGGAATATTTTTTTTAGTAGCTACCTTAGCGATTTGACCACTTCCAACTTTTCTTTTTAGAGATCCATTCTCTAATTTTACAATTTTATTGCAAGCAGTTGATCTGGGTAAACCCTATTCCATAAACTGCTTAGCAACAAACGCTTTACCATTTTCTCAATTTTTTTGGAAAAAAATCTCCATAATTTTTTCGAGGTCCTTTACTTTGACCATTCTATTTTCAATATTTAAATAATATTTTTAACTTAATTAAATTAAATTTAAATAGATTATAAAATCCTCTTTCAAATAAGTATAAAGGTTTTTTGCATGCATGAAATAAATGACATAATAAATGCAATTAAAATTTGTCCGAAATTTTATTTACAGGGTGTTATATATATATATATATATATATATATATATATATATATATATATATATATATATATATATATATATATTAATATTTATGATTGAAGCATTTATTAAACTTAATTATTACTCAAAACTAAAATAAAAACTAAATTTATTAACAATCTCTGTTATGTAATTCAACTACTTTAGCCCGTTTTACCACCTGTTTATCAACTTCACCTTTGGACATTTGTAAACAAAAATCTCAGGAAACATCAAAAAAAGACAAAGAGCATGAATGTAATTTAAAGCCTAAGATAGTTGAAATAGATGATAGTATCTTAATAACAATAGATGTTTCCCACAGAAATGACACTTGCAGATTCTTATCTAATGACCCTTCCACTTGGCCGGAATGGTTTGCAGTAAGAGAGAGAAAGAGAGAGAAAGAGAGAGAGACTGTATCATCAAAATGTATCCAATAACTTTCCTGAAAAGTAATAAGGAATATCCTAAAATTAAAAAACACTATTTCTCAAATGAACTTGAATACAGGGTAGCAAGAAATGGTAAACAAATGAAGAGGCTTTTATACTCTTCAAAAACTGATTCAACAATTTAACTTCCTTGTTGTCTGTTTGACCCAACTCTAAAATCATATTTTGGTCAGAAAAGATTTTAACAACTGGAAAATTTCACAGAGCGAGCCTACATGCATAAGATATCTCTATCTCATTTCAGTTGTTCTGAGAAATGGATCAAGGCAACAACTAGGATAAAAAAATAAACAAGTCAAGGTCTTAATCTGTCAATCAAGGTCTTATCAAACAAACTAACAATAAAGTAGAAAGATGGAAAAAAATTCTTAAGTGAATAATGTCAGTGATTATGTATTTGGCAGAACATAGCAATCTGTGGGAGCTCATCAAAACTTTACACCAAAAATAATGGAAACTTCCTTGGTCTTATCCAAATACTTGGTCAATTTGATCCAATTTTAAAGGAGCACTTACGGCAAATTGAAGATGGAGAGAGACCTCCACAAAAGTGTCAACATTCAAAACGAGGTTATTAAACTCTTAGCTTAGCATGTTAAAAAAGCTATTGTGAACAAGGTAAAGTTTGCAAAGAATTTTTCAGGATTTATTATTTATGGATTGCATTCTAGACCTTAGTCACAAAGACCAAACTTCTCTAACCATCCGCTACGATTATGAAGAAGATAAAGCAAAAGTCATCATCCAAGAAAGCTCTTTTGGATATACTGTGTCTGATGGTGAAGTTCTTTCTAATCTTCTAATGACTGGTGAAGCTCTTTCTAATCTTCTAATTGAAGAAATAAAGTCTTGTGGGCTAAACAACTGCAGAGGTCAAGGCTATGACAAAAGATCTAACATGGCTGCAATTTGAGGTGTTTAAGCTCGAATTTTAGCAGAATACCCACTAGCCTCATTTACACACCCTATAATTGCTTGAACAGTTTATCAGATGGAGTTAAATTATTGATTAAGCCTATATTGCTGTTTGCATTTATTCAAAAATAATCTATACAACTTTTTCTGCATCAACCAAGCGATGACGCATTATTAGTGACCATGTTAAAACACTAACTCTGCAGAAAGTCCGTGAAACCATGTGGGAAGCTAGAATAAATTCCGTATCAGCAATTTGATACTAATACCATGGCGTTATTAAAGCTCTGGAACAGCTTTGTGAACAATCTAGTGATACATCAATTTCATCAGATTGTTTATTAAGCTCATTTCATGATAAAATAAACTTAGTGAGCAAAACCATTCAAGGGACATTTCTATGGCTTCTGAGCAGTTGTATTAAGTTCGTTGAGACTTTTTGAGAAAAATGATTAAATGACTCAATTTATAAAGCAAAGGAAATAGCTAAGGAAGTTGGCATCAAACCACTGTTTAAGGAAAAGCAACAGATAAAAAAGAAAATACTGCTTCTTTATGAAAAAGAAAACAAATACAGCCCTAGCCAAGAAGAATCTTTCAAAAATGGTGTTTTCTTGCTTCTAATTGACACAATTGAATCATCTTTAAAGACAGAATGGACGTGAAAGTTCTCCAAATAAAAGTCAAAATGGGGATTCCTATTTGACCTGATAAAACTACCACTAAAGGACAAACTTTTAAAGAATTGTAAAATGTTACAAGAACACTTGACTGTGAAAAATATTTCAGATATAAATGGGGAAGAACTGTACAATGAATTTCTACACATTGGTTTAATAACTGCTGTTTTTGACAAGTGGTGTGAGCAGAAGCAATAGGGGGCTAACAAAACACTGTCACCATTTTAAGCACTTAATATAATCAAAAGCAACGACAGAGAAAACCTTCATACTAATCTGTGGATAGTACTACACATATTGCTAACAATTCCAGTGACAGTTGCCAGCAGTGAACGTAGTGAATTAAAACCTATCTATTTACATCCATGATGCAAGAAAGATTGACGCCGCTTGCGATACTCTTTATTGAAAACGAGGAGGCTAAAAAACTCAACCTTGGATAAATTATTTAACAATTTTCCTTAAAAAAACCTTAAAGAATACCATTATAAATTTACCTTTTTTTCAGTAATTCAAGTTATATTTAGAATTACATTATTAGAATTATTTGCATTCCTTAACTTATTAGAATCCTTAAATCGAATGTATATATACCTTTATGGGGATTCGTAGGTGGTTTAACTATAAAAGTATTGGGTATAAGTTTTATGACCCACCCTATATATATTAGGGTGGGGCATAAAACACCAAAGTCATTAAAAAAAATACCATAATAATTTTTCTGGTTCCTTTTGATATGTGTATTAAAAAAATTTAATTTTTTTTTTTTATGAGTACCCCTCTGTTTGGTCCCAGCAGTCCGAAAATTAGAAAATTTATAATTTTTGTAAATAATAAGGGTTATTTTTGTAGCCTGATATATCTTTTTTTAGATTATGTTTTGTTTTATTGCAAAAAATGATGGAAATGGTCAGCCCTACCCATTAAAATACATGATGTTTATATTTGAGAGGTGGGGGGGGGGCGTATATATTTTTTCCTCTATATTTTAAATAAAAAATATTTTTACATTTGCATTTATTTTTTAAAGAAAGATTATTTTAAAGTTTTCAACCAAGATTTTTTTTCTGTTGTCTGAAATTTTAGCCGATGATCTGCAACAACTAATAAATTAGCTTGGCTATCTTTTTTGTTTCTGAAAGTTTCAATGAAGTCTTGGCCAAGTTTAATAGCACGTTCTGCACAATCATTTACAACAAGAAGACCAGTGACAAAATTTTTAAATCTAATACAACCTGAAAATTTTTCCCAGTTTGATGAACTAGTTTTAAGCCATTCTGTCTCATGTAATGTCATTTTTAATAAATCAAATAAAAACCAGCTTTCAGGACCAATAAAGTCTTCAATATTTTTAGTTATTTTTTTTTTTTTTTCGCTGTTTGAGCTAATTTAAGAGCTATTTTTTGTAGCTGATCTACAGGTAAACATTTATCAGCAAGACACATAACCACAAATCTTTCATTTAAATACCAATTGTGCTGTTTAAGTGATTTCAGTACGGCTTCTGCTGGTTTGAAACTGAATTCAGAATATTGTATCATTACATTAATAGCTTTTAGATCTAAAGAAGGTGCTATGGCAGGGATAGGAGCTTTAATAAACCATGGAACATAAAATAGTGCTGTAAATGAAGCAATTTCATAAATCAGCTTTCCCTCTTGCAATGATATTATGTTAGGACATAAGTTACTGAATTGTGGCTGAAGAAGATCATATGTTAAATAATAAACTCCCTGTGCTATAAACCTGGCATGATGCGAAGCCATTGGAAATCTAAATTGAAATTTTGTTACTTTGCCACCTAACCAAAGAACTGCTAATTGTATAAAATACTGGTAGTCATTTCTTGGAAATATATCATTATCTAGGCAATTTTGAAGGAATGTTAATGATTCAGAAGCCTAAATTTCAAAAAACTTTATTATCAAAACTTATTACTAAACACATTAATCTAAATAGGACAATTAAACCAACTTGCTTTTCCAAAAAAGATATAATTTTTTTTTCTGAGTCAAATCTTTTTAGGTTATCATAATTTATCTTCTTTTCAAGAATCGATTTCCAATTACCCTTCAGCCTATCAAATAACTCAGTCTTTGGTCCACTTGTTTTACCACCAGTAAGAACATTTGAGAAGTGCTAAAATATGTTTATTTCAAATCATTTAAATAAATTTTATTAATAAAGCATTTAATTCATCAAGAAATATTAATAATTAAATATATAAATAAATATAAAAATATTATATGATTTTTTCAATATTTACCTTTATATGTAATTCATAAACGTGATGACGACAAGCCATCCAAATTAAAGCTTTTCCTCTCCACTGCTCAATAAGAGTACAGACTCCTTTTAGCCAACCAGTATTTGTAACAGTGGTGTCAAAGGACAGACAATCAACATAGTCAAATAGCTCCCAGTCTTGTAAAGTTTTTTTGATTGCTTTCCCAAGAGACTCATCGGTGCCATCTTCCACAATTAAAATACCCAAAAGTTAGGATTCTGAGAGATCTGGTGAACTGATTAGTACAGCTACTCTTTCAACTTTTTCTTTACCAAGTTCTTTCATTTCTAACATAATTTTTGAGTCAAAATGCACAGTAAGACTTTAACCCTTAGCCAATGTAATAAAGTTGTCTTTAATATTACAGGCAGTTTTTCTTATACTTAATTTTTTCTGCCTCAAAATACTTCGTTTAGAAATAGAAAAATATAAGAGAAGCAAGAGTTGCACTCAGTGCAGTCGAACTTATTCCATATCGTGATGCTGTTGGAGCTAAATCTTTTCCTATATTTTTTGGAACAATAAGAGGAACAACATTAGATTTTCTAATTTTTCTAGAAGGCTGTAGATACTCTTCATCTTGGTTATCATCTAAAGTATTAAAATTTTTTGTTGTGTTTTCATATTTCTCAGTAACCAACTCTTTCTGTTTTCTTACGGACTCTTTTATTCTTTGATTTTTTATTTTCATTTCTCTTTTTGTTTTGTTTTTTACAAATTTTTGTGAAATTTTATCTTTACCCAACATTTTCTGAACACGCACTCCTTTCTGGTCGTTAAGAAAATCTGCATCTTCTCTTCTAGTTTTTATATCTTTAGTTTTATCTTTCATAATAATACCTTCACAATTCTTTTGACTTACATCAAATACCTCCTCTAGCATTCTTGAAAACTGTTCTCTTTTTAAAACTAAATTTGTACTTAAACGGTTCCTGTGTTTGTTTAAATCTTTTTTAAGTCAACAATCTTGTCTCTAAAACAAATGTAGAAGAATGCATTAAAATTAATGTAATTTATTATAAATATATAAAATTGTATGACTTTATAATTGCTACTTATATAACATAAATTTGAAATTGGATTGAACTAAAAATTAAAATTATTTTAAATTTATAAAAACCTGATATGCTTGTCAGTATTAATAAAAGGAATTCCTGCTTTTTGCCATATTTTCTTCACCTCATAAACAACGCATGGTAAACATTTTTGGAGACAACCGCCTATTTCAGCACATTGTGCAGTAAAGAAATCACCAAGAGGACATGAAGCTATACTAACTGAGGAAATGTTTGGAAAATCAGCTCTTAGCATAAGATCTCTGTAATGGTAATATTGCAATACAGTTTTTTTAGTTGGCAATTGTGTATTAGGTATTGTTTCAATTCTTTTTCCAACAAGAAAAACTTCACGATGAGATATTTTTCCAAAACTATTTTTTGTTTGCATTATTTTTATTTACACTAAGATAAAAATTTTAAAAATTACCGATTTTTTTAACTTAAACATTCCCCCCCTACCTCCCAAATATGCAAACATGTATTTAAATAGGTAGGGCTGACCATTTCCATCATCTTTTGCAATAAAACAAAACATAATCTAAAAATAGATATATCAGGCTACAAAAATAACCCTTAAGATATCTTTAAAATATTTGTAAGTGACCCTGCCCCCTTATTATTAACAAAAATTATAAATTTTCTAATTTTCGGACTGCTGGGACCAACCATAGGAGTACTCATAAAAAAAAAAAATTACATTTTTTTAATACACATCAAAAGGAACCAGAAAAATTATTATGGTATTTTTTTTAATGACTTTGGTGTTTTATGCCCCACCCTAATATATATATATATATATATATATATATATATATATATATATATATATATATATATATATATATATATATATATATATATATATATAGTTTTTGTGCTGAAAATATTTATAGTATATATATATATATATATATATATATATATATATAATAATAAAAATAATAATAATAATAATAATAATAATAATAATAATAATAATAATAATAATGTATATCAGGCCTTGTTTTAAATAAAAATTGCTTAGCCCATTTGCTTAATGGAGTTTTTGACAAAATAAAGTTATTTTATTTATGTAATAATGTTATCGATCATTTGACGCAATAATTATGATTGCATCAAATGTTGAGAAAATAAACAAATATTTTTATACTCTAATTACAGCTATAAACAAATTGTATATAACTAAATAAATAAAATGATTTTTTTTAATTTCTTGAGTATATATAAATTGTTGTGCAAATAACCAAATATTTATTATTTTCAAAAAGTCAGAGATTAATAAACTAAAAACTTTAAATATTGTAAGAAAAAAAACGAGCAATAGTTATCTTTTTATCAGCACAAAATAATTGATATGCACTTGTGTTATTAAAATGTGTTAACTTGTACAAAATGATTGATATGCACTTGCGTTATTGAAATGTGTTGATAACACTTGTGTTATCTTGTACATATTTTTAATGTTTACAATGAATTTCATTTTTAGTAAAACAAACTAAAAAAGGTCTTGAAGATTTAAAGGATAGATAATTCTGACGAAAAAGTAAAATTGCTTATTGAACAATAAATAATAATAGTCACACTAAAATTTAAAATCAATCATGTGAAATCATTACATGGATAAATATGAGAAAAATATTTTGTATATACCTATATAAAAATATATACAAATATAAAAATATATACAAATATAAAAATATATACAAATATAAAAATTAGCTAACCTATGCCAGCTGATTTTAAGGGTACATACTTTTAATGAATGCTTCATCTGTCAAGTGATAATTTCTCTGTAAGGGTTGTTGTTAATCAACCGTTACAGAGAAACTAATAGAATAAATTTTTAGGAATCAAGCAAAGTTAAAAGTAAGGTTTTTTAAAGTAATGTTTTCCTGGTTGTCGTTGTATTTCTAATACCTGAACAAATGTCAATATCCCTTATAATATATTCCTTATCAAACTAACATAGTCTAAATAAACACTCTCATGCTTTTTTAGATTATTTTGCTTAGACTATTTTAATTTTTATAATTTATTTTTTTTACATTTCATTCATTTATGTCGTATTTAAACAGTAGACAAGTTTTTCTTCTGTAGCTTAATATTTTGATACTTTATGTATTTGTAATTTAAAATTTTGTCACAACAGTGTGAAGTTTTTAAAATGTTAGCAACTTCAATAAAATAATGTTAAAATAAAAAGTAACTACTTCATTAAAATATTCTTATAAATACTTTTTTAGTTAATAAGTTTTTAGCATAACTTAAACAGTGTTGCATAATGTAAAACCTCTCATTGATTGCATAACTGAATTAAATAATAAATGCTCTTCTCCCGACGCTTTATAACAAGGCTTACATATACAGATATGTAAGTATCACTATAAAAATATTGTTAAGGTAATTTGAATTATATTTTTTGATAATTTTAATGAAATAACAATACCTTAAAAATTACTTTATTGCAGTTTTTACACAGATAAATTGTACAGAATATTCTTAAAAAATTACCTTTTCAGGAGAACTATTTCCATGAATAGTTGTTTCAGTGGTGGATTTCAATTTATTTTGATTTTCATTATGTTCTTCCCAAAATCTATCTAGCATATCTTTAAGATGAGTAAGTGCATCTTCAGCTTCCCAAGTATAGCGAACCCATTTAACTTTATAATATCTTTTACCATCTTGCTACAAAAATAATAATCCGTACAACACAGTACAACACAAATGACAATTTTCAGATGATTTTGCCACACAATTGAAAAAAAATAGCTTTAAAAATAATTTTAAAAAAAATGCATTTTTAGACTTTCTACATTTAAATGACTCATAAAATTTAATGCATATATAATATTAATTATTGCTATGGTAAAAAGTTTTTTGAATTAAATGTATCAGTTCAAATCCACATCCCTGCTATTTATATATACTTAGGTTTTGCATTGTACATTTTAGACAGTTTTATAAGATTCAAAAACATTGTAAAAATTAAACTTCAAGAGTTCTGCAAATTATATTAATTAGTTGAATTCAATTAATGCAAACTTATTTAATTAATACCTTATTTTTGAACCTTATTATAATTATTAATTAATTTTGAATTTAATTTATTTTATTATACAAGATGCTTTTGACATATTTTTGTTGTTACATACATTTTATATGGAGCTGAAATCTAATAATAAGATTTATTGAATAATACATTTGTTAATGAATGAGGTATTCCATGAGAAAGTGGGACAGGCATGTAACCCACGATCTCAGATTTTCTTCATACTTTGTAAAAATGGTCACCTAAATAACATAGACTACCTTGCAAAATTTTAGCACTGGTATCGAATAGGTTTTGGAGATAATGTTATTTTAAAATTAGCAGTTTTTAGCAATTTTTTATGTTTGGCGGCCATTTTGATTTTACTATAGTTTTTGTTTTACAAGTTTCTGTTCAACTAAACATGTAATTAAGCTGAAAATTAGCACTAGTATAGTTTTTAGAACAAGGAATCAGAATATGACATTTGTTTTTAATGAAAATATTAAGAACTATATAAAAATTGGGATTGTACTTCACCTACAGATATTTTTGAAATTTTAACAAAGACAGAAAGGAGGTCTGGTAAACATGGTAGCGTTAATTTTTTGTAAATTTTTTTTTGTTTTTATTAAAATAGATATTTTAATGAGTGTTTTAATGCAAAATTTAGAGGTGGATTTTTTGAAATTTTTTTGTAAAAATATATGAGTAATATGTGAAAAAATGAGTTTTATAGGTCAGTATTCACAATTTTTTTTTTTAATTAATTGACATTGACAATTTTCATTAGTCATCAAATATTATACAAAAGAAAACTTTTTAACTTATTATTTAAAGAAACTTTAATTCAAATAAATATTTCTTTTTAAAATAAATTTTTGCTTTCTAATTAATGTCATGTAATGTTATCTTTCACTAAAACAGAAGAAACACTTGATATTAAAACGCTAAGACTTAGCATTAGTCTGATATTTTACCAGCTGTTGTTTGTTCTCTGTAGCTAATCATTAAATTAAAAAAAAATTATAAAATAAAATTAAAAAATAAATAAATACATATTATCATATTTAAAAATACTAATGATAAAAGTTTTTTCCATTTTCAATAAATGTATATATCTGTGTATTTTGTGTTTATTTATAGCTAAATAAAAAATTGAAAAAAATAAAATGAACAAGATTTTGTGTACAGTTGGTATTTTATCAAATGATCTATGTCATAAAATGGTGCACACGAAATCAATTGGATTAAAAGATTTATCAAGCTATTCAGAGAGAAATAGAAATTTATTATTATGGAGATCTGGGCTATCAATATTAAACATTAATGTTAAAATCTGTTTACATCATGAGCAAATTTTACTTAACCAGTTTGCTAATTCCCAAAAAAATTGCAAATATAAAAGGTAAATTTAAATATTTTTAACTTATTGTGCTGTCTTTTTACAAAAAATGCATCTAGTACACTTTGAATTAGTTTGAAAAATTTTAATTTTTTTATTTTATTTCTAACATTATTATATTATCTAACTATTATTTCCTAATTTTGGCGAATTTTATTCATTTATAATGTATTTATAGCTGGTTTGCAAGAAATTGATATTCAACTGGCAAAAGGTATGTGTTCAAATGGTATTGAAACAACACCTGGTTTTAAAATGTGTCCTTCATGTCGAAAAGAAATGGTAAAAAAAATAGATGATTGGTCTACTTTACAGGACCACAATGGTGATGATAATTTTCTGGAACAAACATTTTTTGATAAAGACATAGAAATTGCACAAGAAAAAGAACTTATAAACACCGGTTTTGATAAATTAGATGTATCACCAGTAAAATTTCATGGGGTTCCACAACATGCTAAAATTTCTCTCGGGAAAAGAAAATTAATGCAAGCTACTGATGTTATGTCAAAAAAGCTATCAGTTATCCTCAATGTTAACGCAACAGACCTGAAAAATGATGTTACTGAGGAGCCCAATGTTGAACATCAAAAGAAAGCTGAAAACAGCAAATAGAAGAGAAAAGAAACTGGAAAGGAAAGCAACTGAAGTATTTAATATATCAAAGTCAACCATAACCAAAGCAAGAAAACTTAAATTTGAAAAAGGAATATTAACACTTCCAGAAAAAACTAACATTGTTAGAATTGAATTAGATATTATTGATAAGGTGGAAAGCTTCTACTGTAATGATCAGTTTAGTCGGCAGTTGCCAGGTGTAAAAGATTTTGTAAGTGTATCCAAAAATAAACATGTATCAAAGCGATTACTTCTTTGCAATTTAAAGGAATTGTTTATCGAATTCAAACTAGAGCACCCTCAATCCAAAATAGGAATTTATAAATTTGCTCAGTTAAAGCCAAAATGGTGTATTTATGCTGGTCAAAAAGGAACCTATGCTGTTTGTATATGTGTAATACACCAAAACCTAAAGCTTATGCTAAGCGCAGTTAAACTGGAGAAGAATTACCATGAACTTATTGAGAAGACTGTTTGTAGCAGAGAGTCAAGGGAATGCATGGTCCATAGATGTAATTGTTGCCCTGGAATTCAAAATATTATAAATTATATAACTGCAAATCCATTGCAAAATGAAGGATCTATTGCAAATTGAAGGATCATTTGAAGAGAACGATAAAGTTGATGAAGATGAAATAATTGAATACAAACAGTGGAGTACAACAGATAGAGCAGAGCTTCTAAGTTACACATCTACAATAAGCGAATTCATTAAAAGTCTTAGTGAAAAACTTGATAGCATAACATCTCACTCTTATATTGCTAAAGCACAAAGTAAATATTTAAATAATTAAAGTCATCTATACCCATAAATGAAATTATTATTTTGGTTGATTTCGCAGAAAACTTTAAATTTGTCATACAAGATAAAATCCAGAATTACCACTGGAACTAACAGCAATTCATACTACATCCTGTAGTTATTTATAACAAAAACGATGAGGGTGCTACTAAAAGTCAACCAACTTCTTTATGTTTTATATCTGATGACTTAACACATGTTGGATTTATTTATTGTATAGTAAAAAGAACTGTCCAATTTGTACAAGAAATATTTCCCAATACCACAAAAATCCACTATTTCTCTGATGGTTGTGCTGGCCAATACAAAAATTCCAAACATTTTTTAAATTTATGCCATCATGTTGAAGATTTTGGGATGCAATGTGAATGGAATTTCTTTGCAACATCACATGGAAAGTTCCCATGTGATGGCATTGGTGGAACAGTTAAAAGACTTGTTTCAAGTGTTAGTCTTCAATGTCCAATTAACTTACAAATTCAGAACGCTGAAGAAATGTTCAATTTTTCAAAAGATAACATATTTGGCATCCGCTTCTTTTTTTTAAAAGGTGAAGATATTTTATCAGTCCGTAAATCATTGACTCTCCGATTGAATAATGCAAAGACTTTACCTGGTACAAGAAGTTTTCACCAATTTATTCTGCAGGATGCAACAAGCATTGTCAAAAGTCTCTGAGCAGGAGGAATTTAATCTAACATTCAACCTTACTGGCTCAAATCAATATCTTCAAGAAATCATTGCAGGAAAATATTATATCTGCAAATATGATATGTTTAACTATACTAGTGCTAATTTTAAGCCTAATCACATGAATAGTTGAACTGTAACTTGTAAAACAAAAACTATAGTAAAATCAAAATGGCCGCTGAACAAAAAAACTGCTAAAAATAGCTGATTTTAATGTAACAATATCTCCAAAACTTATTCGATATCAGTGCTAAAATTTTGCAAGGTAGATTATGTTATATAGGTGACCATTTTCACAAAGTATGAACGAAATCTGAGATGGTGGGTTACAAACCTTAAAAATTTGTCCCACTATCTCATGGAATACCTCGAATGATTAAATATATATATATATATATATATATATATATATATATATATATATATATATATATATATATATATATATATATATATATAAATGTGGATTCTATAACTTAATAAATCATAGTATTTACTAATATGGGTTGTTCTCACTAGAAAGATACAGAGGAAAAAAGGAAGATACAGACTAATCCCAGGAGGCTATAATCCCAGGAGGCTACTAATCCCAGGAGGTTTCTTCTTAAATATCTTATTAAGCAGCTGCCCGCAAACCATATCCCCAGCATTGAAAATGTGCTTGGATAGAGACAGCTTATAAAATCACAGAACAATCAATATCAGGTTGGATCATCCTTGTGCAACTACTACAGCTTGGATTATTTTTGTACAACATTGCAAAAGAGGCACTTTAGTTTGGTAAGAAGGTGTTAACCACAAAGAATTTTAACAGAGTGAATAATAAAAATTACTTTGAACTAGTTTATTTACGAGTATGTGTATCAGGATTAGGGCTTCTCATTTTTTGTAAAAATTATATTCCATTTCTTTTGTAATGTTTTTAACTTCATAAAATACATCAGTTGGATGGTGCTATTTTGAATTTTAGTCAATTTGACCAACATTCGTAATGGCAGCATCCAATATTTGATGAAGTGTTAATTCAGATGTAGTCAATAAATTTGGTTAGGCCATAAACAACGTTTTAGTCTCATCATTACTGCATTCTAATTCTTCAATTTCAGCAGAAGTACCACCACAGTCATTGTCTTCAACAAATAGCTTAGAAAATAATTTTTTTGCTGTAGTTTAAAAGACTGATTTATTTTTATAATTTGATGGATTATTTATATATTTTAGTAAGCCAACTAAATTTTTATTCTGTCTTTCAACAATTATGTTGCACATACTGCAGCATTTTAACCAAAAAGCAATCCTTATTTTTGCGCAAAACATCTAATTTAAACACTACTACACCCTCTGCATCACGAAGGGTTGCGTTGCATCGGCTAAGTCTTTGAACTCTGAGTTTTATTGGTTGTAATGTCGTTACTACAGTTTGTACTAAATATTCCTCATCGGAAATATTGTTAACATTGTTGTGTTTAAAATCCATGAATGCTTTTTAATATATTGTTTTTAATGCAATAAATTGCTTCAACATTGCAAGAAGACTACTCCACCATGTCTTTACATCCAGTATTAACTTGAGTTCTTTATTGTATTTAGTTTTGAATAATTTTGTAAAACTTCATTTTTGAGTGGTGATTTATAAAACATTCGTACAATTTTTTTCTGAAATTCGTTATAAGAGGGAAAAGGAAGTAAACAGTACTCAAATTTTAAGTGATAATATATTTAATATCTTTAAAAATGGTAATAAAAAAAAAATTTAATTACTGAGATTCCAGGGTAATTTCATTGAAATTGCGGGAAAATGGGATGATTTTTATTACCAAGATCCCAGGAAAACGGGATTCTGTCTGAGTAGCCCTAATCATGATTTCATTTTCGTCAACCCTGAGCCAGCCATGAAGCCAGATACAGTTGAAGTATATAATCAATAATTATTATTTTTAAGAGAAAAATATATTTTTAAGTTTTCCTTAATTACTTAATAATAATAATTTATTCTTATGGTTTATGGCAGATGCTCAATACCTGCTGACAAGAAATATAACTGAGAGCCTAAGTAAAGAATAAGGAAAAGAAGATGGTAAAGACAGATTTCTTTATTTCTATATGCAACAGGGCCTGGTTCTTAAAATCCTATGTTAGACAAATCAATTTCAAAGGAGTTGGCTGCCTTTAAATCATAGCTTGAGATAAAAAAACAAAAAACATAGCAGTCAACATTATATGATAACTTAGCTAAACCAGAAATGCTGAGCTAAAATTGATACTTGTCTGGTATTTTGATCGCCAATCTTTTCGAGTCAGCTAGCCATTGGCAAACCATGTATTCATTTTTTAATTTATTTTGTAACTAATGTCTATGATTTTATAACTGTTTTTACATTTTTGTAACTATTTTTTAAACATGCTTTTTGCTAGTTTTCCTTATTTAAATTTTTACAAGAATAGATCTAAATTATTAGAAGTTGTTATATATAGTTTTATTTATAAATATATATGTGTATATATACATATTTTATAAATAAAAATTTGAATAAAATCTAGTACAATAAATTATACATAAATTTTAATGAAAATAAATGCAATCTGTTTAAATGCTTATTGATTAAAATAAAATTTTATAAATAAAAATATGTTCTAATATTCTTGGAGATCTGTCTATTATTTAATTTCATTATTTGACTAGTGATTGGGAAAAACATATTTTCATGAGTGTACTTTGCTGCAAAAATTTTGAATAAGATTGTTTCTGTTATTTAATTGAGTTATCAATAGTAAATGTAAATACACAATATATGAGTGCCAGCAATAAAAAATAATAGAACTTCGATTTTAAAAATAACGCTAGCTTTAAACAAGGTTCACTTTAGATAAACAAGATATAACTTTTCTTTGAAATAAAGCTTTTTACTATACTGTTAGATATTTGTTTTACTGCATAGAAAATCCAATTTAAAATGGCTAAAAAGAAAAGTTATATCATTTACTAAATGATATAAATAGCTAATAGCGAAGTTATTAGATAAAATATTTCATATTTCTTATTCAGTAATACTATTCAGTAAAAAAATAATTTTAATCCTAAGAGAATTTTAGGGTAGAAATGAGAAATTTAATAGAAAACAGAAACGGTTGCGTTTATCCAGCTCAATAATTTTGGTCGTTGCTGCCCGAAGAATTGGGTGGTCAGGGTGGCCTTTGTTTAATGATCCCCAAACTTTCTTTAGTCAGTAAGTTCTCTATCTGGCCTAATGTATCGCGTGAAAGATTTAGAGCAATAGTAGTAATAAACTGTAATACCTGTCCAAAACCTGAATCTACGACTTTTTCTGCTAAAAACACGTCTTCAGTTGAAGTTTCAGCCATCTTTTCCGATCCGTGTGTAATTTACAAATTTTATCCTTATAATTAACAAAACCACTGAAGTTGAACAACAAACAAACTTAACGAAATCTACGACTTTTTATGTTAAATTAATATATCTGAAATATTATTTAAAAGTTGTGACGCTAATTAAAATGTTTTCATATTAATTAAAAGCTTCCTTAAAGATTTAAAAATCCTACCTATACAATACCGATTTTTATTCAAGGAGAAAAATGTGATCCTTATTTTAAAACTTAATCTTAATCTGAAAATGCAGAAACCAAAATTTTTTTATGCAAATATAAATGAAACGATTACAAGTACGACATTCCTCAAACAGCACAATTTATTTGGTCCAACGTAGGCTATATCTTGGCGTTGTGTTGAAATATGGTTGGCTGCTCTTTAGGATAGTTTATTCTTTTAATAATATTGATAAATTTCAAAAAGCTATAATAAGAATTATTGAATGATTTTAACATATAGTAGTTATTTATAAAGTTTAAAGAGTAATCAACGAGCAAATCTTTAGGAAGGTGGGGGGGGGGGGGATTTGCCCCTGCATTCTCCTTAAAATAAGTCACAATACTTTTAGTAAATAACGTGAAAATTAGAATATTCAGGTTTTAAAAAATTCTTCGAAACAACTTTCCAGATAAGATAAATATGTAAACCATAGTTTTATAAAATGAAAAGAAAATTCTTTACTGGGTATCTGGGTTCCATATTATGGAGATAAAAATTGTTTTTGAAGTATTCAAAAGCACAGTTATATTGTCATATTAAAAGAATAAGTTTTTTAATTAGATGTTTTCAAAGTTTCCATATTTCCACATTAACATTTATGGCTAAAAAAAACATAATGAGTATATAACAAACAATAAATACATAAATATTCTGAACCTGTGTTTAAGAAATTTTTTTTTTAAGAAATATGTTTTGGGCAAAATTTATTAGAGATTCTCAATCTCTGATATACTTAAAAAAATTTATTATAAATTTTAATAAATTTTATAATCAAAAAATTCTATAATAAATTTTTTTCCTAAAGAAAAAAAAACAAAAAAAAAACTAGTTGTGATTATAATAACTTTAGAATAAAAACTTTAGAATAAAAACAACCGCTGGAATCTTTGGTATTAACCTTCTAAAATAGCTTAGGCTTGCAGTTTTATATAAAAAATTATAACAATTAAAAAAGAGAGTTAACATTAGTTCTTAACATAAATTATTAAGAATTAACAATTTATGTTAAGAAAAACATAATTAAAAATTACTATTAATATGAAAACTCCTTCAAAATCAACGCTTTAAGCGAACATCCCGTTTGACAATCTATACTAAGAAAGCGACAGAAATTCCAGAACATCAAAAAAGTCTCCTTAACATTGGGCCAAAATTTGTACCAACAATAAAATCTCTTCCGTATCATTACATCATCTCAATAACTGAGTCATCTGCTCTAAAACTTGAATACAACAAAAAAGATGAAGCTGCGCAAATGCTGAGGAGATAAGTTTTGAGAGAATTAAAACTAAACAAAAATAATAAAAATGACAACCTGTCATTTATATTTATTGTTATAAACTTATACCCGTTTAAAGAAGCAATTGAAGTACTCATAAGTTTATTGTAGATGAGCGATAATTTAAAAAAACGACAAAATTAAATATGAAAGAAATAAAAATTCTGATAGAACTATGTTTATATTAACCATACTTTTTAGGTAAAATTCAGGCCCGATTGGTCTTTCGTTTATGGCAGTTTTACCTGAATCGTTGAAAAAAAGCCCTTTACACAGCCCTGAAAACTAACCCGGTTATTGATTTAAAGTCATTTTAAAGATACGTAGATGACAGTCGTGGTAGAGTCCCTAACATTGCCCAGACTGGTCAATTTAAGACAATACTTAATCAACAGCACCCAAAAATGCAATATTCTATCGAAATTGAAAATGACAAAAAAACTCTAAATTTTCTAGATATACGCATAATAAATAACAAAAATGGTAAATATGAATTTAAAATACACAGAAAAAATGCAATTACTGACATTCAGGTTAAGACAACATCAAACTATGACCTACAAATTTTAAAAGGAATATTCGCGGGTTTCGTACATAGAGCATTTAATGTATGCAGTCAGAAACATATAGAAAATGAACTGAAATTTTTTATTAAAGTATTTGTTGAAAATGGCTACAAACAGTCCATTCTCATAAAAATCATAAAAGAAATAAAACAAAAGAGCAAAAAGTCATTAGTGACTAATAAAAACATTGAAAACATCACTAGTACGTATTCAACGATTTTATTACCTTGGGTACCAATATTGTCTTCCAAACCTCATTTAAATTAAGATATGGCAACCATTTTTAATATTTCAATACAACCAAATATATTATTGACACCGAACTGTTTAAAAAAAATCAAAAAAACAAACAAAAGCCAAAGTCACAAAAAACAAAAAACAAAAAACTTCTGATTACATTTATTTCCTTTAACTTTAACACATGTTATGTGAAAAAAGTTAAAACAGTAACAAATATCTTTTAATTAACGCAATTCTGATATTCATCTAAATGTTCATTTAAATATAAAATGCAAGCATTTACCGAACAAAAGAATACAAGTATTTATTTTTAAATATACCTCAAGTTAATTTTATGGCTATTATAGTACCTCGTGCCTAATTCAGAATGTTATGGAACTGAAAAAAGCACTGAAAAAAAAAACAACTAAAATGACCACAATAAAGTTATTTAAATGCAACAAAACTAACTCCAAAATTATTTTAAATTAAATCCTTTTTAAAAAAATTTTCTTAAACTTTACGTTATACTAAAGTATAATTAGCATGTTACATGTGCCCACCAG
Source organism: Hydra vulgaris (assembly GCF_038396675.1). Classification (NCBI taxonomy): domain Eukaryota; kingdom Metazoa; phylum Cnidaria; class Hydrozoa; order Anthoathecata; family Hydridae; genus Hydra; species Hydra vulgaris. Next base: position 46,388,227 of record NC_088934.1, on the reverse strand, counting down.
CGTTGTGCGGTTAGCACAATTCTAACATAATGAGAAGAAAATTCTAATATAATATTTTTTTAATGTTTTCTGATTTATTTGCATTTAAAAATAAGAAATACGAAAAGGTGATACTGGTAATATCAAAACTACTCTTATGTAAAGCCGGAAAAAAAAAAAACTAGTTAAAATAGTGTGCAATGGTGATGAACATTGTATTTTTTTAAATTTGATTTGAACAAAGACAAAGTGAACGAGTAAACAATTTATTGAGGTAGAGAATTCCTTATCTTGATAATTTTTTCACAGTAGAAAAATCTTTGTGTATTATTTAATACGTGAATAAAATTTTTGGACATGGCATCTTGTAGGATAGTAAGAAGGAGCAAATGTAAAAAACTCAGAAAAAGGTAGATCAACAAAGTTGTGTATAATTTTATAGGTCATTACAAGATTAAAGTTTATTCTACGGCATTCAAGAGATTTTAGATTGAAGATATCAAGTTTTGAAGAATAATCTATATAAGGAATACGACATCTTTTACAGACATTTCTAGAAAAGGATTTCTGGACCTTTTCTAACCGACGTATATCTCTTAAAAGATGGGGATTCCACACAGAGGTGCAAGATTCTATAATAGGTCGAACATAAACTTTATAGGCTTTGATCAGTAGCTTGAAATTCTTACTGATGAAAAATTTTAAAAGTAAATAGGAACGAGAATGTACATTGTTTGCAATTAAAGGAGAATGATTTGAAAACTTCATGTCCAAAGATGCAACTATACCGATATCTTGAATTAATAGATTCAATAGGTATACCTATGTTCATTGAGTATGATTTTTTGAGCTGTATTAAGTTGCCAAACTTTTGAACATTCTGAAAATTTTTTTAAGGTAATGACGAGATGTATGATGTTTCCATCAATGCTTGCTTGATACAAATAGCTGTTATCAGCAAACAACTCAATGCTGCAATCATCATTAATATATGAAGTTGCATTGGTTATAAAAACTAAAAATAAGATGGGTCCATAACAGTCCCTTAAGGTATTACGCCTTTTTTTTTTTTTTTTTAATTTGAATACGAGTTTATTTGAGTTTATTTAAATTTTATTTGAATACGAGTTACCAACGCAGGCATATTGAGAACAAATTTTTGAAAAATTGGTAATACAGTTTAACAATTCATACTAGATACCATAACATTGCAGTTTAAACAGTAACTTAGATTGAGTAACAGAATTAAAGTCTTTCTCAAACTATATATACAACATTAACTATCTTTTTAATATTAGCAGCAGTTGTCTACTTATATAAGGTTGTCAACGTACAGGTGGACCTACACTTTAAAAAGCCAAATTGATGAGTGGTAATAAGGTTATTATTTAGCAAGTAATTTGCAATGCTTTCTGCAATGATTGATTCCATAACTTTATTAATAATGCACGTCATAGAAATAGGTCAATAGTTTGTGGTTAATGATGGGTTTGCTTTCTATAGATGAGCCACACTATAGCGGCTTTCCAGATTAAAGGTGTGGCATTTTTTGGCATTGACAACTTAAACAGTATGGAAAGAGGGACAGCAACGGCATTTGCAATTGATTTTAGAGTTATTGCTGGGTATCCATCAGGTGATTTGGATTACTTTGATGAAAGCTTTTGTAGGGATGTAACTACAAAGATGTATGGAAACATTACATTATTTGAAGAGTTTTAGTGTGTTGGTTAATCAAAGACAGATGCAATGCCATTATCTGTAACAAAAATAGAACTGAAAAAATTGTTTAAAAAATGTGATTTTTTACAATCATTTGTGCTAAGAAAACTATCTGGTCATATTTGAGGTGCAACAGAACTAAAGCATTTGGTTTTTGCCTTTACAAAAGAAGAAAAGTGGGAAATATTAGCTTTATTAACTAAATCTTTCTTTCTGAAAATACAATATTTATTTATTTCTGCATCGTATAAACGAGAACAAACCTAATATTAGATATAAATATATTTATATTATATTTGTTATTTTGATGGATAATTTCTAAATGGCTAGATGTTGGAAGTATTTTTTCTATTGCAATGAACTGGAACATGTGAGGAAAAAGATGAGTTTAAATATTTACAAATTATTTGTCAGAATACTTCAACATCTTGATTTTGCTTATCAAGCATAAACCAGTTTATATTTTGTAAATCTGATCGTATAGAGTTAATCACCTTTTTAAGAATTGTACTTAATTGATTTTTAAATTGATTTAGATTTCTCCAAATTACAATTGAAAACGACCATACAGTAGTTGCACGTGCCTATAAATGAAGCAATAGCTTCTAAATCAAAAACATTTTTTAAGCTGTTGGTTAGTATTAGACCTAAGAGGTTGTTATGTCGAGGATTATCGGATACAACCTAGTCTAAAGCATTTTCCGCAAGCGTTTTTACAAATTGGTCATGGGAAGAATTTCCGAAACTAATTAGAATTGACGAGTTTATGAGTGGTAGGTCAAAGTCACCTGCAATGATACATGTAGATTTTCACTTACAAGTAGTTAATACTTGTAAGTGAAAATACTAAATAATAGCGCAACGTAGGCCATACAATTAGGCATCAACGATTTGTAATAATTATTTCCACAAGAAAGATTAAATATTGTCATACAATAGAGTAAATTTGCCTGATAAAAGAAATAAAACAATATTAAAATGTCGGTGTTCAAAGAAAGTCTTTCATTCCTTATTTGATACTGGGGATTAAAAACTTTGACATTTTTTTTTTTTCTTTTTGTTTTGTTTTGTTTTTGTAACGTTGGAACTCGTTCACCGTAATTTTAACTCTAATTTTTAAAAAGGTTTTTACGTTATGAATTAAACGCAATCAATCAATATATTTCTAAAATCGTTGCTAGTTACATTTCAAGATTGTTTATAAATAGTAATATTACTAACATTACGTAAACACCTAATAAAAGTGATATATGGTCTAAAAAGGTCAACAAAATGCAGAAGTCAGCTAAATGATTACTGTTGCCAGCTCTGTAAAAATGTCTAACTCAATTCACTGATTTATTTATGAGACTCTTAACCTGATTTTTACATATATTTTCTTCAAATGTTTAGTGATTTGTTGAGATGTTTTGAGAAACTAATCACTATTTTTTTTAAGTAATAAAAGAACATGTCCAATTCTACAAACTGCATTGTCTACATTTATTTTCTATAAACATGTACACTCTGTATTAGAGCCAATAATTATTTGAGACAACGCAAAACTAACAGTTAAATACATTAACTATAAAATAAAAACTTCTTTTTTAGCGCTATGATAGCTAGAAAAAAAAGTTAGATTAATTTTTGATAAACAAAAAATAATATAATAAAATAATGGTAAATATAATAATATTACAATTGTTAATTACATTACAATTATATACATTTATATAAATATGTTTAAAAATAACAAAAATTATTTCTGTATTTAAAGAAGTAGAAAAAACTAAAAAATAAATCGCCCAATTTCCATCCTATTTGTTTTTTCTAAAATTTTATTTTGTACAACAGATTATACAATTACCTTTTAGCAAAAAATTGTTATATAACATGCATTATGGTTTCTAAAAAAATAACTCAACAGAGCATGCTATTATTCAGCTTACAAGAATTATATCAGACTCATTTAAAAATTCTAAATTCAAAGTGGGAATATTTATTGATTAGCAAAAGCGTTTAATAGATTTGTTATGATAGTTTGAATTGATCATAAAATTCTTGCTAAAAAATTAAAATGCTGTGGTATAACAGACAATGTTATAAAATGGCTGAAAAGTTATTTAACTAATTTAAAACAATTTGTTTACGTCAATCAAACATTTTCATTAAGTTTGTTAAATATTACATGTGGAGTTCCTCAAAGATCCATATTAGGACCTTTTCTTTTCATTATTTATATTAATGAGCAATACAAAGCCTTGGATTTAATAACAATTATGTTTGCTGATGACACTAACTTATTTATGTCATACAAAAGCACTCTTTTAACATTGATATAAAACTAAATAGATTCTAGTCCATATTTGTTAATTAAATTTATTAATCTAAATAAAAAGATATTATAATATAGATATTACTATATAATCAAACTAGTTAATATTCGATAACTATAACTAAATAGTTTTTTAGCATAAAAATTGTCGACTTTCAAACTATGTTGTTTTAACTATTTTAAAAATACTTTATATTCACGCATGCGTAATAGTAACACACGGAGAAAAGAATACACCTTCTTTAGATGCGGACGTACAATTTTGGACTTGGACGGACGGACCTAAACGATACGTCCTATGGACACCCAAGGACGCCCTGTGCTCCCTGGGAATTGTCTGAAGTGAAAACTAATGTGAAAATTCTAATTTTAACGTTTATACTGTTTACGGAAAAATAAAATATGACATTTAGAGCCATCTTTGTAATATTTTAATGCTGGAAACAAAGAGAGTTTTTACTTTTGAATAAAAGAGGCATTCTGCCTCTTTTATTCAAAAGTAAAAAGTCTCTGGAAATGACTTCTTTATTACCCCAGTTATCACAAAACACACTTGATTAATAACATGATAACGAATAACATTTACAATGCTTTCATATGCACAAAAAAATCATTAAAGTTGTTTGACTTACCTCCTTTAAGCATAATTAAATAAAAAGACAGAAAAATGTGTTTTAAAATAATGTTATTTACTAAAAACACTATGTTTACATTATTACTATTACTACATTTTCAACTTCAACAACTTTGGTTGTTGGCCATATAAAGTTTCCATATAACTCCACAGGAAGGTTGGGTCATAGTATCTTTATGTTTGCCATTTTTTTATTTGGTACTTTTTCTGCCAGGTAAGTTTCTTTACTTGGAAAATATAAGTTTAGGCAAACCGTTAGTCTAAAGGAAAAGCTATGATTACTTTGGTTTCATCGAAAGCACATTTTTTTTTGTAAAATTGCGACCACCACGTTTTGAAGTGTAAAATTTCTGAGAACTCAACTTTTTGTACCACAAATTTATCATTTTTGAAGGATGTCTAAATAAGGTCACATACTTGGTCTACTGTGTAAAACCTATCGTGTCGGTTTTGTTTTTTATCATCCTAAAATCCCTATCACACGGTAGGAAGGAACGCCCTATTATTCTGTAGAATTGCTTATTTTTTAAATCAGTCATGGCAAAGAGTAGCCTAGATAATAAATGGTTTTTATTTTGGCCCCAACAAACATCTGAGAATATTTAAGTTTGGTAAGCTGCACCACTACTTTCATTAAATTAACTATTTTTATTAAATAGTTAAATAAAAGGGAACACTCTGAACACTTGTCTGTTGTGCCTTCGTGGTAAACAAAAAATTGCGCTTTGCTACTTTTATTTTTATGAATACAAAAACGTTAATTGAAAGTTGCCTCAGATAGAAAGTTTTTTGCATTGGTACTTTTGGGATCTGTATGTTCGGCATAAAGTCAAGACACAATAATTTTGCGACCTTCCAAAGGAAAGATTACAGTTTTCTTTAAAGTAGTTGAAAAACTTCGTTTTGCAAATTATATTGAAAAGTACTTTTTCTTTAAACAGCATGCACATAGTTTTAACATTTAAATTGGAATTTAAAAAGCATATAGGCTTCCCAAGGTAGTGGCTTTCCTTTATTGGAAAGCTTTAAATGTGCTTTCTGATAAAGTTTTTTCAAACACCATTTATTTTATAAGACGTCCTCTATTATCCACTGAACTTTCCCCAATCATTTTCAAAGCTCGCAACCTTTCAATTAGTTTTTATATAACAGCATGTAAACTTAAAATATCGCTTTTGCTTTATTGCTAAGGAATCAATCAAGATTGCAGGAAAAAATCTTGCTCATCTTTAATGTTGAAGGTATGGAAACATTTTATTATATACCTTTAATTCTAATTAAAACGCATGAAAAATATTATACTTTTAGTGTTATTTAAACATTAATATGGAAGTCGAAGTAAGAAATTGTTGAATAAAGAAAAATAAAATAAACATCGATTCAATGCGAAATTCATTTTTAATGTAAACAATAGAATAAAAGAAACTAAAACAAACAATATAAATATATTTAAGTAGCAGGCATTTGAATTTCTATTAAGTTTAAAAAAAGTTCTAAAACCTATTAGAAGGTTTTAAGATATCATTCATTTAGCACTTATGCTAAAGAAATAAAGATAATAAAATAAATTTAGTTATATATAAATTGGCTTAGGTTTCTTTTAAAGAAAATGTACTTCTAATAGGTTTTATTTAAGTTTCACAGAAGTTTTCTTCTGTGAAACTTTTTTAAAGTCTATAACATAATAAATAAAAAATAATCGTAATCGAAATTAAACGTAATTTATGGATAACCCTTATACAAAAAAAAAACGTGCAGAAACAATTTTTTTTTTTTATGTATATATTTACAGCATGTCGTCTAGTCGATCGTCTAGGACTAGTAACAACTGCCGTTCTGACTCGGTCTACATTTTCCGGAGTACAAACTGAACGGGGAAGACCAGGTGGTTTCTTTTTCATCACAGAACCAATACTTATAAACGCTGCAACCCATCGGAGTACGGTATTTCGATCAGGCACTGCACCTCGACGTCCAACTCTAAAATATAGACGGAAAAGACGTTGCAATGTGACTACAGAATCATTGTTTCTAAAAAACTGCTCGACAACGAACACACGATGTTATATGCTCCAATGCTCCATAGCGACTGAAACGGCTTTATTTGGGCTGCCTGCCAACATTCGCTCAAGGTCAAAACCCCCTTACCGTCGCCGCGTACTACCGGTTCAAAAAACATGCGTTTACTCTGCACCACTCTGTATATAAGAGCTGATTTAAAATTAAAGTTATAAAAAGAACTATTGATTGAAAAAATTTATTGATTGTTAATCAATAATTATTAATAGGATTAAGAGTTATTTTTTACACTGTTTAAGTTAATAATATCAAGAACAGAAAAAAGCAAACCAGGTGGCTTGTTCGCATAAGGAAATTAAAAAAAAAAAGAAAGAAAATATAAACCAGAAAATAATAAAAAAGAAGATAAAAGTAAAGTTAAAAAAAAAAAAACTTTAGAAATAACCTAATTCATTGTCAATAGTAAGAAGTTTTTGTTTAAGTTTTATTTTAAATTTGTGAAAAGAAGCAGTAGTTTTGATGTCGTTATTAAATTTAGAATTCCATAACTTGGGTCCTCTATTTGCAATAGAGAATTTGGTGGCCGTATAATAGGTTTTGGGTTAAATGTAGTTTTGATTTGAAAATCTAGTAGAGTAAACATGATTTATTTTGTTAAAAAAGGTATTAAATATTAGAGGTGTCATTTTATTATCAATTTTATACATAAAATTAAGTATCTGATAAATGTTTAGTTGATAAACATTGAGTATATTTAGTAAATTAAATAAACCTTTTGAGGGCGTTAAACTGTTTACATTTAAAATAATTTGTATTGCATGTTTTTGTCTATTGAGTAGTTTTTTTATCTTGGTTCCGTTGGAGCTGCACCAAGCAATGTTCCCATAAAAAGAAAAGAAAAGAATATGTTTTTTAAACAGTTTTGGTCTAAAAATCTTTTAGCTTTTTATAATAAACGAATATTTTTTGATATTTTGTTTTCTATTATACTTATGTGTTCACGCCATGAAAGATTTTTGTCTAGAAATACTTCTAAAAACGCGCACGAGTGCTCTCTTTTTATAATAGAATTATTAATACAAAGATAGGGAAGTTTTAATGGAATAATTTTTTTTTTCGCGGAGTCTATGAAAAAGAGTATATTTGGTTTTAATTATATTTAAGGATAGTTTATTCGACTTGAACCATTCAGTTAAATTTGTGAGTTCCTTATGACTGTTTCAAATAAGAAGTCGATGTTACTATTAGAGTAAAACAAGTTTGTGTCATCGGCGAATAAAATTGAAGTTAAAATATTAGAAAACATATGTAAGTCATTTATATAAACAAGAAAGAGTAGTGTTCCAAGTATTGATCCTTGAGGAACACCGCATGTGACTGTCGTATATTTTGATTTTCCTTCGTTATACGATATATATTGTTTTCTCTTTGTTAAGTAACTTATAAACCAATCAATGTTTGAGTTTTTTATGCCATAATATTTTAGTTTAGCTAGAAGAATGTTATGATCAACTGTGCCAAACGCTTTGCTGAGATCGATAGAAACTCCTACTGTATATTTTTTTTCATCAAACTAATAATATTTTTTAGAACGTCTTAAAATTGATTCAAAAAGACGTTTATAGTTTTTATACTTAATTTCATTTTAAAGTGTTCTTTTTTTTATAAATTTATTATATAAAGTTTTTTTTTTTTTGACAACTTTAGAATACCCTTAGTTATCCAAGGATTTAATAGCGTTTTTGTTTTGACAAATTTCATAGTCTCTGGAAAAACTTTGTTATAAACTTTTTGAAACTTGTTAAGGAACATATCATATGCTTTATTAACGTTTGTAATTTATAAAAGATGATTCCAATTTATAAAAGATAATTGGTTTTGAAAATATTTTATATTATTTCATTATATTGTTTATATTATTTCATTGTTTCATTGATTACTCTAGTTGTTCTTCTCATTTTTTGAGCACGAATATTATCGCACTTTTGTGACACTATAAATACTGGAAAGTGGTCAGAAATATCAGATTTAAATATTCCTGTTTTAATTTCGGTATTAATGAATTCATTAGTGATTATTTGATCAATTGCAGTAGCTTTCTTTGGTAATTCGAGTGGGTTTATTAATTAGTGGAATGTAACCATTCTGGAAAATACAGTTGAAAAAGTTTTTTATTTTTTTTATTTGCGTCATACTCAAGAAAGTTGAGGTTAAAATCGCCTGCGAGGTACACGCTTTTATTTGACCTTGATTCGGTTTTAAATATCATTTCTACGTAATCTTCAAATAGTTTTATTGTTCCAAAAGGTGTCCTGTATATAACGTAGACAATAATATTTTTTAAGGCTTTGTTTGCGATTTCAAAGCGCAGCGACTCTTAATTGCTTGTGTTTGAGCCCAATTCTTTTTTACATTCATATGACAATAATTTATTTATAAAAATATATAATCCCCTACCTATCTTCTCAGAGTTCCTGAGTTGATGAATTGCTTTATAATTTTGTATCTGTTAATTTGAATCATTCTCAATATTAACATCGTGACACCAAGTCTCGCTAAGACAAATACCTTTAAAATCAATTTTGCTTCAATACAGAAACTGCTTGAATAATTCAAAAAATTTTGGTAAGCTCCTTATGTTTAATTGCGAACGAAATAATATCCAAACATTTAATAAGGCTTTCCCATTCAATATCATTGTATATTGAAATTAAATTTCTAATTTGTTCTTTATAATAGTTAATATCAGGATCAGAATCTTTATTCAATAAATGTGTTTTTTTATTTATAATTGATTTAAATTCAGCGTTTTGGAAAATAGTATTTTGACTCATTGTAAGGATAAATGTATCAAATAAAAATAATTAAAATAATAATGAATAATAATGTAGTTATTTTACTAAGTATAATAAAATGTGTTTATTTAAAAGTTAAAAGTAGAAAATGTGATTAAGCGCTGGTTTACTTTCTCCTAAAATCTTTCACAATGAGTTTATCGTAAATAATAACAGAATATTTACCATTCTTTCTGTGTTCTTTCATCTTGTTTATTAAATTTTTTCTTACTTCACGTGTTTCGCTGGAAAAATCTTCATTTATATAGATTCCCGATCCTTTAAGTTTATTTTTAAGTTTATCATCCCAATTTTCAAGTTCATTTTCGATAACTCCATCAATCCGAATATTGTTTCTTCTTAGTCTGTCCTCCAACTGTCTTAATTTTTTTTTTACCACCATCATCGATAACGTTATTATTTTTACTTTTTATCATCTTTTCTTGAATTTCCTGCGTTACATTTAAATTTTCTTCAATATCTTTATTAATAAGTTCTAAATTTTTTATTCTCTCGTTGATTTTTCTTAACTCAGCTTTTAATTTTCTGTTCTCCTTTTCTAGCATTTCACATCTTTCTTTAGATTTACTTGCTTCTTTAAGTACCTCGTCAATTCTATCATTCGTCAATTTTAGATTTCCGCTTATGAGGTTGAAGATGTCTTTCTGTTGTTTAGCAAACATTTGTTGAAATAGATCGTGAACTATGTTAATTGATATAATCGATTCACTTGTATTGTTATTTGCATCGTTTTTGTTTTTAAAATCATGGCTATTTTTCTTTTCCATCGTAACGATAAAATATAATAACTAATTAATTAGGAAGTCTTTTGTTATAACTAGTTAATTAATAATATAACTATAATAATATAACTATATTATTATAGTTATATTATTATATATATATATATATATATATATATATATATATATATATATATATATATATATATATATATATATACATATATAACTATAATAAAATAAATAATTAATTAGAAAGTCTTTTATTGTTAACAAGCGTGCTTCTACATTTTCCGTTCATTGCACAGTGGGCCAAGTGGCGTAAAAAAGTATTAAAAAAATATTCTCAAAATTGACATTGTTATATATCATTTTATAGCTTAAACATCCGGCTGCATATTTTGAAACCCTATACAGACTCAGAATAGGCAGAAATATGCGCAATCTGATTCGCTGATTTTGAAAGAGAGGCTTTTACGCGTATTTTTAAATCAAAACAAATGTCAAAAAACGTCTTTAATAATAAAAGTGAATTTGAGTAATTTCATAAAAAACCAAATAATAATAGCAAAAAAAGTTATGATTTTTCTATCCAATTTTGTGCAATATAGTACAAATACTTATACAAACCCTCACAACTCAAAACATCCGTGATTTTCAGAATTTTTTCTTAAAAATAAAGATTTAAAAAAATTAGTTTGTTTTTCTAATTGTAAGATATAAAAAAGACAACCATTGTAACAAACTATAAACCAGATGGTAAAACTTGACTATGCTGTGATTCTCATACGATAGATTTTTTAAAACAGTTTTAAAATTTACCTACTAATATTAATAAACTATTATTAACTTGGTATAATTTTTTTCAAATTAAGTTACCATTTATCCAATCATTTAGCAAGAAAAGTATTTTAAAAAAATAGCCTAATTACTTTTTAGAACTTTACACTTATTACTCCTATATATAAATTATATACAACACTAAAAAAGTTTGAGAATATTGCTTATTGGTTGTTACAGCTAGCCCAGATGATTTGCAACACTCTTAAATTAAAAGCAATTGTAAGCAAGAGCGAATTTAGATAACCTATGGTAATGTATAGTAATAAAAGATCACAAAGCATTGTAGCATAATAAGCTGTTAGAAAAAATCTATAACTTGTTGTCCACAAGTGTGTTTTGATATAGTAAACTGATTACCAAAAGCAATAACTCTCAACTTACCACACCTTTAGGAAAAACTAAGTGTAAAAAGGTAAAAAAAAGAAAAATTGCAAACATGCAAGTTAATGTTGTTGTTTATTTCAATTTCAAAACTCAATACATGTTTGTTGATATATAGCTTTAAAGCTGAACAAAATACTCGTTATTGTATTCTATAATTAGTACAAAATGTGTATACTTTAATAGCAACTGATAGTGTAAATAATATTAAATAAAGCAGCAAACTTTGATAAATTTTATATATTTATAATGCTAATAATTTATTTTACATTATATACTCCAGAAGAAAAAAAAAATGTCTGCTTTAAAAAAATTAGAAAAAAAACCTTTAATAAAATGTACTCCATATTTACAAATTTTATGAATAGTTTCATTATGTAATTTTTGATATAACCAATAAAAACAAGTGTTCTTTTTTTAAATTTCTGTGAATATCTCTTGTTTATTAATATAAAAACAGAGATGTGTCATGTTTTATTTTGATGTAATATTAATAATTTTTTTGAAAACTTGCTCCCTCAAATGTAAAAGCTAATTTTGATCAAGTTATTTTTATTACAAAAATTGCCATAATTCACCTTTATTTGGTTAAATTTTTTGACTTTAATACTCAGTAAAGTTTTAATGTTCAGTGAAAAAACAAATATCACTTTTTTTGTTAAATTTTCCAATAGATTATTATCCAATTTATTATTCAAATTATTTCCATTAGATTATTATCCAATTTTCATCCTATATAATATATATAAAGAAAAATATTTATGTACGCTTTATCAGCCTTCTCAAACGTTAGGTTGAACAGTAACTACTTCAGGGTTTGTAGGTTTATATGGAACATGTAAGCTAGTTTGGCAAAACATCTGTAAAAATTTTCTTTTTCCAAAATTTTAAATTGTTTATAATTAACAAGTTGGTATAAAGATGCAGTAATGAGCTTAGAACAACCTCTGCCTCAGCTTAAAATTTATACTTTGCATATTGTAAGTACTTTACCAGTAGTCTGGTGCAATTGCGTATAAAATTTGTATCGAGCATGCTTTATAGAACACAGACATTATATTTGATGAGAAACGCATTTAGAAATTGCACACATGCAAATTCAAGTGAAATATTTCAAGAGTTTATACATACAAAACACATTATAGTAGCAAAAATATTCATAGCATGACAACTTATTTTGTTCTTTTTTGATAATTTTATTTTCTTTTTTTTATTACTCTTTTTTCATTAAAACGTTTGATATTAACCACTTAGTTTTTTACATCCTTTTTTTTCAATTAATACAATACAAAAAATGCCACAATCATTTGCCATAATCCACTTTTATTTATGCCATAATCCACTTTTATTTGGATAACTTATTTGACTTCAATACTTTTTCTTGCTTTTAATGTCAGTGTTTATATGTAACTGTACAAAAATTACTGTTCTGTAGACAAACATAATTATCACTTTTTTTGTTAAATTTGAAATTTTTACGAGTGAAAATTCTCTTGCACAAATAGATTTTGATATATTTTAAATTCTCTGAAGATTACTGAAATAAAATGAATTTCCTGTGTTGATAGTAACACATGACTTGTATCGATAAACTTAGTATATCATTACGTTTGTTTGGATTTTAATTATATTTTTCAACAAAATCGCACTTGCCTCTCTTTCAAAATCAGCGAATCAGATTGCTCATTTTCCTGCCTATTCTGAGCCTGTATAGGGTTTCAAAATATGCCATCCGGCTATTATAAAATGTATATATTTCTGTATAACTATCATGCCGTTTGCATTTTAAGCTGTTAATAAAAAAGGTTGTTTTTTTTTAAATTTAATAATATTTTTCGTGTTACTAATAAGCATGAAATTGTTATTAATTTTTAAAACTTCATTTTTTTTTTTATTGCATAATTGCACAAAACTAAGTATTATCTATCAAATGAGCTATTTCATAATTATTTTGCACGTAAGCTATATCAAATAAATTGATTTCTAATGATGGCGTATTTAAAGTACTTTATTTAGTGAAAATTTAACTTAAATAATGAAGTACTTTTGCGGTCCAAGGTGCTCCAGAAATTTGAGACTTGAAATATTTTGCCCAATATGTACATTATCAATATATATTTTACCTATTGTCGGCAGATGTCAGCTGCGTCTCTATACATGATTTATACAAGTTTCATCTTTTGGGCAGGGGGCATGTCTAGTTGTCCAAATGTCTCATGAATAATATATTTTTTGTATTTGTAGGCTGAAATGAAATATTTTGATATCTATGCATTCATTATGCATATACCTAATAATCTACAAATATCTGACTCTGGTATTGTGGACAAACTTATTGATGCTATGATTTTGGATTGCAGCAAGCAGCAATTAGAAACTATAATAACTCATCTACGAGATAAGTGGCGCAAGTCATATAGCAGCATGGCTCGATTTGAAGAAAAAAATAAAAAATGGCTGCAAAGTCATATTCCTGAAGATTTAAATGTAACCCCAATACCTATTGGAAGACCAATTAAGACAAACTTTGACGATTACTCTACTAAAACCAAAAAGCATAAAGTTAGTCACTTAACTGAAATGTATTCTGCTTCTGCGTTACAATTTGCTTCATAAATTAAACGGAGAAAAGCCAATCCAATTGAAAAAACCTCAAAAAAAGATTGTAGAATGTCTAAAGATGAAGCTCTTTGTCTTCTTTAGATGCTAGATTGACAAAAGCTTCTTACCAAGTTATTCGAAATCAAGCAGTTGAAAAAGGAGTTGATATATATCCTCCATATGATGATGTTCGGGATGCAAAGCTGTTATGCTATCCTGCAGATATATCTGCCTCAGACTTTTCAACTGAAATAAAACTGCAAGCTTTGGTGGATTATGAAGCAAATAGAATATTCAAGGCACAGTATGATGTCCTTAGCACTGAAGGCACTCCAGATAGACTTTCTCTGAGATACAAAGTAGGGTTTGATGGTGCCACAGGACAGTCCACATATAAACAAATATTGCAAGGAACAGTAACAAGAAATTTAAACAAAGAGTAGGAAATTTTTATTACTTGTCTAGTGCCATTGGAGTTGTGTGGCTTTTCAGATGGAAAACGATACCCAGATTGGCAAAATCCATGACCATCATCAACAATATACTGTAGACCTCTACGTTTTAAACTTGAAAAAGAAACTGCAGCAGTTTCTAAATCAGAAGAGGATCTTATTAGGCTTGAGATTTGAAACTTCCAAGATACAAGTTACTGAAGTTGGCATAAATAATAAAAAAATTAAAATACATCATATAATACAAATTACTATGATTGATGGAAAAGTTCACACTGCTCTTTCAGATGTTACAAATTCTAGTCAATGCTGTACTATATACGGGGCAAGTCTCAAAGCAATAAATTATATTGAAAAAATGGTTTTGAAAAAGGGCATGACAGGCAGTTATTCATTTGGATTATCATCCTTACATGCTTGGATACGTTATTTTGAATTTTTATTACATATTGGATATAAAATGACTTTGAAAAAGTGGCTGGCAAAAACAGAAGAAGATAAGTTTAAAGTAAAGGCTCTGAAACAACAAATTCAAATTAGATTTAAAGATGAAATGGGGTTGATAGTTGATGTTCTGAAATCTGGTCGTAGTGAAACATCAAAGGTTTAGACATTGACACTGATAAATTTGAGGCTTTCTGTTTAAAAACAGCTCGACTTTATGTTCATCATTATCTTTCGTACTATATGCCACAATCTCTCCACAAAATTTTAATTCATGGTTCTGAAATTATTAAAATTTTAGCATTACCCATTGGTATGTATTCTAAAGAAGCTCAAGAAGCACGCAATAAAGACTTTCAAAACTATCGTGAACATTTTGCAAAAAAATCATCTCGTGTGAAAACTTACCGAGATTTGTTAAATCGGCTTCAGTGTACATCTGATCCATTTATTTCTTCTCTTAGAAAGACAGCAGGAAGTCACACCAAAACAAAAACTTACCAGCTGGCGTTATTGACTTATTGAGGTCATCCACTGATGATATTAGTTTATAAATGTGTCTTTTGTATCTTCATAATTTTAGAAATATGTGTACTTATATGAAAGTGTGACTGTAAATTAAAACAAATATTTATGCTCAATCATATTAGAACCACCAAATTAATTTGCATACCAAGTTCAGAAACATTTTCCAAAAAAATGACCCTTTAGAACTAAGCATAAATATGTGTTGCTATGCAACTGGAGTTGCCATGGCACCCACACAAAAAAAATCATGCTGATTCAAATTATAATTATCCAATTACTTTATATACCAGTTTTTGAGGCCTATGGATGAAAGGAAAAAAAATTATGACTTTTTTCCAAAAATATGGGATTCCGGCCCACTGTGCATTGGGGAGTTTTAATTGTTTACGCAATTTGCATGGTGGTTGTTAATCTAAATTTTTATATACAAATTTTTTTGTTGTTGTGGCTTTCTACTATTTTGCCAATATATTTAATGTAGCACTAACTCACTTTAATTGTTTTTCAATTGAATATCTTATTTAGAAGATGGAATTTTGTAAATGTTTGTTGGTCAATTTTAGGATGACATGTTCAAAATTGAAAGAAGCGCTTTAACTGTAGCGGATGGGGCAGTGGGGAGGTTTGAACTATATTTTATTTCTTTTTCTTTTGGGTTTTTTCTTTTCTTTTAAGGTTATATCTTAAATTAAAACCCGTGAAGCCGTTTCTTCTTAGTTCCTCCTCGTATTCTGGTGAGTTATATAAATAGGATTAACGTGTTTTCATTTGAAGAATTTTGGGATAATCTGTCGCTAATGGAGGTTGGGATTTATTTAAGAACTTGAGAAGGGTGGTTGGAATCAGTGTAGATGTAAGTAACTTTTCATTTGGTTTTTTAATAGGTTGGAACAGATTTTTTTCTTGGTTGAAAGATACATCTAAAAGTTTGACTGCAACTAGGTTTGTTTGTATTAATATTTAATACAAACAAACCTAAACCAATAGTTACTTTAATGATATTTTTTCGTTAACGATCAATTTGCGTATTTTTGCAGATTACCATCATACAGTATGTCATAACATTATAAAGTCCATTTTTAAATTCAACATGATCAATGAGTAGTTATGCTTAATTATTTTTGCAATGAAACAGAAAAGAAAATGAAGACCATAGGGAAAAAAGGGCACATGTCACATTTTTCAATTATTTGAGTTATATCCCTTACTATATAAATATGAGCCTATAGGTTAGCAAAAAGTAAAAACCAATTCAAAAAAAGCCTATGTTACAGAAACGCTTAAAGAAAAGGCATACAAGGGAAAAAGGGCACAAGTCCTGATTGTAAAATAAAAAAAGGCACTAGGAATTGTTGTTTGTTGTCACAAACAACAGTTCCTAGGCAGGTCATGTGACTAGCTTCAGCCAATTCGCAACCTCCATTTTGTCAATAAAGCTCCACTACTCAAAATGGCAGATCAAGACACTCCATGCGTTACTAATAAGCTCAAAAAACGTCTATCATCTGGCAGAAAAAAAGATCAGTTGAAGAAAGTACGTCTTTAAGTCATCAAACAGAAGAAGACTGTTAAAACGATTTAAATGTTTTTAGGCCACAACAAGAGAAGAGAAAGACCGCCTCACTACTGCTTTTAATGAGATTCAAAACTAAGATGATCAAGACGCTTTTCTGTCTACACTAAACAATGTGCTAAATGTTGCAAGAAGAAGACCAAAAACAGATGGCACAGATACAAAACCAAAAGAAAAATCCTACAGTTACAAGATCAAGGTTCAATGGTATGACAAAGTTGAAGAAGTAGATGACTGTGCCAGGGGATTTGTTGCCATTTTTGGAATCAGTCACAAACGAGTTTGGACAATACAGACAGCACCGAAAGAAACTGGTAAGCAATCTAGATTATTATTATTATTATATTAAAAAAGAATCTCCAAGGAAAACATATGCACCTAATTTGGCTAACTGCTTATCTTTGATGGTCAAATGAGTCATATTTCTTTAAAAACTGTTAAAAAAACAATTGAAAATTATATAACTATTTTGTGTTTGCCACCACACTCTTTGCATCTCGTACAGCCACTTGATGTGGGAGTCTATCGCCAAGTTAAATATGTATGGGGTGAAATTCTGGCTAATTGGTATACCAAGACAAGGCTTTTTATTGCTTAAATTCTTCTTTTTTTTTTTAAGAATTATTCACATATTTAAACGTATATACTGGTGTTAAAGGAAAGCTTCAGGATTATGCGTATTTGCTTGCTTGCTTTTTAGTAATATAGTTTCTTTGTACAAATTCCTTTTTTTCTTTTTAAAATTTTTCTTAACCAACACAAAAACAAAAAGTTAAAGTAGGACTTTAGGACCGATGATTTTTGTTTTATTAAGTCTTTAGAAAAACGTTTTATATTATATAGTGTTACGTTTTTTAATTTTTGTTGTCTTATATTTACGGTGTAGTCTAAGGGGCTTGGTGATAAGACCAATTATGTCTTCTTCTTGCCCCTGCTATTTGTATTTATATTATGCTTTACGACTTTAATAAATTTATATCGCAAAAAAAAAAAAAAAAAAAAAAATTATTTGACGCACTTATACCAGTTCGCATTTATGCCGATTCGTCAAAGCCCATTGAGTAGATGTAAAATTTTAAATTTATATTTTAACTATAACAAATTGAGAATATTCCCGCATGGTCTAGTGGCTAGGATTTCTGGTTTTCACCCAGGCGGCCGGGGTTCGATTCCCCGTGCGGGAGTTCTTTTTATTATAAATAATTATATATAAAATAAAAGGTATTTTAAATATTTTGATTAAAACGGTTCATTTTTTTTAATAAAAAATTTAAACAAAAAAAGTTAAACCATTTAACTTAGTTTAATTATTTTGTTTTAAATGCTATAAATATTTTATAAAATAAATCTGACATTAATAAAATTGGTTACCGCTTGTCATTTGTTGGTAGTAATTCTTTTTTGGACGAGAAAATGAAAGAAGCGCCTGCACGGTAGTTTAGAAGAGCCAGGTTATTGTACGGAAAAATTAAAAATTGCACGAATCACACCAGTTTTTAAGACTGGCGATGACTCTATTATTTCTAATTATAGACCTATATCTATATTACCGTGTTTCTCAAAATTGCTTGAAAGAATAATGTACAACAGGCTATTTAACTATTTATCAGAAAACAATATGTTGTACTCAAAACAGTTTGGTTTTAAGAAAAAATGTTCCACGGAAGATGCAGTGATTGATATAGTCAATCAAATAACAAGCGCATTTAGTACTAACTACTTTACATTAGGAGTTTTCATTGATCTGTCAAAGGCTTTTGATACTGTAAACCGTAACATACTTATAAAAAAACTTGAATATTATGGAGTAAAAAATAATAACTTACTTTGGTTCAAAAGCTATTTGACCAATAGAATGCAATTCATCCGATATGCGCAAAAACAAACAACTTCATATGCTGTAACTTGTGGTGTCCCCCAGGGCTCTATTTTAGGACCCTTATTATTCTTAGTATATATAAATGATTTAAATCTAGCAACACACTTCTTAAACTGTATTTTTTTTTGCAGATGACTCCAATCTTTTTTATTCTCACAGAGATATTAAAACACTTTTTGAAACAGCTAACGAAGAGTTGGGTAAGGTTAATGAATGGTTTATAAGTAATAAACTGTCTCTAAATGTGGAGAAAACCAAATTTATTTTATTTCATAAAGTAAATAAATTAGAAAATATTCCAATTAAACTCCCAAATCTAATAATCAATAACGCTAACATTAAAAGAGAAACTTCAGTTAACTTTTTGGGCGTAATATTAGATGAACATTTACGTTGGAGTGATCATATAAAAAGCATTGAGAAAAAGTTATCAAAAAATATTGCCATGGTATATAGGGCTAAACCATTTCTAAATAATAAATCTTTAAAAAGTTTGTATTTTTCTTTCATTCATTGTCATTTGATTTATTGTAATATTGCATGGGCAAGTACAAATCATACAAAATTAAAAAAATTGTACAGTAAACAAAAACATGCCTGCAGAATATTATTTGGAGCTGATAAAATTGTACAATGCGAGCCTATTCTACGTATACTGGGCGCATTAAATGTTTATAAAATAAACTTACATCAAGTTTTAATGTTTATGTATAAAACAAAAATGGGACTATCTCCTAAAATATTTCAGTCCTATTTTGAAAAAGTAAAGCATAAATATCCGACAAAATTTTCAAATAATAACTACATTGTCCCTAAATATAATTCAAAACAAATTACATATTCAATTCAATATCGTGGACCCCATTTGTGGAAAAAGTTTCCTAATATTGCAAATACGGAAAAAGTTAGTATACATCAGTTTAAAAAAGAATCGAAACAGGTGTTATTACTTATGGATTTTAATATATCCGATTTTAAATGCGTCTTTTAAACTAAAATTCAATTATATAAAATATGTATCAGAATTTATCAATTTATCAATTTTTGTTTGTTAGTTTTTTCATTATTTGAGTTATGGTGTTTCCTCTAATCTTAAAAGTTATAGGTGAAATCTTAGTTTTTCAACATTTTACTTAACTATTAATGAGTTGTTATTTATTTTACTTTTAATTAAATTGGTTAAAAATATACATACATAAAACGGTTTTTTTAAATTAAGTACTCTTTTATTTTGAATTTTTTGTTCTTTATTTAAATATTACTTTATTACAATTTGTTATAAATTTTATTTTCATATTCTTCAACAAATACTTTGTATAATATACGTATATAGTGTGGCTCTTGAAAATACGTGCTCTTTAATTAATTAATTTATTTTTATGTTTTTCTTTTTTACTTTTTTTTCAGTTTTTCTTGTTTACTTGATTATTACTCTTAACATGAATATTGTTCTTGAAGTATTTCTTAAACTAATTGTTATTTATTTTTACATTTATAATTTTTAATAAGTATAAATATATTATCCGGCTATTGTAAATGCGTACGATTGGGGCTCGGTGATAAGACAAAATAATGTCTTCTACTTGCCCCGCCAGTTTTTTTTTATTTATAAACCTTGTAAATTGTAAAAGTTATTAAACGGCGAAATAAATAAATAAAAAAAAAAAGTTAACTTGTTGCATTTAAACCAGATGGAGATTATTAATGGTATAAAGATTGACTTTGGGTAAGGGGCATATGCCCCCCCCTCCGCCTTTCGAATCTAAAAAAAAATTTAAAAAGTTTTTTAATAATTTTAATAAATTTAAACTGATACTATTTAAAATAATGGAAATTAGTAAAAAAAAATTTTTTTTACCACGTTACAAGATGCATCAAAGAATCTATATTTTTATTTAACAGAGCATTGTAACCGTTTCCCTCTTTAATCTGAAAAAAAAAGGAAACTAAACATTATTTTGAAAGAAAAATTGTAATTAATTTGTCTTGGCTTTTAGTTAATGATTACAAATTTAAATTTCAATAATGAAATTTAATAATCATTGTTAACGATAGACACGACGAGAACATAAGCCAGAGCCGTCTATCATAAAGTTGCAAATCACATCATTTGCAATTTGGTCATTCCATGCCAAATCAGCATGACATGTCACTTTTTATTTTTGGTTCTGTAAGTTTTAACATTATTTTGATTTTTTTTTTTGTCAATTAAACCTAAAATCATTAAAAATAACCCTAACCCTAACCCCTGACCCTAAAGGTAATTAAAAAACTACTTTATTTAATTCAATATAGTGAAAAAATTATTCAATGTATCCAATATTTTGTATCAATAGTTATTTGCATAAACACTTTAAAAAATTACATCATTATGTAACTTGAAAGACTATACATTAAACTTCATTTGGATTGTATATTGAATCTCGAAAAAAATATATTCGATATTTACTAATATAACTTTTTAATACATGTGAAAACTAACAAAGGCATAAAAAAGTTGACTTGTGCAGGCTAATCTGGAATGACATAGTACCTTTTTGCAAGTTGTTATTATAAACTGAACGTTATTATAAACTGTTTTGACGTTTTAAAAGACATACTTTTCCAAATTTTTAAATGCTCTATTAATCAGGGAGTTTTTCCTGATGATTTAAAAATAGCAAAAATTATTCCTATATTTAAAGAAGGAGAAAAAACTAATGTTAAACACTATCGTCCAATTTCTATCCTCTCTTTTTTTTCTAAAATTTTAGAAAGAATTTTGTACAACAGAATATACAATCACCTTTTATCAAACAAATTATTATATAACATGCAATATGGATTTAAAAAAAATAATTCAACAGAGCATGCAATTATTTAGCTTACAAGAAGTATATCAGACTCATTTAATAATTCTAAATTCACATTGGGAGTATTTATTGATTTAGCGAAAGCGTTTGATACCATTAATCATAAAATTCTTGCTAAAAAATTAAAATGTTGTGGTATAACAGGCAATGTTTTAAAATTGTTAAAAAGTTATTTAACTAATCGCAAACAATTTGTTTACGCCGATGAAACATTATCATCAAATTTGTTAAATATTACATGTGGAGTTTCTCAAGGATCCATATTAGGACCTCTTCTTTTCCTTATTTATATTAATGGTTTATACAAAGCCTCGGATTTAATAACAATTATGTTTGCTGATGACACCAATTTATTCATGTCACACAAAAACATTCCTACTTTATTTAGTTGCTTGAACATCGAGTTAATCAAAATATCTAACTGGTTTAAGACTAACAAATTATCTCTTAACATTGTTAAAACTAAATGGGTTCTTTTCCATCCTCTTATCAATTAACATGCCTCATCTTGTTATTGACAATATACAAATTAAACAAGTTACAGTAACCAACTTTCTAGGTGTTTGTATAGATGAAAATCTTACATGGAAAAGTCACATTAAAAACTTATCAAGTAAAATTTCAAAAAGTATAGGAATATTGTACAAAGCAAGAAATGTTTTAAATAAACGTACTTTAGTACAATTATATCACTCATTTATACATTGTCACATAAACTATGCAAACATTGCTTGGGGTAGTGCAAAGAAAATTAAACTTACACCTCTTTATTGTCAGCAGAAGCATGTAGCACGTCTCATATATTTTAAAGACTGTTATACTCATGCCAAGCCTCTATTATTTGAAATGAAAGTTTTTAATATATATGAGCTTAACATTTTTAATATTCTTTGTTTTATGTTTAAATGTAAAACCAATTCATCCCCTATTTCTTTCCATAATTTGTATTCATCGAAAGATAAAAATAAATACATTTTGCGGAATGATAATTTTATAAAGCAGCCCATTTTTCAAACAAATCTTTTTAAATTTTGTATTGATTATCGCGGACCATTCTTATGGAATAAAATAGTTTTAAAAAATTTTACTAAGGATTTTATTCATCAAAGTAACTACTTTTCTTTTAAACGAAAGCTTAAAGAACTCATTTTTACAATTGAAGATGTAACAATATACTTTTGATATTTTTTTTTTTTTTTTTTTAGTGATCTTCCTTTTTACCCCCTATTTAACTATTGATTTATAAAAATTATATATGCATCATTAACAATTGTAATATATAATAATGTATCTTGTATTTGTAACGGAATATTTTAAGTTTCTTACTTCGTTAACTTATTTCTTATCTTGTATATATTTTATAAATTTTAACACGATCATTTCTTAGCGGTACTCGACGACAAGACCGTATGGTCTTCTACGAGTTCCCGCGTTCTTTTATTATTTAATAACGATTATTATATATATATATATATGTTTTTATTATTATATATTTGTATTTTAAATATTGTAACGAAATGCTTATTTATAATGTAATAATAAGAACAAAAAAAAAAAAAAAAAAAAAAAAGTCACACCACTTGCGGCACCTAATTTGCTAGTCACACCACTTGCAGATAATTTTTTGCAAGCAGCATCACTTACAGTACCTGTTTTGCAAGTCACACCACTTGCAGGTACCATTTTGCAAGCCACACCACTTGCGGTACCTAATTTGCAAGTCACACCACAAGTCCATCATACAAGACAGACTTCAATTTGTCTGTGTCATACCATTCGTGGCAGAGTTTTCTGCCAATGATTTTTTTGGACATAACAGCATCTAAATCATCTAGTTGCTTTGTAGGCAAGTGTTTATACAAAATTTTTATTTCATTGTTAGTTAGAACTTGGAGCTCTCACACTAACTTTTTTTTTTGTTTTTCATCCATTTTTTGATGCTTGCATGCCTGTCTTTTAGAAACCTCTGCTCAAATTTCAGCATGCTTTAACCGATTTCTCATTATTTCTTTACAAGCTGCATGCGCTGACCGTGAGACAACATTTTCTCTAGATAATTGGTAAAGGCTATTCAGATAATCTAAAGTCTTATTCTTTTTTGATCTTAACTTGGAAGATATATAACAAATTGTTGCATTAGGTGATCGTTCTTTGGCATCACTAAACATACCCATTAACTATTCACTATCTATATTGTGAAGTCTTGCACTTGCTGTCTCTTCTTTGAGTATCTCAGTAACTGTAATCGAGAAATACCTCTTATATTGTCAATTCAAAACATCTTCCACTGCAACAAGACATAAAGAAATCATTTTGATAAGCTGTGCATCAATAGAACATAAATTTGTTACAGATTTTAAAACATTTGGGATAACAGGATTTCCGAAAAAATCGGTTGTTCTGCATAACAGTGCACCTGAGTCAAATTTGCAATTTTTAATTATTTGCAAAACATCTTTTACTACCTGAATACCAGCGACATGGTCAAAACTTGCATTATCTGCTAACACATAAAATATTTGCATCCAGGGTCCAGTAAGAAGTTTTCCAAATACTGGAAGCACACACATTTGTTTTATTGCAGTTGAATTTAAAAAAGCAACACGTAGTAGCTTTGTAAACTTTGACATTTTACTGTTCCAACAGTAAGAAAATGTTCAAACTCTTTATAGTGTTTAATGAAAATAAAACAAGTATGGAACACTACGTGAAGACGGTTGCCACGATATCTTGGAATAATACATCGTGGTAATCTGTTATTGTCTAAAAAATTAACAAATCCTTTTGGATCACTTTTGAGGTCTTTAAACCTTTTTTGCATTGTCTGCAGTTTTGTCTAACAAGTTTCTCAGAGACATTTGATCGTTTAAATGTGAGTTTCTAGCCATTTTTATATAATTTTTTTTTTTTGCTAAATCCAATATTACTTTATTATAAACAAACTTTATAAGTATCATATTGATAAATCTATACCCAATAATGTTAGTCATAATATAATATATTATGTCTAATATTATTGGGTATTATATATTATTTAATAATAATTTATTATATTATAATATTATAATACTATAACGTATTATGTCTAATATTATTGTCTAATATTTATAATACATGTTTTTGCTCAGTCCAATCATAGTATTAGTTATATAATAATATTATTACATTTTTAAAAAGCTTTATAACATATAATAATATAATATATTGCCAGCGCCGTACTATCGCAAGTGCAACAAGTGCAATCGCACTGGGCCCCATAATAAATAAATTAGAAAAACTTCTCCAATACCATAAATTACTACGAATTAAAAGAAAAAATTTTTTTTTTTAGTTTCTGCACAGGGCCCCCAAAAGTTACAGCACGGCGCTGTATATTGCTTTTTTATGTATTTAAAATATATCATATATTAGTAGATTACTAATATATAATATATTCTAAACACATAAAAAAGCAATATATTACATTATTATATGTTATAAAGCTTTTTAAAAATGTAATAATATGATTGGACTGAGCAAAAAACATCTATTATTTATTTTATATATAATGTTATTTTTACAATGATACTTCATAAATGTAATATTAGAACTTATAACACAAAATCATTGCATAGAAAAACTTTTTAATAGTAATTGTTCTTGGATTATAAAAACGAATATTTAATATCCTTTAGTACCTCCCCCTCCTTTCTCCCCCAAACAGAAGTCGGAAAAACAAAATTTAGGTACCAAAAGTGCGGGTAAAAATAGGGTATCTGCTAGTTAAATTAAATTCTTGAAATTTGATATGTGCATAGAAAACATATAAACTTAAAAAAAAGAATGGGATAGAAAAAAAAGATAAATATCTTCAACATTTACTAAGCACAAGAAGTGCAACACACTTTTTGATATCAATAAATAACACTTTAACTTTCGTCAATATAATAAAAAAAATACTCTTTAAAAAAGTTCAACTATTCTACTTTTAAAAAAACTTCTAAGTTAATATAAAATTCTAAAAAAACATGCTACAAAACACCACCCTACCATACTGCCTAAACGCGAAGTTCTAAAAACGTGGAACAGTATTTTAGCACAAAAATCGGTTCCGTAAAACGCGGGATTCGACATACCTATATATATATATGTGTGTAAGTGTGTGTGTGTGTGTCTATGTGTGTGTGTTTGTGTGTATGTATGTAATAGAAACTAAATTAACATCATGTTTGATAACATACATTATAATGTATTTTACAATAACTTACAATACATATTTTGCAATATTATATAATATTGCAAATAGAAGAAAGGAATATAAAAGATCCAATACTACTAAAAATAGCACGTTTAAAAATCGAAAAGTTAGATGGTTTCCTACAGTCAATGTTTGATCAGCACGCTAAAGTAGAGCGTATTATACCCAATTTAACGTTAAGGCATGATGATGTTGCAAATGGCGTAGTTTCACATATTATTAATCATTTAAAAACTAAAAACAAAATTTAGGTACCAAAAGTGCGGGTAAAAATAGGGTATCTGCTAGTTAAAATAAATTCTTGAAATTTGGTATGTGCATAGAAAAAATATAAACTTAAAAAAGGGAATAAGATAGAAAAGTTTATGCTATTTTGAATTAAATAAATGAGAAATTGAATGAGATTTTGTCAGAATGAAAGCGATGCTTTTTAATTGCCATGGAAAAATGAAAATAGCTCCAAATTTCAAAGTCATACCTGCTGATAAGAATGTTATTTTTTTGTGTAAAAAAGGAAAAACTCTATCAGTTGATCAAGTGAAAGAATTTGTTAACCATTTATTAGCTGGCAATGATATTGATTATGCTATTTTGAATTCTCCTTCAGTTGTTATTGATCGATATATAAATCCAAAACAAGTATCAGATATATATGGCGATTTAAAAATAGAAGAAAGGAATATAAAAGATCCAATACTACTAAAAATAGCACGTTTAAAAATCGAAAAGTTAGATGGTTTCCTACAGTCAATGTTTGATCAGCATGCTAAAGTAGAGCGTATTATACCCAATTTAATGTTAAGGCATGATGATGTTGCAAATGGCGTAGTTTCACAAATTGTTAATCATTTAAAAACTAAAACAAAATTTAGGTACCAAAAGTGCATTTTTATAAAAAAAGTTTATATATATATATATATATATATATATATATATATATATATATATATATATATATATATATATATATATATATATATATATCTTTTAGTTAAACAGAATTTGAGTTATAACTATATAATTCTCGATATCGAGTTATAACTCGTGGGCAAACAACTGTTCCAGCTTTCTTTCCTTTAGTGTTTTTTTTACATTTTCAGGATTATAGTCCACCATATACCTAACAAGTAAAATATATTATACAAGGTTTAATATTGGTTACACAAATTCATATGTGCAAAAATATAAAAGTTCTTATATATTTCTAACATTGCTTCTTGTTTTTTGATCAAAAATAAAAACTAGAATGATGTCTTAACTGGAAAATTAATAATTTTACCTTTGTATAAAATCCAATGTTGCAAAGACATTCTGATCGTATTGCATGTTCATCACATAGTGCATTGCAAATAATACACCAACAGCTGATAAAGGATCAGTGAATGTATACGAAAGTTTTTTTTCAATTAATACATAAAAATGTTTTGATTCGAACCAAGTGCCTGTTAACAAAACAATAAAATATATTTTTGTTGTATGTTAAATGTTTAATAATATCAGTCAGAAAAAATGGCCCTGCTATTGGTAAGATATGACCCAGTTTAACTGTGGTAAGTATAGAAGGAGCTTATAAGCCTCTGATTTTCCTAGTACTAACATCATAATAAAAATACTTAGCCCTGATCTGCAAACAGGCCAGAAAGAACATCAGGTATTATATATTTCCTTTAACTCTTTTGATCCTCTCTAAGTAAATGTAATTATTATCCAAACCATACAAGTGTAGGTTTGGATAATAATTACAGGAAGTTTACCTTTACTAAAAAAAATTTACCAGACTAAAATATAAATAAAGCTAAAAAAATTTACCTTTTACTAAAATTATTGGATGAGAAGTAGGGCAAAAATCTTCCATCTCTGGTATTGTGGCTAAAATCTGATAAAGAATTAGGTATTCAAACTTCATAATTATTGTAAACAAACATTTTTCAAATGAAAAACTTACATTTACTGATAAAATCATATGTTCAGATTTATCCCCAAAATGAGCTATAAGTAGGCATGCCCAACAAATTGCTTGTTGAATGCCTCCATAGTCTATACTTGTACTTTTTGCATCAAGTAAAACTTTCTTTACTGCATTTTTTTTAGTCGTGACTTCAAAGTATAAGAAAATAAGATTTGATTTGCAGGTTACTGCATTTGTTAACTTGTCCATTAATGAAAAACTCATCAGATTTGAAAAATGATCCATAAGATATTCCAATTGTGATAAAAATGGCCATTGGAACAATACTTCAGAAAATGGAATTACATCATTTATTGTATGGCATTGCAAAGAATATGTGTCTGCCATAAGTTTATCAACGTCATCTTTGGGCCAAGGCAAATTTCTGAACAATTGTTGTAGCTGTTCCTAAAGAAATACATGCGAATATTAAATTAATTACCATATACATATTTTTAATAAATAAATATAAAATTAAATATTAAAGATGTTGAAACAAATAATACAAATATAAAAATAAATAAATTTAAAAAAAAGTTATTTTAAAAATAAAGATAATAAAGATGTTTATATCTATTTTAAAATGGATATTTAAGATAAAAATATTTAAGTTGAAAATAAATAATTAAGTTTTTAGAGAAACTAAATTTTTATTGTGTTGAAATTGTGTTGAATTTAAAATTGGTCTACCTTGGCATTTGGTAAGTCCACAGATTGACTGGAAAAATTTGGGTCCCAATTATGTATATTGTGTATATTTAGTTTCATTTTCTTAGATTGATTTGATAACAAGGGAACTTTCCGATTAGCATTTTCTTTCCTTGATTCCATTCTATACATTAATGTTTCAACTCCACTACTGACTACTTTGCCGTTTATTTCGTCCATAAATGCATCCAGATATCTATAACATGAAAGTTCATATTATGTCAGAAAATGCTATAGTTTCCAAGATCTATAAAAACTTATAACTTATGCAAGCTTTATATCATATTTGAATATTATTAGCTGTGTATAAACTTTTTTTCAATTCAACAACAATCTAACTGTTAATGCTATATTATTCAATATATTTTTAATATAGTATAAAAAGAATAGCAAACCTTGCAACAACTTTTTGAGCTATAACCTGTAAACCATTTCGATTAGGCTTTTAATCATAATGGAAAACATCACTCATTAATGTACCAACCATTTTTCTTATATTTGATTCGGAGGGCTTTCGCTTACTGTTGATATCACCTAAAAACTCAGCAGGAAAAGTATCCCATTTTACAATATATGTTTGTGCCCAATTTGAAGATCCTGATGAAGATAAAGTCGAAGGTTCTGCATATGGTGGGGTAACTGATGAAATCTAAAAAGATGGAGTAACTGATGACAGTTCAGAAACAGAGACAGGTTGACACGCAGACAAAAAACGCCTAGCCTTTATCGGAGGCATTAATGCAGTTAGGTCTTCTTCTTTAAGATATTTCAAATCGTTATCTGTCTCAAGCCCCAAAAGCAACAAATCATTCACAATCTTACCAGCTTCAAGACCCTGCATTGTTGGAAAGACATTAGTTATTTTTTCTCTTAAAAGGATATCCATTTTTTCTAAAAAAAGATTAAAAGTAATTAATTCATGATGGTAATTTTATGTGTTTGTATATATATATATATATATATATATATATATATATATATATATATATATATCTATATATACACACACACACACATATATGCAAGTTAATTACTGTCCACTTGATGTAGGTTTTACAAGTATTATTCGTAAAAGTATAGTTAAAGTACACTTTTTTTGTATATTTTCTAAAAATGTTTATAACCTTACAAATATTTTTTTAAATATTTATACCAATATGATAACAAACTTTTTATTAGGGTCCTCCGAATCGCTTCAATTCGTGAATCAAGTGTCGCTTTGATTCGAGATTCAATTCGAAAAAAATGGTTTGAGTTTTTTTGAATCAAATTTTACTTTTTGAGTGTCGTCGTACTTTTAGATTTCCAACGCTAAATTTATTTGAAATGCTTTTTTTATCCCGGACGGAGTAAGAGTAATCGAAAATTGTTCTAATACCGCTTTTAAAATAACGCTGATAAATTATTATGGG
This sequence comes from Hydra vulgaris, assembly GCF_038396675.1. NCBI lineage: Eukaryota > Metazoa > Cnidaria > Hydrozoa > Anthoathecata > Hydridae > Hydra > Hydra vulgaris. Next base: position 46,358,124 of record NC_088934.1, on the reverse strand, counting down.
CAAAAATAATTTGTTCAAAAATTTTTTTCATCTTTTTGGGGAAAAAATGCTTAAATTTGGTTTCTTTATATTATTGATTCGATTCGTGATTTGATTCGCATATCAAAACCTGCTTCAATTCGAAGCTCAAAACAAAAAATGACAATTTGCAGGGCCCTACTTTTTATCTATATTTAATATTTAAAGTTATAATAGATAAGAAAAATATTTTGTATAGAAATTACTTGAGTATAATTTAGACAATGCAATGGTATCTGTTTTGTTAAGTTTTTATAGAATTTAAAGTTCTAAAAATTCATTCAAATGACTTGAAAAGTGCCAACTTAATTGTAAACAATCAACTAAAAATGAAAAATAAAAACAATTGAAATATTTTTAATACATCAAGCAAAAACAAAGTACAAGCAATACATTTTAAAAGTCAAAACTATTAGTACTTCTGAGATTTTCTGCTTATAAAATAAATTATAAAATTTTTTATATTTCAGCAAATACAATTAAAATACTATTTATAGCTGAATAACAAAAGCTGAAAGATAATGAAGATATTTTAACTTTTATGACAATGAAGTCTTTACATTTTTAAATTTACAAAAAAAAAAAAAAAATACAATTTCTATTTAAAGAATGCTCTCAATAAATATACCAAAACAATCATAAACATAAAAAAACAACTACTTTTTTACATTAACATCTCTAATTAAAATTAAATAATATATTAATACCATTTTATAAATTTATTTCAACTTAGATAGTAAATGAAATATGATTTATTTAATATTTATTGTTAATATATAAATATTATAATTATCATATAAAAATGTGTACAAATAATAAAACATTTATAAAAAATTTTAATAAAACAAATTTCATTAACGATCTAAGTTGAATTAAATGTTTCTCAGGCATCTAATATAGCATGCTTTAAAATTAAATAAACATTACTACCAATCCTATAACCCCATAAAGGACAATAATCTGCTAAATTGTTGATTGGTATAGAAATAGGTCTGCTTGCAAAGTCACTTCCCAATGATAAAAAACCAAAATTAGATAACCATTCAGAGTGATACTTTTTTAACACAAGGAAAGATTTCAATTCAGAAAAAACTGCTACAATAATTTTTCAAACAATAAACACTGAATCATTTCGACATATTATTACAAATTGGTCTCTTTTATAGGTGGTCCCTTAATATGTAAGCTTTAATGAACAAACTTTTTTTTGAATGTAGAATATTAGCAATTGCTTCTGCTATTTCAACTGTGAACATAGATTCGTCAAAATAAAAAGCATTAGATCCTCCGTCAATATCATTAGAAAATGAATTTCCTCTTAAAACATATGACTGAAACAGTTGATGAGACTCAGCTAAATGCTTAATGACATTAATAAAATTTTGTGCGCTTCTGGCAGATCTTTTAAAAAACATGTGTTTACTCTCCAATCTTAGAGTCCATAGTCTTACTTGAGGGCCACATTTTAAAATTAAAAAAGGGTAATGATACATGTAATGGTGTTTTAGACGAAGAGGGACATCTGGAAATATTTTTTTTCTTTGTTCCAGGTACTCATTTATTAAATGCTGCAAATGTAATACTTGTACTATAGAAATATTACTTGCACAAATAAGTTCTGTTATTTCATGTAGCAAAAGTATAAGCTGCCACACATTGTGTTCATAATTGCAAATCCGACCTATTAATAATAGAGGAAGAAAACGTAAAAAAATCCAATTTTGAACTGCATGTCCTTTTAATCTCTCACTTTTAGGTGATAATAGTGCTGGGCGATCTCCCTTGTCATCACCTTTGAAAGAAAACGTTCTGATAGCACCATTTATATGTTGATAGGTGAAGCATCCATCATTAACTAGTTTTCTAATTGCTATAGCTAAATCATACTGAATAACACCTTCAAACAAATCATGAGCTAAACAAAGTGGTAAACCTGGAGCGCAAGTGTTATAAGACTCTAACTGATTAAATATGGAGTCTCTTGCAATACCAAAACAAAAACGATCTTGAGGATTTGCTTTTAAAGTTAAAAGACAATTTTTATGATGTTCAACTGAGCGGATTTCAACTTTATATGGTAAAACTTGAAGCTCATTTCCTTTTATAAGACAAAACCTACAAATATGGCCTTTCTTTGAACTAAACCCAAGAGAGTATCCACCTAAAAAATGGCTACCCAAATTATCACCCAGAATAGCAACAACACCAGCTTTCCACTGATCATTACCACTTTGAATTCCATCAACTTCCATACTTTTCAGGTCTCTTAGCAATTCCTTAAAAATAGTGGCTTGAGAGAAGGATTTTAAATCCTTATCACGACATAACTGCACAAGATAAATATTATTAAGGGATGTTCTTAAGTGAGATGGCAAATTTCCAACAACCATATAAGTTGCTGAAATCTGATGCCTAATTCTTGCTGAGCCCAGGGGATTGACTAATTCAAAAGTATCTTGATATAAAAACAGATGTAAAGAATTAGGATACTTCTGAAAAAATGGATTGTTACAAAATGCTTCACCATGAAAATAATCTGAATACATATCTAAGGTTGCACGTGGCTGTTGCTTGATTAAAGAAATAAACTCAGAATTGGTACATAACTTTTGTAAAGTTTCTTTTATTGGAATATAATATGCGTGACATTCCAAACCATGTTCATTTCTTCCTTAAGAAATCTTTAATGGCTCAACAAAATCCAAATTTTTTTAAAGTATTCTTTTCTTATATAAGCTGATCTTAACAAACCCTTTTCTTTTGATAACCCAATTGCAATAGCATCTCTATTTCTCATTTGGTGCATAACATCATGTAATTCTTTATCAGGGATACTATTTGACAAGTCCTTCATTAATATGTATTCAGTTTGATGTTGGTTTATTGTATTTAAACTAAAAATTACTTCTGCAAAATACTGAACTGTTGTTGAAATATAGTGATACTGACACTGCAATTTTACGAAAAACAAAGCTATGTTGTGAATCACATCATTAGTATGAAATTCAATTCTATCAATGTTTTCATTTATAAATGGATGATCATTTGGATTGGATATAATTTCTAAAGCTGGAATTATTTGATTAAAATAACCCAGTTGCCTATCAATCCGATGATACCTTGATAAATGTGCTGTGAAGAAAGACCTAACTTTATACTGTTGCTTACATCCTTCATATGGACAAGTTACTAAAACTCTGTTTTTAGCATGTGATTTCAAATGTGCTAATAATTTGTGGAAAGGAAGTTCAATTTTGCAAGTTAAAACAGAACACACTCCTGTCATTTCAATGTTTTCAAATTTACTAAGCGGTTTTCCGTTATTGGTTTGATCATGAAATCTATACATATGAGTCATAAAGCCTCTCAAAGTTCTGAACTTCCATTTGCATCCTTCAACTCCACATGGAATGCCATATGCACAACTGTGTAATGTGTTGTGTTGGACATAATTTGTCAAGGAAGAAGTTACAAACTCACAAAAACTGCAAAGAAGCATGATAATCTATAAATTCTATAAATAGATAACTTATATATACATGTATATAAAAATATAAATATATATATATATTTATGTATATATATATATATATATATTAGTTATTACTTAGTTGCCTAGATTTGCCTGTTTATATAATATAATATAGTAAAAATAATATTTTGTTACTATATTATATTATACAAAGATTGTATAATGTAATATTATATTACATTTTACAATTTTTGTATAACATAATATTGTAACAAAATGCTATTTTTACTATATTATATTATATAAAAAGTCATAAAAAGAATATATTAAATATAGTCTATATAAATATAAAATATAAAAAGACTATACTAAATATAGTAAAAAAATGCTATTTTTACTATATTATATTATATAAAATAAGGATATTTCAAATATCATATACATAGTTAAATCTAACTTTTGATAAAAGCATTATAAAGTTTTCGGTAAATTTCTGAGCTAAATGTATACTCTAAAATAACTTTTAAAAATCATCACTAATGGCGGTTGAACATGTTACATTTAACTGCAGTTAATACAACGGAAAATTTCGTGTTTGAAAAGTGAGCCGCAAATACGGAAAATTTCCGCACACAATACATCCATACATCCATACATGGGTATACGGATACTTTCCGTGGAAATATCCGAATATTTTTCCGTTTTTTAACGGAAATTTTTAACAGTGTATGTAATAGTAGGTGTAGCAGGACGCAATAGCAGAGAAATAATAACAAGTTTAAGCGTGACTGATGTATTAATCGCACCACATCAAGCTAGTCAACTTGATTTAGATACTATACAAGAATTACATACTTAAATAACTAAAATTAGAGACTTCAACCCAAGTTTAAATGAATATATATTACATACAATGGCAAACACTAATCCTGTAGTTAAAATAAATGAACGTAAAGAATTTGAAGGGTATTTATTAAATTTTCCTTCATTAAAATTACTAAACTCATGCTGTTATTATAGAAAGATATATAGAGATGTAATACCTTTGGGAAAATCGGTAGTAGAATCAACTAATTTATTAGCTAATAAAGAGATACAAGAGTTAATAAAAGAGGTATTTTAGAAATGGCAATAAAAAAAAAAACGTATTTCAATAGGTAGTCGTTCGCAAGCAATAGAAAGCTTAGCAAATGAACTTGCAGATCGACCATATGGTAAAACTTTTAGTGAAAACACTATTGAACGTACCACTATTACTTTATCTACATCAGTACTTTTTCAATTAGAGGATATGGCTAAAGTTAACAAAAGAAATAAAAATGATTTACGTTCTGTAAGTGCTATCATAAGAAACTGTATCAAAGAAACTTTGAATCTATAATACTTCATACTTATGAAGTATTATGTATTACTTATTCTATATGACATTAATCTAGGTACTTATTGTTTAAAAAGTATGGTATTTATATATCTCTAAACTCATATCCAAAACAAACATAATCAATGACAAATAATATAACATATCAACGCTCGGCCAGAAATGTTCTAGACTTAGGTGTTAGAGATGTTGCTAAACTTCTTAAAGTGAGTAAAGCCACCGTTAGTAAAGCTGAACTAGGAAAAACAAGAGACTTTTTTTTTAAACATAGTGCAGCTATAATAGATTTATTTAATAATAATTCTTTTACGTTTCCTAATGAATATATGATTCGCCTTCTTCCAAAAGAAAGAATATATGATGTAGGTCTAAATGATTTAACTACACTTTCGCGTTTTCAGATGAAAGGAGCGCGGCAAATTAAGTCAATATCAATTAGCACAAATAATCAAAGTTGATAAAGATATTATTGTAAGAGCAGAATCTATTATTAATCAAAAAAACGTAAAACAATTAGACAAATTACTTATAATTGAAATAAAAAACTTTCTTTTAAAAAACAATATAGAGCTCCACAACCCATTTTCTATATTCTTTAAAAAATATATAGACAATAGTTTAAATAAATGATAACGTCACCTTCAGTTATTAATAAAAAAAAGGCGCTAAGAACACAAAGGTTAACACCCATTTTTATTCTTTGATATAAGATGATCTTTTGCGGGATTCTTACTTATAAGTAGAATGATATGACATTTCATAAAATAAGTCAAGTATCCTTTGCATTTTAGCCCTATAACAGGGACAAAAAAAGCAAAAATTAATCCCTATTCGAAAGTAATTCTCAACCACTTACCGTAAACAATCAATTACCTTTTAACTTTCACAATCATACCACCTCTGATCTTATTAAGTTTCTATCTCCTTTAGAGACTAAATCCTATACTCCAATTACCTGTTGTGTTCTAGACCCTATATTAACTACTACTAACCTTACGAGCTACGAATAAATCTACTACATACTTGCGGATAGTTTAGCCGTCATTAATATAAAACCAAGGCGGTAGAAGATTTTGTGCTCTACCGAGCGAAAATTAGGCAGTACGTCTCGGTTGCTCTAGATCGTTAGTATTTACCATGCAAAGTAGTTTAGTAAAAAAGGATATTTTCTTATTGATAAAAATAAGAATAAACTAGGTTTAAACAAAAGAAACGTTATTACTCTCACTCTACCTAGTTCAGTTTTTAATAATTTAAACGAAAAATACCCCGATAAAACAGGAGAGCATTTGCCTTATAACAATGCTATCGAGTGTAAGCTTGCTTATTTAGATAGAACCAAGCTATTAAAATTAACCTACTTATTAAAATTAACTACAATCTCTTAAAAATTATTACTTCTGATACTTCCTTAAATACAAAACAGAAAGTTATGAGGCTTAATTTTTATATATTAGGCTATAAAAATTATGTCACAAAAACGCTATTACTGCGCTAGTTCCGATAATGCTCCCTACTATAACTTTTCTTTTATTTCTTCTTATAGAGAGATTGCCGATATTTTTTCTTCCAATCGAAAAGACATATCAAAATCCATAAAAGCTTTGGAAAAACTTGGGTTTATTAAGGCTAAAAATATTTACATTAGAAAACAAGGTAACAAAGATAAAGCTAATATTTTTACCTGTGGTGACAGTACAATGAATAATAACTGTGATTTAGCCTAAAGACAAGATAAGTCTTTATGGAAAATCACCATATCTTTGCCTAATGAATATATTTTAGAATTTGATAAAGTTAAAGATTGTACTTACTTAATGAAAATTAGAGCTGAGTTTGTTACTAGCCCTAATAACTCAGGCGAGAACTATTTTGTACTTGATGATATAAGGTTTAATCTATCAAACGTGCAGGTGGAAGCTTTTAAAAGCTATCACCTGTCCTGATACGCAAGAACAGGATACTACAGGTAAGTTAGATCAAGATGCATTACGCTTTAATAAAAGCGATAACGGTACAGGAGGTGAGGGAATAATTGTTATTTGTACCAATACCGATAATACTCAAAGTAGTTTAGATCATAACAATGATTATTCTAAAAATAAAAAAGAAGTAGAAGAAAAAAGCATAGGTGCTAAATCTGACCCTTATGTCGCAAAATCTGTACTGTATATAAGTAAATACTTTAAAGAAAAAATAAAGATTATTAAAAGTAACTTATGGGCTTCACCTAAAGTTACTTTTAATAATTTTTTAAAGTAATTATTTATTGATACATATTCTTTTATTACATTAAACTTTTTTTACATAAAATACATTCAACAGTCAACATTTTTATAAGAGAGTTTGTTTGATTGCTGGTAACTAAGTCTTCGGGTATCAAAGGTTCATTACATTTTTGGCATTTTTGGCAGTTTCATTAAGGAACTTAATTTTAATAATCTCCACTAAACAGAAAAAACAAAACAGATGTTCACATTTTTTCAAAGATATGGGTTGCTTTGGTATTTTACCACATAAACTGCAAATGCATAGGTGTAAGTAGGAGTTAAATTCATTTAAGAAATCGTTATTGTATATTTCGAAATTGTGTAATGTCAAAATATTTTCCTTTAAAGTACTCAACATAGTAAAATTCCAAACCTTTTTGCCAATTCTAGGACGGCCAATAAACTTATTTTTATTCCTTATTTGGGAATTTGAAACAATAACACCTTGACTCAGTTTTTTTTACCTGATGGCAAGTATAGCAGTCATCACAATGAGGTGTCCGCTTTGTACATAAAAGCAGAGTAGTTGATGACATTCTTTTTATTACAGTGTTAATTGTTTTGTAACATTTGGAACAAATTTGTGAAGGATGAACCCCTTCTAAATCTGTTAATTTGATGTAAAAATATCTTGTCAATTTTATATTTTTGGATGGCTCCAATTGGGTACAAACTCTGCAAAGGAGATTTAAATTTATGATATGCAAATCCATCTAAAGAAAAAAAGTTAACAAATAATTTTTAGATAAAAAATGAAACTAAAATCAAAATTTTTGTTGGAATTACTAAAATACTAAACTTAAATCATAATTTAGCTTTGTAAATTTAATTTAAAAAATAACAAACTTTTAATAAAAATTTCAATTGTATTTATGAACCACTTTAAAGTGAGCCGTTTGAGAAAGAATATTATTGAAAATCATACTTGAAAATAATAAAAATAGTAGTCTTAACTTTTTTCGGTTATTTTTATAGTTTTACATAAAGGTATGGTTTTGCATAAAGCTCATTTTTTACTGACTTTGAGGCGGATGACCTAAATACACATTTGCCAAGAAATCTTTATAAAAAAAAAATAAATTCAATTTTATAGATAAAGACAGTATTGTGCTATAAATAATTTTTTTAAATTAATTATAAATTAAAATATTGTAACCTTTTAATGTTGATTTTTGAATAAGAAAAAAAATTATGTCCTGAGATAAGTTAAAAAAAATAAAAACATTTAAGATTTATGAAACTTTTTAAAAAAATTCTGAACAAGTTTAACGCTCAAATATTTAGAAAAATCATTTTGAAAATATACAATATACAATACTATATACAAACCACAGCATAATAACTTTAAATGTAAATCAGTTTTATTCGTAAAATTATACATATACATATTAAATTTAGTTGTTTTTATAAAAAATATACTACCAATATTATTATTTAGCTCAAAAAACATTTATAAACTTAAAAAATAAAATCAAATAATGCAAATAAAATTGTTGCTAAGAAAAGTTAATTCTGTTTCCAAGATTTACAGCTATTTTGAAAATTCTTTAAATATGAAATATGCCAACGCGCCTGCGTATAATAACCTGGCTCTTGTGAGTTATGTTTGAACGACCGTGCCTGAAGAAAATAGCCTCAAAACAACATCTCAGTCTCCTAGTTCTACCACTACTGGTGACGTTCAAATAGATATAAATGATCCTGCACTATGGCCAGTTCCCCTTAATTCTAAAATTCGTGATCACATAATGTATGTAGGATTTGATGTAGAATCTCGCCAAACAAATGTTATTAAGTTTCCGTGAGATTATAACAATCGCTGTTTTTCGAAATCATTATTGTACAGAAAATTAAATAACGGTGAATCTTATTTGCAAACCTGGCTACTATATTCATCAAGTTCCTATAAAATGTTTTGTGTTTGTTGTAAACTTTATTATTCAAATAAAACTAAATCATCATTGGCCACTGTTACTATTGGCCACTGATGGAATCAATACCTGGAAACACATTACTGAATATTTGAAATCGCATGAAAATTCATCCGAACATTTAAAGTATTTTGGTAATTGGTTTGAAGCTAGGTTCGTAGGCTTAAAATAAATAAAACTATCTTTAAAAATTGGCTATCTTTAATTCAGGGACATGTACAGGAAATTTTTTGATTAAGCCCAAAAAAAAATTATGCCCTCTTCCCCTCCCATTTTTTTTTTTTTTTTTTTTTTTAGTTTTGGCCGAATTAAGTGTATTTTATAGAAATGTTTAAAAAAAAGGACTTATAACATTTCTAAAATAGTCACTAAAGCTGAATTAATGATTTTTGCAAATTTCAAAAAATACTTTTTTTAAATACTCGGCTAATGTATAATACACAACTTATAAATTTTTAAACAAGATTTCTGTACTCTCAAGTCCTTAATACAAGGGGAGTGGGAATAAAAGGGTGGGTGGGAATTTTAGTCCAGATCTAATAAACGAGGGAGGGAGTTTAATAAAAGGAAGGGGTGGAATCTTTTTTATGTTACAGCATAAGTATTTTTTTAAAAAAATTTCAGTTTATAAATCCACACAACTAATTTATATAAAACACGCTCAAAACTATTTCATTGTAGTGTGACTTGCAGTCAAATGTGCATTTTCCATCAGCTGTTTTATAATAATTTCAATTTAATATGCTAGTATAAGTTTTATACTTTGATGAGAAATAAGCCAAAATGCTCATTTTTTATTTTTAAAGCCTGTTTACACTGAAAGTTTTTGTTTCTATTAGTGACAGAAATAATTATTTTCTAATTTTTAACGATGATTTTCACTAAATTATATTTTTTTTAGAACAAGTAAAAATTATTAAACTTAATAAACTTAGGCTGGGTGGAAAAATTTTGCAAAAATTAATAAACTTCCCCCACCCCCACCCCCTTTTATTAAAGACTCGAGAGTAGGCAAATTCAAGACATGATATTATCATAAAAAAATCAAATAGTTGGCACAAGGCCTAATAAATTTTATCTATAACAAAAATCCAACGTATAATGTACAAAAGACGGCATCTTTAATTATTAACTAACTGGGAACAAAATTTTTAAATTTTAAGTTCATAATGACTGACAAAGACCACGTCCTAACACTATCTTGCAAAAGCTCTTAATTAAAATATTTAATTGTGTAAATTATTTTAATATAATTTTATAAATAACTTTTAATTGTAAATAAACTTTATAAATACTTACTAAGAATCACAAAAAACTTATTGTAATAACTGTAAAATGCCAAATAATGTTTTTACAAAGATGTCTGAAATGAAAATAGCTTTTCAACAAATGGTAGCTAAGACCTATTTTGAAATTATACTTTTATCATATTTGAGTTTTATTTAAAGCACAATTCACAAGTATTAATAACAAACTTGTTAAAATTTTGTTTACTATCTATTAACAACTCTATGTAAAAAGCAAAACTAAACCATTTAGACTTTATCTACCATTTTGCTTTGCAACTTCTTCTTACCATTCTCTTACAACGTTTTAGGCATCTTAGTAGAGAAAAGGTTTGTTGCTTATATTGTTTCAGTATTATTAGATTAGAGTTCATTTTTGAAATTCAGCCAGTTAAGTGGAATTCAACCAAATTTTCAACAGGTTCACGTAATAAAGCTTTTGGTTTGGTAATAATAAATAAGCCTAATAAACCCATGTAGAAAACAATATTGGCGCAATATTGTAAACTATATCGCGCCAATATTGCATTGTGAACATTTTGCCGATATTGGCCAATATTATTGGTACAATATTACGCCAATATTGCTAAGTCAGCATTAGCCAATATTGGCAGTATAATATTGCGTCAATATTGTACCGCCGATATTGGCCAATATTGGCAAAATGTTCACATTGCAATATTGGCGCGATAATGTTTAAAATTTTGCGCCAATATTGTAAATAATATCGCGCCTTTAATGAGGATATAATACTGGCTAATATTAGCGTATTATAGTTTACAATAATATACAAATGTTTTGTGTATTTTCGATTAAATTTTTATCATTAAAAAATAATAAAAACTTTTGTTTTCTACAAATTTTTAATAATTAAAATTTATAACAGTTTTCTTGTTTAAAGGATACTATAGTACCAGGCTGCATTATTCTTTTGAGTTAAACAGGTTATAGTCTAGGAGATGATTTTTAAGTACATTTTTGGAGTACTTTAATGAAACCTGTCCAAAAGAGATAATAACAACTAAGTCAAAAGCAATTGCTAACCGTGGATGGATAAATCGTTATTAAAGTGCTCAAAAAAAAAAAAAAAACTTTACAATAAATTTTTGAAAAATAGAAACAATGATAATGAAAAAAATTACAAAAATTATAAATTTTTTTATCAAGATCTCATTAAAAATGCAAAAAAAAAATATTACAGTAATCAAATTAACAAATGCAAATTTGATAGCAAAAAAACATGGTCCATCATTAATCTCATAATGGGAAGAGAAAAACTAAATTCACCTTCTCTTCCTAAACGAATTGTTTTTGAAAATAACGATATATTTTGTCAAAAACTAATTTCAGAAGAATTCAATAAATATTTTACAAATATTGGTCCTAATCTTGTAAATAAAATTGTACCAACATCTGTATCATTTAAAACCTATCTTAAAACCACGAATAACGTTACCATGCTTGATTATGAATTAGGCTATGAAGAATTAGAGGCAGCCTTTGCCTCCTTAAAAAAAAAAAAGGCTCCAGGATTTGATGAGATATCTAGTGATATAGTTATTGCAAACAAACACAGTCTTAATAGACCCCTGATTCATATACTTAAGCTCTCATTAAATTCTGGGATATTTCCGGATGTACTTAAATTGGCAAAAGTAATTCCATTATACAAATGTAATGATCATTCTGACATTTCAAACTACAGGCCTATATCAATACTTTCTGTATTTTCAAAACTCTTCGAACGTGTAGTTTATAATAGAATCTATGATTACTTCATTAAAAACAATTTTTTTTACCCAAATCAGTTTGGCTTTCAAAAAAATCTCTCTACAGAACATGCAATCATTGAAATAGTAAATCAAATAACTAATGGTTTTGAAAATAATAAATTTACTTTAGGAGTGTTTCTTGATTTATCAAAAGCATTCGATACAGTGGACCATTGCATTCTATTAGATAAATTAAGGCATTACGGAATAATAAATAAAACTTATTATTGGATTAAAAGCTATCTTACAAACAGAAAACAATATGTAAATAATGTCCAATCTGGAGTATTAAATGTCATATGTGGAGTCCCGCAAGGATCGATTCTTGGTCCACTTCTTTTTCTAATATATATAAATGACTTTTGTAATGCATCTTTAAAAATGAACTCGGTCATGTTTGCAGATGACACAAACTTATTTCTCACCAACAACGATATCAAAAAATTATATGCAGACATGAATATTGAATTGTGTAAAGTAAACAACTGGTTTAAGGCAAACAAACTCTCACTTAACGTTGAGAAAACAAAGTATATACTATTTCACAAAAAAACACAAGAAGAAAATCTTCCTCTCAAGTTGCCTAACCTATCTCTAAATGATAAACTAGTAAATAAGCAATCCAATATAAGATTCTTAGGAATCATTGTTGATGAAAAATTATCCTGGCTTCCACATATAATATATATCCAGTCAAAAATCACCAAAATAATAGGTTTGATGTATCGAGTTCGCTCCTACGTCAATAAAAATAGTCTTAAATTAATCTACTTTGGGCTAATTCATAGCCTCATCAGCTATGCAAACATTTCATGGGCAAGTACTCAAGCGGCAAAGATTAAAAAAATTTATAGTCTTCAAAAACATGCCTGCAGAATCATTTACTCAAAAAATAGGTGTGAACACGCTAAGCCCTTAATGAAAGATATGAAAATGATGAATGTGTTTGAAATAAATATCTACCAGCATTTAATTTTCATGTATCGTTATAATCACAATATCTCTCCTATAAGCTTTAATAACAAGTTTAAAATAAATAAAAATGAAAGCTATAATCTTAGAGCGAATATGTCCAACACATATAAACTGCCTCGGATAATAAACAAATATTCAGAGTACAGCATTCTATATCGAGGTCCAAAAGTATGGAATACTTTTCAAAAAGGATTTTAAGGTACGGTAAATTCGCTAAGTTCATTCAAGTTTTTAACAAAAAAAGAAATTTTTAAAATATAAGAAACGTTTTTGGTTAATGATACTTTGAATAATTTCTCATAAATCTGTTTTTGTTTTATTTCTACTTTTGTTGGTTGCTTATCAATTTTATTAGCGAAATACGCGTTTTATTACGATATTTTATTGAAATTTTATTACGCATATTGTAACATATTACGATATTTTTTTGAAATCTTGTTATAGGGGCTCTATGAAAAGATTGTGATAACGTACTGTCATCCTCATCTTCTTTGAGCCCCTATCTGTTTTACTTATTTTATTTATTGAAATTTTATATTACGAAGTTGTAAAATCTTATATTATATTAAAACAGAGAAAAAAAAAAAAAAAAAAAAAATGACAATGATTATAGAAACATGCTTTAAGAAAAAAAAAATTGTAAATCATTGAATTTATTTAAAGTTTTATAAAACCGGTACAAATGAAAAAAAAGATATAGAGTGCTCCAAAACCAAAATATAACAAAACAAAATAAATGCTATTTAAATAGAGGCACAAAAAAATATGTATATATATTTATAAACTACTGTATTATACTCTCACTATCAGATAGTGGGCATTGACATTCATTATTTTGCCGATACTTATTTCATTGCTCAATATTGGGCGTTGCTCAGTAATGGTTCTATTTTTTCTTCCGTCATCTCTATTAATGGCAGCCGCCAGAAAGCTGCCAATTTTTTCTTTAATACTTTTGTCAGTAGCGGTTTCAAATTGAACGAATACAACGATAAATACTTGAAAAATTGACGAACTATTAAACTCTATACAACTCTACAAAATGTTTTTTTTAAATCATCACAATATAATTTTGAAATATATAATTTTTCACGCATTAAATTGTAAAATAATTAGCTTTTACTAAAGTATTTGTTTATTAAAGGAAATGGGATGTAGAATACAAATATTGTGTTTTACCTATAATGACCTTGCAGGACGTTTTTGTTTCCTTCCATACATTGAGTTTGACAAACATACTTCTTTGGCTGTATTAAGATTGCTGTTGTAAGTTGTTTGTAACCATCTCCTCCAACCGATGCAAGAAAGTTTATCGAAAATAAAAAAATAAATGTAATATAATTGGTTGTAATAAAAGTTTAATGGCTCCTCACATGTGTATGTTTTAGACAGGTTTCCAGAATGTGATATTGTTATTAAAATATAACATCGTGGAAGAGAAAAAGCAATTGGTTACAAATGGATGCAATTCCAGAGGACAACCTTTTTTGAAGATTAGGACTGATTTTTTAATAAAACTTTTATAAAGTGATAAGACCAGGAAGAATACTATCCAGAATTCCATGCAGGTTTGTGAGCTTCTCCTACCCTTGACTATAATTACACAGTAGTATAAAATTCTCCAAAATAGGTTGTATTTACCACAGCAAAAAGCTGTGGTGAGTACACCCTAAAGATGTCATTTCTGAGATTAGTAGTCATTGCTTCACGAAATACATTCTTAACTGGGCATAAAAGATAAAAATCACAACAAAATGCAATAGGCATTTATATAAAACATTCTCATGTACAACATAATTATAATCAATTATGAATCATATTGCTTATATGTATCATATGAATGTTTTATATGTATTATATCCAAAATTCATTAATGTATTAAATCCAAAACTATTAACTAACATCAATTCACTGATACATACTATCGATTCATAAGGCGTCTTTGTTCCATAATTTCTCTTCCAGGTTTAAAAAATCTTTTTTCCTCTTAAACCGGCAAATAAATTCAAAGAGATGGTCAAGCAAAACTTTGATTGCTGTAAAGGGAAACTGTAAAGGGAAACACTTAACCCTAAAACACTAAAGATTTCTTCAATCTTTGAGAAACTAATAGACAATCTCATCAGTGTCACTTTTTTTGTAACTTGTAACCTTTTAAGCTGGAGAAATAGTTAATTCTTCTTCATCGCTATCAACAGCCGTTTCAACGCTTGATGTATACTCTAACGTTTCTATCCGTTTTAAAACAGTTTCATAACTGTCAAAAAAATATAAAGAAAAGATGAAACCATATTAGACAATGAACAGTTACTATATTTGCGTTAAGCATAGCTGTTTAGATCATTAGCATCTTGCATATATGTAACTTAAAACTAATCAAACAAAAACAATATTGTAAATAAGACAATTAACAAAATAATAAAAAATTCTTACTTTCAGCTGCTTCCAGTTATTTTTAGAAGCGTGGCTTCACGTATGGCAGCCTAAAAGCAAGATGCTTGCAATTGATTTGGCCAATAAACCAAACTTTTATTGATCAGCCATGAAAAACAGATTACATTAATAGTACACATGTTGTTGTTTTTCATTGAAAAATTCAGCCAGAGCAAATTTTTTAAACTTTATTGCCATCTTCAGTTAAACGGTACAACAGCTAAAAAAATCATAAAAAATAAATATATAATATAAAAAAACTTAAGATGAACTTTTTTTTTTCAGATTACTATTATTTTTAACTGAAAATATTAGTCTAAAATTTATTGAGTTTTATTTCTTAATGTAAAATGTAATCGCTTTTTATTTCAAGTAGATTATTGGTTAGTAAAAGAAAGTGAACTTTAAAGTTTGTGTGGTTTGGAAAAGTTTTCATAATAAATTTTTTTTTATTTAAATGTGATATTAAGGAAGAGTTAAAAATATCTGTCTCGACTTTATTTTTATCAGTGTTTCCCTTCTCCATTATAGTGGGCCTTTACTACAGCTAAAGAGCCCTAGTAAATGCACCCTAAAGAAATCCAACTTGAGACTCTAAGTAAACCTTTCTAAGTAAACTTGACATTGAAGTATTTTAAAATATCTTTAGGTAAATAATTATTATAAGAGTTTTGATATAACGTATTGCTACTATTATTATTGTTATTATTATTATTATTATTGTTATTATTGTTATTATTATTATTATTATTATTATTATTATTATTATTATTATTATTATTATTATTATTATTATTAGTAGTAGTAGTAGTAGTAGTAGTAGTAGTAGTAGTAGTAGTAGTAGTAGTAGTAGTAGTAGTAGTAGTAGTAGTAGTAGTAGTAGTAGTAGTAGTAGTAGTAGTAGTAGCAGTAGTAGTAGTAGTAGTAGTAGTAGTATTGTTAGTATTAATAATGTCGTAGTGTTATTATTAATAATAATTTCCTAAGAGTGTTATTATTAATAATAATAACACTCCTAAGAATAAGAATTATGGTGACTGTATTTTAACTAAGTAACTAATTTTACAAAATAAAACTTCAAGTCTGCAGGTACTTTTTTAACCTGACTTATTTGAAAACTTAAAAACTGCTATAAACGTCAATAAAAATCCTAAAGCTTTTTTTCATACATAAAATCAAAAAAACTTTTAATAAATATCGTTCCTGAAATAGTTCACAATAAGATAGTTTCCAAATTTTCTTGCCACAACCCTAGAACGCAGCTATAAGTTTTAAGTTTTAGCACTTAGCAAAGACTGTTTACCACCTAAGATTTTTCTCTCCATACTTGATATGACTGTGTGTAATGAAACAAAAAAATGTTGCCTTAGCTTAGTTCTTCATTTAGTATATTCGTAACGGTGACAGGGCAATTCAGTACACGGACAATTCAGTACACGGTCAGATCAGTACAAGGGCAATTCAGTACACGGGCAATTCAGTACATGGGCAGTCCAGTACACGGGCATTTTAGTACACGGGCAATTCAGTACAGAGCAATTCAGTACAGGGCAATTTAGTACAGGGCACTTCAGTTCATGGATAATAAGTACTGTAATTTATATATAGGTACAAAAAATTTTCCTCTTTACCTCTTACAGTCCTATAACCCTTTTCTACTTTGTTATGGTTTTTCAAAATATATTTGCACAAAGGATAGCAAATTAGCAATATTCTCAGTATTAAAACTTTTCACTAATACTACTACTTTTTGAAGACTACTTTTTGAAGACTCTTTTACAATATTATCCTAAAGATATATAAAGCTAACTTCAAGAACAGTTGGTGCAAAAAAGAACCAAACCTATATGACCTACTGTAGAGATACCATTTAAATTTATCCCCTTCATTAATGTCTAATTTTGTTTGTCTTAAATGAAATATATAATTTAATATAAACCTTCTGAAGCTTCAACTTAATATATCTTCTCTTTAAACATAACTGTTTTACATACTTATACATAAACTAGTTAATTTTCTGAAACGTTTTCCAATGAAATTCATGATTAGCTGTTTTTTCCGGTTGCTTTCATATCTATCTGACTTGTATATTTCTGATTGCTCTCAGGTAGCAAAACTTGTCATTTTGATAGTCATCAACTATGGCTGCCAGTCTCTCTGCCAGCTGCATATAACTGTTTCTTTGGTTCTCCAGATTTAGGACTTCTGCATTCTTAGCAGTTAAGCAATGATTTGCCATGTCCTTGATGAGTCCATTGAAAGTGTCCAGATGGTTGGGTGTGAACACATAAATAGTGCCTGCAGTGCATTATGAAATCCTTCGCAGCAGTTAGTCATTTTTGGTGCATAGGCTAATGCATCAGCATAATAATTCCAAATTGCAGGTGGGAATCTGAAACTCCGGAACACCCTACCTATCCTTGGACCTCTGACATAAGTAGTCTCAAAATAAGAAAGTAAGTCATTTGTTGAGTGATTGTCTGGAAACATTGGAGCCAATTCTTCAAATTTTTCATTAAGCTCAACAAATGGCACAAATGACAGGGAAGCTAGTGATTTCACTAAAATGTTGAAATCCTCATTTGTCTCAAATTCCGTTATTAAACCAAGTTCTCCAACTTTTTGTATAATTGATTGAGTAAAGTAGGAAAAACAACCAGAAATATTTGCTGCTGCAAACTCATGTCAAAAGCTGGAGATAGCAATTCTGGAGTTAGCGATTGAAAAGCTGGAGATTTTTTGAATTTTGCGTGGATTCAGATTTGGCACAAGCCCTTTGAGAGCTACGATCATTCTGTGATAGGTTCGTCCAGTTTTATTTGGCAGCAAGAAGTTGATGCAGGGGGGGATGTGAGTTTCCAACTTTGGCATAAAGACAATAGAGTTGAAAAAACGTTTCTGGAACCACTTTAAAAGTGCCATCCCCAAACCAAGTGTCACCTTCAAGAAAGTGAAGCAAGTCATTGCTACCAATAGCAAGAAATCGCTGTGGATCTGCTCTTCCATAATCATATAAAACAATGTCATTAAATTCTGGGAGAATATCAAAGTTCATTGATTTTGGAGAAGGCAAAATGTTTTTTGCATATTGTCTGATCCGCCTAACATTTCTCTCAACATCAGTTCGTTTCGGTAGTCTGGCAAGAACATCGTTAGACTGACCCTGAAGATGTTGCCCCTCAATATTCCTTGTAGATGCCTGGGATGTTGAAGCTTCCTGTCCCAAGTTTGCTATAACAGCTCTAGCCTTTGACTGTATTGGGTCACCAGGATGTGTGCTCAGTTGGAGGCTTTACAATCTGATTTCCAGATGTGGACATTCTTGAAGGACAAGTTTCGTACTTTTGACAGCGTCATACCTTAATGCCACCAGGGGTATGTGGCCTGTGGAATAGGTAGTCATGACCATCAAGCTGTAAAACATCCTTGTTCTTCTCTGACTTTGTAAATGAAATTGTCATTTTTATTTAAATTCTAAACTTTGGACCTTAATTAGATAGACTTGGCAGGTCAAAATATTTAAGAAGAATGAGACTAAAGGACTAAAAAATTTTAGTCCTCCTTTTATAGCAGAAAGTGGGCTGTTTCACCAAGGTCATCTCCTCACTGCACTTACAAGAATAGTATAGAAGAAATCTATGTGAGAAAAAAATCACTTGCCTGTAAAACTAGGAGGGGTGTAGTGTGGGAGAAAAAAAGTTTACCCTCTTCCCTTACTGCTGCTTAAGCAGAAAAGAGTGTGGGAGAGGAAATGCTTTCTATTCCCATGCTTAATTTTCCTGAGCAGGAGTAAAGGAAGACATCCTTTTATTCAGGCAGAAAATAGTGTGACAGAGGAACTGCTTTTCTTTCCCGCGCTTAATACTGCCTGAGCAGCATTAAAGGAACGCAACCTTTTCTTCAGGAAGAAAAGAGTGTGGGAGAGGAATTGCTTTTATTTTCCACACTGATTTCTCCCTGGAAAAAAATGTGGGAGTGTCTGTGTTACAGAATGTATGGGTGGGACATTAAGGTTATATCTGGAGACTAAGAATGTCACCAAATAAAAAATTTATGGAAACTTGGTAACATCTAATAACTGTAAACATTTTATTCTTGCTAGATGTGTCTTAGATAATAATGATGGTGGTTGCACATTTTCAGGCCAGCTACTTTTAAGGGTTTTAACAATTATCCCAATATGAAAATGATTAGTTTCCCTTAAATTTTTTGTCAATTGAAAAAATTGTTACAAAAAAACATGTACTGAAAATTGCCCGCGTACTGAATTGACATGGAACCGTTTTGAAATTATATTAAATTTTGAAAAAAAGTAAAATCAGGAAATAAAGTAAAATCACAAAACAAAAATAATTTTGAATTGCGAAAGTCAATGGTTTTGATATTTTGCTGCCGTCTGACAGCATGGGCAGACCGCAACGAAATATAATAGTATTTTATCAATTTGCCCTATTACTACCACCTGTAGAAATAGGGCAAAAAAGTCTAATTGCGATCTCTACTGTCCAACTTGATCAAGTTGGACAGTAGAGATTGGAATTAGACTTTTTTGCCCTATTTCTACAGGAGGTAGTAATAGGGCAAATTGATAAAATACTATTAAAGTGATTAATTATTAAAATTAATGCCAACTTTGAGCTCGAGTTAAAAGTTTCTATTCAAACGAGCACGTTTTAAAAAACGGAATCGTTGTAGTTGAGTTTTTAAACTTAACTATAACGATTCCTTTTTTTAATTTAAAAATTCTAAGAAACCGCGCTAAAAACAAATCGCTACAACATTTTAATTCAGTATTAAAAATAACGAAAACAATAAACATCAACATAAACAATGTAAACAGTCCAAATCACGTAAATTATTAACCTTATTAATATATATTATTAACCATATGCCTATTGATATAGTTTGGTGTATAATTGTTACATAAAGTCAGCATTTTCTGATTTTAAGCTTTATATCTGAAGATAGTCACCATGAGAAAAAAGGTTTTTTGTTTCTAGTTTATATTCCATATTCCAACAAAAAAAAAGTTAGGAAATTAAACCAGACAATTAGCATTAAAGCTTTAACTTAAAGGTTTTTAAATCTTTTCAAACTTTAGGTTGATAATATTCACAATATCGTGAATTTTTAGAGTAATAATATTTTTAAAACCTTGACAGACAAATCACACTCATTAGGTAAAGTATTTTTATAATGATGATTTTGTTTGTTTTCTTATATTTTATATACTTGTATAATTGGCAATGAAAAATTAATATTTATGGACCATTTGAGACATTTAAGAAATATAAATTATGCTAAGAGAATTTTTTATTTAGTATATTTTTAAGCAAAACTTTTTATGTTTATATTGTTGTTAATAAAACTAATTTTATATTTTATTTATAATTTTTTTTGTACTTTTATTAAGTAAATTTTAGAGTAATATGCAAGATGCCTAAAAAAATTACCAGGAAAACACAGAAAAATGAAGTTGCAACATTACCAATTGTTAATGATGAAAACTACAGTGATGCAATGAAAAAAGCATCGTTTTTATTAGACTTTGATGTTCGAGGTTTGTTATTTATATAAATTGTATCTATATTTGGTTTATTATTTTTTCTAATAAAATTTTTGATAATAAATACAATAATGTATTGGTTAATAATAAAAAAAAGTTAAAACAATAATAGTAAGTGTAGCTTTTTATCAGATGAGTCTTAGGAGATGTAAGTTGTTTATCAGATCAGTCTTAGGAGATATAAGCTTTTGTCAGATTGACTTGAATTGTTACAGGAAGTTGTAAGAGACTAGGCAATAAATGTGGGATTTATATAGGTTTATATTATTATTAATATTGTATTGTTTATTTATTCCTATTTTTATTTTGTTATTTAATTTTTTTCATTAAGAATCATAAAGCATAGGTCTCAAAATAAAAAAAAAGATGCTTTACTGAAAAACTTAAGAAAAAAATTGCTAAAATATAAGTATTTTTCATTTTGTTTATCTAAAGAAAAGTTATCTTTTTAAATTTTGGTTTTCACTATATTCACAGACAAGCATAAAACATTTTGCAAACATCAATCAAAACATAAGGTTTGACATAAATAATTGCTCATACATCTAATAACACAGAGGGGGTGGTAAAAAACTAAGCAAATATGTTAGAGGTCTAATTGTTCTATTTTTGTATTTCTTAGCTTCTATTGGTATTCTTTTTGCAGAAACGAAGTCTGGATGGGGGTTGGGGCTCTGGCCCAGGCTGCATTAATATAGATATACCTAGGGTTGCCAGATGTCTGGCTTTTATGGAGGAAAATACAGTGCCAAACCTGTAAAATTTGTTTATGGTGTTTTCCTTCGTAAAAGCTGGACATTTGGCTACCCTAGATATCCTATATACAAAATATATATATATATTTTGTCTTTAATCAAAGTTCACAATATTTTTTATGTCTTTGCAGCATGTGTAGTAATTAAAAAATCAAAAAAATTAATTATTTTAATTTAAATCTGATTTTTTTGGTTTGTGAATTTAAAAAAAACTGATTAAGTTGAATATATTATAAAATCATAAATTCAAATTGAAACATTTTAAAATAATTTAAATGCTGATTATTTACAAATTGTTAAAGAATCAATCAAGTTCATTTGTTTGTTTACAAAAATAGTTTGAATAGAAAAACTAATTTGTCCGCTTTCTCAATTTCAAATCAATTTTTAAAACTAAACAAAAGTGTAAGAAAATTTGAATTCTTTGAAGCTGCAAAAAATTAAGGACAAAACTTTTAAAACAGTAAAGTTCGTCTATTTCACTGTACATTTTACATTGAGTTTTTCTTGAAAACATTAATGTCTTATTTGATTAATAAGCTTGTTTATTAAATAATAACACACATCATTCTGTTTCAATTAGAATGCAAGTTTTTTTTTTGTACAAACAATGAATGGAAAGTTTTAACCTAGTAAAGGAAAATTAACGTAATAATAACAACAGCAAAATTAAATCAAGAAAACTAAAACTTTAATTGATCTTTAATTAGCTTACCAGTTAATTAGCTTACTAGTTAATTAGCTTACCAGTTAATTCACTTACCCGTTAATTAGCTTACCAGTTAATTAGCTTACCAGTTAATTAGCTTACCAGTTAATTAGCTTACCAGTTAATTAGCTTACCAGTTAATTAGCTTACCAGTTAATTAGCTTACCAGTTAATTAGCTTACCAGTTAATTAGTTTACCAGTTATTTAGCTTACCAGTTAATTAGCTTACCAGTTATTTAGCTTACCAGTTAATTAGCTTACCAGTTAATTAGCTTACCAGTTAATTAGCTTACCAGTTAATTAGCTTACCAATTAAATACCAGTGTAATGTTTTTTTGTAGTTAAATCAAAATAATTACAAAACTTTATAGTATTTTAAAAGTTATATTAGTTCAAAAAAGAACTTTTTCGCAACTGTTTCAAGGAAGTTAAATAAAAAAACCATTTATTACTAAATTCAAAATATTTAATAAGTAAACATTTACTATATGAAATGTTTTTTAATTTAATTTCATAAAAATCAGTTATTACACTGCAAACTTTACAACCAAATTCTGAAAGATGAGTTTGTAGCAAAATCATTCTTGCTACCTGCTCATCGATTGCTTATTTTTTAGAATTGGAAGTTTTAATAAGGTATGAATCCAATTTAGTTGACACCATCTAGAACTGCTTGCTCTTGTCACTGCCTTATATGAATACAAATAGTTTGCTTCCTTACAGTAGATAGATTGAAAGTTAGATTTTTTTTTTTCTTTTTTTTTTTTCTACTTACTACTACTATTACAGTACATGTTTTAAGTTCTGCATTAAAAAAGCATTTTAAATAGTAAAGTGTTTTTTGTTTTTTTTAAAATATTTTTGCCATTGTTATTTCTAATTTTATTAAAAAAATGTTTTGTTTAAACATCATAACAACTGAGTCATTTTCGAAAACAAGGTCAGTAATAAAAATTTTTTTTCTAAAATAGTAGTCTAATCAAATATTTTAGGTTCTAATGAGAAAATCAATAAACTTTTTAGGGTGCCAGGGCAAATTTTGCCTGCTCAAGTTTCATAATACCATTTTAAACAAGATCAAAATTCATTGATAGATTTCAAACTTTATTTAAAATATTTGGCATTCAAGAGGTATGACCATTTATCATTACAACATTTATAAAATGAAGAAT
This sequence comes from Hydra vulgaris, assembly GCF_038396675.1. NCBI lineage: Eukaryota > Metazoa > Cnidaria > Hydrozoa > Anthoathecata > Hydridae > Hydra > Hydra vulgaris. The sequence goes on along the minus strand of NC_088934.1, from coordinate 46,334,386 downwards.
ATAACAAATTACATAAAATAATACAACAATGATAAAAATAAAGTTTACTTTACATTAAAATAGAGATTTAAAACTCAATATATAGTATAATCTGTAATGTTTTATGATACAATCCGCAATATATGCTTAATAGCGTATCTGCAATATGAAAAAACAAATGTTCAAAAATAAACAAAGTTTTTGATTTACGTGATATTAAATAAAACATTTGTTTTGATGCTTTAGTGAAACAATTTGTATCTGTGGTCATTGGTCGATTTATTATAATTGCAAAAAGAGGTCATTTTGAGATAAGTATGCAGTATATATTTTGTTACATTTTGTTACATCTTTCATTTGGTCAAACTATGATTGCTGTATTTTATACAGAAATATCTATAGCTGATTGGTCCATAATATATTTTTCATTATTACCCGATATATGGCAACAAATTAAACTTTCAAACTCTTCTCCTGCAAAATGTCATATTTACACTTATCATAAATTGACAATTGGCCACAGATATGCAAAAGATTAATGTGTTTAAGAAACATTAATAGAAGTTTTCAGCATACTTCATACAGATGCTGACAATCTTATTAAAATCCTTGTATTTTCCATACTTCACCACTGCTTCCTTATATTTCAAGTCTTCTAAAAGAAGATATTCATAAATTACTTTTGGATCATAAACATATATTCATTGGTTGGATTTAAGAGTGATTAAAATCTAAGTTCCATGACTTGAGTATTCCACTATGGCTTTTCTTTGGGGTTCTCCATGGTTTAATCTGAATTCTAAAATTGAGAATCTGCTCACAATTTTTTCATTCAAAAGCAGTGAGGTTTACCAATCTTTTTTGAATGAAAAGGTTTACCCATTGGGAAACTTTGTTTGACACTACTCTATGCATTATTATTAAAAGGTACCAAAATTCCTAGGGACTAATGTAACAATGACTGTAATTCATGTTTGAAATTGATGTTAAACTTGTAGAGTTGATACACTATAAGGAATTATTCGAGAGAATAAACCAAACCTTTCTAAATTATATATCTTTGCAGTAATATACTATCTTTATGAAAGTTAAAGAAGTTGGAACCACTAAAAAAAAAATCTTTAAATGAAAATCTTACGTCTCACTAAAGTGGTAAAAGTCTAATTGGAAGCAGATGAATTTCCTCAGTAAATAAAATTGATTATCCAATATATAAAGATTATCCAATATATAAAGCTTGATATGCAACATAAGGTAGGTGTTAATACGACAACTTTGTTTTACTTTTATTTTTGACTCTTTTTATTAAGTTCTATTTACAACTTTCATACAGAAACAAAAATTCTGGAGGGCGTAATTATATACAAAAATAGGTTATGACTTGACTAATAAATTACATCAATTAACTTTAATAATATTATGACAAGAATTTTATAAACGTAACAATAAAGTTTCATAACGATCAGCTATTTTCACCCCAAGAACTGAAGTTCTTAAGTAACATATACATTTAAATATGTCAGCTTTCTCCTTTTTTCTGGTTGATTGTCTGATCGCTGGTAATAAATTATCGACGATTTCTCTGCTGTCAGCTTCCTCCTCAGCGTCAACAACTGTTTCTTCTGTTCCTTCCTCTTGTGCAGCAAAAATGTCTAAATCTTTTAAATCACTGTCAACCTCTTCACTGATAACAATTTTACTTGAAGTGTTTGAAGAATTTGAGGTAGGAGCTATTCTCATGTCTCGCACATGTCTTGGTACACCATCAATTTCAATATTTGTGTTTGTGAGTATGTCAGTTACAGTACCAATTTCCAAACTGAAGTGCACTTTGCTTCAGCGGGGCGAACATAAACTTTTTCTCCAATTCTATAAGCTTTCATAACTTGTCGTGATCTTTCCTGAGTTTCAATGTTTTTCTCCTCTTGAATTGGTAGACGCCAAACGTACTTATTTTTTTGAGAAGCAGGTACAGATTCCTCGTTTGTTCCCACCGTTGGTGTTGAATTGTACCAAAATACTGCTACTAACAGACATATTTGTGTCCTTGCAGCTGTTCGTTTTACTGTGCGGTAGTTACGCTCCACAATCCCATTTCCTGATGGTCTATATGCACATCTATATTTCTTTTTTACACACCATTTTTCACATATGTTTGAAAATTCTTGCGGTGGGCCATGCTCCCTAAATACGGATTCCAATTGACTTACTACATTTTTGGTATCTTCGCGAGGCAACTTTCTCCAAATTGCAAACCAACTTGGTCCACAGTCAATCATTGTTAAATAAGGCGACCCTTTACAGTGAGTCACATCACAAGCAATTCGATACCATGTGTCTGGTACATCTAGCACTCCATTTTCCCATTTTATTGGCGGTGGATCAATTGAATTACATTGACAACATTTGCGAACACATTCTTCAACATCTTTTCTTAATACGTGCGGAAGTCTTCGTTGCACTGTAAACATTGTCCGATTAACGCCAAAATGATACTTTGAGTGACAATTACGAATTTCTTCAGCAATACTTACTCCACATAGTTCTTTAGTATTTCTTCGTGAAAGCTCATTTAACCAAGTCTTTGGAACTCTTGTCAACATGTCAACTTTGTTTTTGGAGGACAGAACCCATTTTAACGTGATATTTATATTATATTCTTTTATTAAGTCTTGCAATAGAGAAAGTCTTCTTTTAATAAGCGTTTCTGATAATGCATTTGATCGAATCCTATGACTTTCAGTCAGCATACTTTTTAGCCATCCATGAACTGTTACTGAATCAGTGAATACTGACAAATTCTTTATATCCCACTTAGCAGCTAGTATATATCCACTAGCTTTATATCCCATGCACCACAGCATCTAATTCAGCAATATTAATATGCATAACATCATTTATACTTTAAAGCCAGGCTGCATTCTCAATTATTACGCCATTGTATTCTATAGCAACCCCTATTGCCATGCTGCTAGCATCACACCACAATGTTGCTCCATTTTGAATCCCTTTAGCATTCCATTTCCCTTTCACAGAATCACAAAATTCTAATCGGCGCAATATTTGGATCAACCCTGACTGAGCTTGATCTCTTATTAGATCATCCAAACATTTCCTTGACTATGATGTTTTATAAAAATGCAGACAATTCTGAGCCACCTTCCAACAGGATAGTGATCTAATAAGTGTCCACATATTGAAAAAAGTTTCCGTCGTGTTACTTTTTCAGTTTTGATATCTTGTGACTTTAGAATGATGTTTCCATGTTTCCAACAAAGCTCCTTTTTTTCATTTCTAAACATTTGTAAACCCAACACGTGCAGTATCACATTGCACCGGCTCTTTTGTTACCAATCCATAACACGCTAAATGATTTACAACCTTTTCATCTGATGTCTTTTCCAAATTAACAATTATGTCATCAATGTAGTGGTCAGTTGCTTCACTAATACCTGCATTGAGATTCAATACACTGCCTAAGAGTGAAGACATTATTTTTGGGGCAGAATTTAACCCAAAACCAAGACGTATAAGATAGTATTTTTCTTCTTTGTAGACTACCTTCTGATGTTCCCATGCGCCTATATTTGCATATATGCGCATCTAAGATCAAGCGTTGCAAATTTGTCGCCAACAGTTCTCCATTTTCTAACTTTTTCATCACATGCGTCACTTGAGGCATTATTTGAATTATCATACTGATTCAATTCGCGAAAGTTCAGAACAGATCGTATCTTTCCTTTATTTTCCTGCTCAACAGCCATTAACGGGGCAATCCCTTTTGTACTTTTTTCTTCTTTGTTGCATGGTTTCAACCAGCCATTTTTTACCCATAAGTCCATCTTGTCATTAAATTGATGTAACAACTGGGGTTTTACCTTGTACTGCGCGACAGAATTTCTCAGTTGTGGTTGACCTTGTTTCCATTTATATTTAGCAGTTCACTTTGTACCATCAAAATAAGCATCAAAATCCTTGTCCTTTATACCAACGCTTGTTTCTCTGCATGAATTGAAACAAAACCAAATTCAATTTTTCCATTGTACAAATGCATTCGTCCATAGCAATTAATGACATCCATACCAATAATAGCATCAATACCGTTGACAACACTTTTCAGAATCATTACTGATGTTTTGAGTTTTTTTCCTTCAATTTTCAATGTTACTGTAGCTTCTCCCTCCGTTTTCACAAATTCTCCATTAACAGCCAACACCTTAGTTCATTTCTTCTGATACGAACACCGGCTTTCTGAGCCATGTTGTTTGAAATAATAGTTCAAGTACATCCGCTGTCAACCAGTGCTTTTCCTGCAAAGGTGTTCACCTGCACAGTGCATATTGGAAGCGCCGTTAGTTTTTTAGGGAAACAGCTGGCGCTGGCGATTCCCCATTTGAGTTTCCCTGATGCAACGAACAAAATCTTGCAATGTGTCCAGATTCTCCACATCTAAAGCATTTTATTCCATCGCTAACAATTTGTTCCTTCGAAAAACAGATTCAAGCAACATGTCCAGGCTTGTCACACGTGTAGCAGTTAAAATCAGTAGCAGATGGTTTTTTAACATGTTTATAGGAACCAGAGATTGTTGTTGAAACATAGTCTTCTTTTGTTTTTTCCGCCATGAGTACTCGTGCATGGTTTAATGCATCCTGTAACCTGATCCCAAATATTTTCACTTGTGCTCATAGCTGCTTTGAAATTTCACCCGGCAATCCAGTTATGAACGCTCTTAGCAATATTTCTTTGCTTTCAATGTTGGCCAAACCTATAAGTTGACGTAAACTGGCCAAATAAACATCAACAGATTCACCGTCATTCCATCTCTGATCTCTGAACTGCTCGTAAGCTTGAAAACCATCAACTGCAAATGCATCTAGTAGAGCTTTTTCAATGTCCGCAGCGGCGGTTTTTTGGCTCTCCCCAAGTTGCTCATATAATGCGAACGCACTGCCTTCAAGAAACAACGGAATGATCAATGAAAGATCACCCATATTTTGCAACTCTCCCATTAGTTTGATCTTTTTCAGCCACACTACAACATCTCCAGATCCATCAAATTTTCCAATCACTTTCACCATAGCTGCCATACTGCCGAAATAGCTTGTTAATACAACAACTTTGTTTTACTTTTATTTTTGACTCTTTTTACTAAATTCTATTTACAACTTTTATACAGAAACGAAAATTCTGGAGGGCGTAATTATATACAAAAATAGCTTATGACTTGACTAATAAATTACATCAATTAACTTTAATAATATTATGACAAGAATTTTATAAATGTAACAATAAAGTTTCATAAGGATCAGCTATTATCACAGTAGGTTATTCTAAAATATTTTCACTCAATTCTAGATTTGAATCTGTAATAGAATTTGAAGTTTATATATTCACAGCCACCTGACTATGAACAATCAAACAGTTAATTTTTTTAAATTAATTTGAAATTTGAGTTAATTTGAAAGTTGAAGTCATTCTATGGTCACACTATAGTCTTAAACAAAGAAACTTCTTGAGATAAGAATCTGGTTCATTTGTTGCTATGACAATGATTCAAAAGTTTTTACCTTTTTTTTTGGGTTGATTACATTATTATAACCACAAGTTCCATGAAAGCCATAAAAATGTTATAATATTTATGCAGGTAATGTCAAAAGTTAATTTGAAGTTTTTGTAAAGTCTGTTTCGAAAACTGAAATTTTTTTTTGAAAAGAAGTTTAATCTGAATTGGAAAAAGTATATAATGTAAATATTACAAAGCAACTTTAAAAAATGTTAAAGTTTTCAAAGTTATTTGTTTATTTATTAGACTTATTCCTTAACTGCTTTAAAAACATTAAATGGCATCATAATCTCTGAAATGTTTGATACAACGATACATTTTTTAATACATTATAAATTTTTATTTAAACAAATATATTAAAGGGTTCAACAAAGCACCAAAAGTTAGTTATGTTATATATTCTGTGTAACAGTATTAAAAAGTTGTACTTGCTTGTAAAGCAAAAACAATTTTTTAATCTGTAAATTTAAAATAAGTGAAAGAGTGGTGGAAATGCCTAAATTTTGTAAAAAAACTATTAAAAGTACATAAGGGTCAGTTTTTCACTTTTCACATCTAATAATATGGGTCTTTTAACTCTTAAATTTAGTAAAGTTGCTTCTTTTTGTACATATAACCTGAATATACGGATATACACTTTTGTCCATAATTATTCGAATGGTTGTACTTTTTGATATAAGCTATCAAAGTTTTACTTACTATTGGGAGATAAACGGAAAACAAAATCTACCTGAATTATGTTATCTTCCTATTTATTAAGTTTACATAAAAATTAATATAAAGTCTTATTAGATTAGTTTATAATTTGCTATAAGTCACTCTTAGCGACAATAACCACCATACATGTTCTTGGCATTCTACTTAACATTTTTTTCAATTTGTATAACTCAATTTTATGCCACTCACTAATAATTTTTTTCCACATTTTCACTTTTACATTATTAGGTATTAATTTTTTTAAATTTTAATTCATTACATTAAAATCCGATAAGAGATCTGGTGATTAGGAGGCTAAATCATTCTATTCAATATTTGATCAACTCAGTTAAACAACTTGTACATTGTTTTGAAGGATATGGTTTGGATTTAAGCTTTAAGTCATTTTCTTTTAAAAAAATTAATGGTTTCTTATTAACCCAACTTTCCAAAGGTATAGCATGACTTTTTTAAAGTGTCCAAGTAAACTACTTTTGTCTTTATTCCCTCTATTTTTACAATGTCACCTGTGGCATTCCAACCAAAACAGCTTCACACCTTGACACTACATCCATCATGTTTCACAGTCAATGAAACACACTGTTTTCTCATACATTCAACGATTTTCTTTTCAGACAAACAATCTTCTCTTGAAACCAAAGATTAAAAATTTTGACACGTTGGTCCAATGTTTGCAGTAATTGATGGTCCATCTTTTGTGTAGTTTTGCCCACTTTAGCATTTTTATTATTTAATGATTTTTATTTAAAGCATTTTAATCAAGAAAATTTTATGTTTTTTTAAATTATCTAATAATGAAAAAAAAAAAATACATAAAAAATAGTTAAATTAAATCATTTAAAAAAAAAGTTAATGTCATTCAAATAGTTATGAACTATAATTATGTGTATTCAAATAATTATGTACTATAATTATGTGTATTCAAATAATTATGAACTATAATTTTGTGTATTCAAATAATTATGTACTATAATTATGTGTATATAATCTAGATATATTTTAAACTCTAACACTGACTCTATCCCTAACCCTTAACCCTGACCAAACCCTGGTTAGATGCACAATGATATGTGACTTAATAATTTTTGAGCACAATGTATATATAAATATATATATATATATATATATATATATATATATATATATATATATATATATATATATATATATATATATATATATATATATAAATATATATATATATATATATATATATATATATATATATATATATATATATATATATATATATATATACACACATGTGGTAGTGGTGTAGTAGTAGAGAGCTTACTTCTTTAAGTGAGAAGTTCTGAGTTCGACCCCCACCACATCTCTGGTAGTACTGTGCTCAACTTGTTTCTCTGTGCAGCAATCTAGTTAGTCAAGGTTTGTGTTTCAGAGTTGAATAGTGGAGAGAGGGCTGTAACCACAATAAAATAAGTATTTCCTAATTAACGATCTCCTACACCACTCAGTGTTGCTAAGAAAGTTGATGTAACAGTTATGTAACAGTTATGTAACAGTTAATGTTTTATGTAACAGTTAATGTTTTATGTAACAGTTAATGTTTTCATTTTTAAGAAAATCAGCATTTACAAGAGACAGTTTCATGTGGGATAATTGGAACTCCTTAAAACCTTCTGACCAATACCCTGCCAACTTATACCAATCTTATGAAGGAGTATATTTAACTTTGTCATGACCTGGAAACAGAACCAAAAGCACCTGTCATTTCTAGACATATCTCACATCCTTTGTTATAAGGTTGAGAGTTACTTTTATAAACATTTACAAGCAGTTGAAAAACTGAGATTGTTTCACAAAAAGTACAACACAATTCTTAAGGTGTACAAAAAGAGGAGTAATCAACTACAAAAGCAGACTATCGGACTTTTGAGACAAGCTGAAATTTTGCCCAATCTCAGGAAATATAAGTGCTTTGACATATTGTTAAACAGCTAATGCACAAAAGAACACAAATTTCTGGAATGAACTTTTACTTTTACGCAATAGAATACTTTGACATGATTAACCCAACTTTGGAGTTAAAGTTGAAACACGGCTTCTCCTAATTTACCTTGTAACTCAATTTACCTTTCAAATGGAGAAATACAATTAAAGTATTTGGTTGCATAAAATGAGTTTTAAGATGATGATTGAATATCCTATTAGTATTTTAAGTTTTAGTATTTTTAAATAAAATGAAAGATGATCTAATCATTTTTAACTATTCTCTAATGTTTACATATTATTTTGTTAATATATACCTTTGGTCCTATCTAGCTATTTGAAACTATAATTTAAATAGTTTTTTTTAATTTTATATATTTTTATAATTAATAATTTTTTTTTAACTTTTTTTCAACCCACCAGGGTTGCAATCACAGCAATCAACTTTGGAAAAATTAAAAATAAAATATGAAAATGAAAGTAAAAATAAACATTCTTTTGTTATGATTTTAACCATTTTTTTATCTGTCAAGTTTTTATTAAAGTCTGTCAAATTTAGTACATCAATTTTATCCTTGCTGTAAAAAAGTATTTTATTAAGAAACTTATTTATAAAGTGATTAGTTTTGTTTTTGTTTATGAAAAATTTTTTATCTAGTGGAAAACGATATTGAAGAGATGAAAAAGTATATGGAAGATGTAGTTTCCAGTCTGAATCGAACATTTCTACGACAGAAAAATTTACTGAAAAAGGTAGTTATTAAAATTAATTTAACTTATTTATTAAAATTAATTTAATAAACATTGTGCTATTAACAATGTTAATAAATTTAGTAAAATATTGTGGATTGAACTGTTTTTTAAGTTATTATATTTACCAAATTAATATAATAGAAGTTTCATGTGTTTTAGGAAATTCGAACTATGAAAGTTGTTGATTTCTTAAGTAAGAAATTTTGTATTATTTATTAATATTGTTTTTTACATTTCTTTTTTTACCTTTGTAAGAAAATTAAAATCTTGGAGTCATTAGAAATCATTAGTTTTATTAGTTAAATTTCAGCATTTCATATTTAACAACAATAGTTGAGTGTATAAATATAAGTTTATATATACTAACAAATCATATATAAAAATATAATATAACATATATAAATAACAAATCATTACATCTGCTATGGTGGCAATAGTTTAATTTAATGTTTTATTATTTCTATAAATGTTTTTTTTTTTTTTTTTTCACAGAACTATGATTGTCTTTTCTTATTTTTTTACAGAACTCCTGTTTTCTGTTCAGAAATATTTTTGTCTTCTCTTATTTTTTCAAAGAAAAAATTATTGCTTATGAATTAATTCTAAGCACAGTAATCTGGTAAACTAATGTACTTTAATGCCAATTCAAACTTATAGTAATGTAATCAATGTCTGATGCAATAGTTGATTTAATTTTTATAGTATTTTATAAATTTAACATACTAATTAAAAGCAGACATAAGAACTCTTTTTTATAATAAGTAATTTTATTTTTTTTGAGTTTTCTTTTAGTCTTCTCAAAAAATGCCCGCAGGATAGATATATGTAAGGGTTATGATATTTTTTGTATTCTCAGTTTCCTGTATAAAAAATAGGTGAACCTAGATAAAACCAATCGCTTTTTAGTTACGTTCACTTATTTTTTATACAGGAAACTGAGGATAATAAAATACCATAACTCTATTATACAAATTTGTTTCCAAAAAAGTGCAAACAACTACTTTTTAGGTTAGGGGGAGGGAGGGGCTACTAGAAACTAAAGACAATTAAAAAGCAAGAAAACACAAAAGACTTATATATGTAGACAAAATAGTTTATATATATATAGCTTTACTACAGTTTTATATAGTGCCTTTACTTTACTATAGTGTCTTTGCTTCGTTCTGAACATCTGTTTAATATACCTTTTTAATTTTTTTATCCATTATCTTTTCCTTATTTTTTTCTTATTTCACTTAGGCTTGACAATTGGGGCTAGTTCTTTGAAGCATATTTTTGCATCTTTTTAAATGTATGAATTAGTAAAACATGAAGATGAGGTAGAATTCCAAAACGTTGATGTTCTAGGAAAAAAAACTATATTAATCAAATTAACAACAACATTATAATCATGCTGCATATAATGACTAGCAAGTCAGGTGGGATAGTGTTTTGATCGAACAAACAGTAATAGCTTGCTTGAGCAGTGACCATGGTAATATTTGCAGAAAAGAGAAAGAGATGCAACATAACAATAATTGGACAAAGGCTAAAGCATGGTAGCTAGAGCAGGTCTAACTAATTTAAAAATACAAAAAAACACAACAGTAAAATAAAATGAGATAGTACTGTAAAGGATTTTCAGTTCAAGTATGACAACAATATTCTATACAAGGATGATTAAGAGGTTAGTAAAGAATAGGATCTAAGGGTACGAAAATGGTTAACACAATCAAGAAGCATCATTTGCAATGGATTATATATATATATACTTTTATGAGTGATCAATAGTGAAGGATAATAAATATAGTATTAAATTAATAAAGCAGTGGACTAAGTAAGAGTGTTCAAAGTAAAGTGTAAAAATAAAAAGTGTAAGAGTGTTTCATTCATCAAAGTAGGGATTTTAACAAAATTAGTTGCAGTAAAGTAGTCTTGTTTGAGTTAAAGTTTATCAGTCACTGTTACTAAATAAAATGTTTTGCACTGGTACTGCCCCAAAGCTGTTACAAAAGAAAATTTTATTCAAGATTGGCAACCTTATCAAATTCTCTTTTTGCAATGAATTGTTTATATAGTTTCCCTAAGAAATCAGTAGTGAATGATATTCCAAAAAGATGTAAAGTAGATGACTTAGTAGAGTTTTTGCAATTTATCAATGAAGTATCAACAATACTGCGATTATTACCTATAAACAATTGGGCTTTATCGGTTAAAATTCACTAGCTACTGCATACCCCAAGTAGTCACTGAAGAGAGATTAAGATTAATTGTTTAGATAAGATTCAAGAATAATTGTTTAAAAAATATTAAACACTTATTGACAGTGTTTAATATTTTTTTCAGCGCAATAGTAGTGTATTGGTAGAGTGCTTGCCTCATAAGTAGTTGGTAAGAGAGTTATTGAGTAAGTTGTCAGACTTACTAAGAATAAAAGCTTCTATGCTTGTCTAAATCTAGAAGATTTTGTAGGAAGTGCAATTTTCAGAGTGAGACAACAAATATCAGCCAGGAACCATAACAAAGAATTCATAAATGGAATTACAATCAGCCTTTATTAGTAAGAAGTGAGATGATAAGCTTAATCTGGTGTAAAAAAAGTACAATATTCTTCAAATTTATTGGAAGAAAAAACAGAAAAATGACATTTACAGATACTGGCTTTTAATTTTTTTTTTTCTGATATTATTTGCAATAGCATCTTTTTCTTTTACATATTATTTAGATAATTATATTAATATTTAAAATGAATTACTACGCTTAAAATGTTGATAAATTTTTGAATAACTTTATTGCTATAAATTTTATTTCTTAAAAAAAAAACGTATATATATATATATTTTTAATATTTGATGCAGGTAATCTGCGGTGTTTGAACTAAACTGAGCAATGAAAGCCCACAAAGAAATATGAAACATTTCTATTTAAGAAACTTCTTATATAAACGAGGATAAATAATAAAAACAAAGAAAAATGAACAGATGTTCAGAATAAACACAGATTTATTTAAAGAAGAAAAAGCTTATACACAAATTGAAGTCATCAGCAATTTTATCATTAAAGTATACCTAAAACAAAACAGGACATATATGTAAACACAAATCTTCATTAAATACAAATGATATATCAATATTTAAAATGAATAAATATAAAATGAAAGGAGGTATAAGATAAAGAAAAAAATTATTGCTTTTGTGTAATCATAACTAATGTAGTGGTGGTAATAAACCTCTTCGCGTTTATTATTACTGGTGTTTTGAAGAGGCTCAGCATCAATACCATGTTTATCCCATCAGATAAACATCATCGCCTTTTATGCTTTACCCCACAATTTATGCCTACTCCATACTGCAGTAAAAAAGGACTTCACTACAAATAGCCAAAACCCTAACTTCACCCAATTTTTTAAGCACTGATATTTTTGAAGAAATAATATGGATAGTGAGAGATGTGAAATCATTACCAAATACTATTTTAGAAATTTAAAAAGTAAAATTATATATATATACACACACACATATATACATATATATATATATATATATATATATATATATATATATATATATATATATATATATATATATATAATTATATATATATATATATATATACATATATATACATATATATATATATATATATATATATATATATATATATATATATATATATATATATATATATATATATATATAATTATATATATATACATATATATACATATATATTTATATATATATATATATATATATATATATATTATATATATATATATATATATATATATATAAATATATATATATATATATGTATATATATCGGTATATCAAATCTGTTGCAAAACTAGCATCTTCTAAGGTTGCATCTCTTTATCGAGCTCAACGCTTTGTTACTCCAGATTCTATTCTCTATCTCTATATATCTAAAATCCGGTCTTATATAGAATACTGTTGCCATATTCGGGGCGGATCTTCTAATGATGTCCTTTCTCTTTTAGACAAGGTGCAAAAACACATTGTAAACATAGTTGGACCTGCTCTTCCAGACAACCTCCAACCATTATCTCATTGTCATAATGTTGCTTCTCTTTCTCTTTTCTACAAATACTATAACAGGCACTGCTCTAAAGAGCTAGCCTTTCTTGTGCCATCAACTAAAATTCATTCTCGTGTTACTCCTCAATTAATTAAGTCTCATCCTTTTTCTGTGACTGTTCATAAATGCTCCAAAAATTCTTTTTCCTCTAGTTTTTTTCCTCAAACATCAGTTCAAGGTTTTCCTCGAACATCAGTTCAATCTTCATCTTTTCTCTTCCAGTAATTTCCAACTCTAATAGTGGTTGCTTGCAGTCTTGTTGGAAGCGAAGATGTTAAAATATATATATATATATATATATATATATATATATATATATATATATATATATATATATATATATATATATATATATGTATATGTGTATATATATATATATATATATATATATATATATATATATATATATATATGTATATATATATATATATAAAATAAGATATAAACACAGAACAAATATAAATAAAATTTTTAACAAAAATTACAAAAAACAACAGATTAAAATATAAACAATAATATAAAATTATTATATTCTAATAGAAAACCACAAAATACTCAACTTCACTACTAATGTGATAAATGCTGTTAGAAAAAACTCTATTAAAAATACAACAAGTCGCTAAAATATGTACTTATTGGATAAGTAAACCAAACCGATAAGATATAGAAATATATATGAGTTATAAAAACAATAAAACTATACAAAGTTTAATGTATCATAGATTTTTTTTTATTTTTTATTTTTTTTTAGATTATTCACCTCCCCAAGGCCCGAGGGGGGCCACTACAGTCGAGGAGGCTACTCATTTTTTTTTTGTGTTTTTATTTATTTATTTTTTTAGTTGTTATTCGTGGTGCAACCCTCTCTCAAACTCTTAAACTCCGAAACACGAACCTTGCCGAGCAAGGCCGCTGCGCGGAGAAACTAAGTTGAGCGTGGTACTTCCAGGGACGTGGTGGGAGTTGAACTCCGAACCTCTTGCTTACAAAGCCAGCGCTCTTACCACTACACCACTACCGCATCATTATCATATCATTAGAAACCAGCATTAAAAACTTATCCCGGAACCATATCCAGCCAACCCAGCCATACTTCAAATTACCTATGATGGATTAAACATTTATGATATTACTTAAAAATAAAACAAACTTGTATATAACTACATTTTTTTCACAGAAATTCTTTTGTCTTTTGTTTTACTAAAATATCATTTTAGTCTTTTCAATAATCTTATCCTACTTCTTAATCTTAATCAATCAATGAATGATATTTTCAATGATATTTTACAGAATGATATTTTGAATAATATTTTACAGATGACAGAAATTTTACCACATTTAGATTATTCTATTTTGTAATTTTTGAGCTCCAATTTCTTAAGGACATCTTTTTCCTTATAAGATAATAAAGTTTGGTATGCTGGTCTTCTCTTCTCACGGTGTATCAGGTAACATCATTAAGATTACTGAATCTTTCCTTACCAATCCTAGTATTCAAGTTGTCCTCAATGGACAGCACTCTTCTTCATTTTCTGTTACTTCAGGGGTCCCTCAAGGTCCTATCCTTGGCCCTATACTTTTTTAATGTACATTAACAATCTCCTAGAAATTCTCACACTTAAGGTGGCATTGTGCGCTAATAATTCTACCATTTATTCTTGTCTTAATAAGAAGCCAACATTATCTGATTGCTTGGAAGGGGCATTTGAGCTTGAAAACAATCTCACTTCTGCTACAGCATGGGGCTTTCAGTGGCTGGTGAAATTTAAGTCTGATAAAACTCAATTTTTTCAGTTAATCGTTGTTGCAATAATCTAGATCTTCGTATATTTATAAACAGTATTGTACTGAGTCATCTACCCTTAGTTTTCTAAGATTAACTCTTACTTGTGAGCTTTCTTGGAAACCGTATATCAAATTGGTTGCAAAATTATCTCATCATTTTCTTACTCTGGATTCTATTCTTTGTCTATAAATCCCTAATTCGTTCTTGTATGGAATACTGTTACCATATCTGGAGTGGATCTATGAATTATGCCCTTTCTTTAGACATGACACAAAAGTGCATTTAAACATAGTTTGACCTGCTTTTGCAGCCAATCTTCAACCATTGTTACATAATTGTAGTGCGCTTTTCTTTCTCTTTTCTATAAATATTATAACGGGCACTGCTCTAAAGAGCTAGCGTTTTATGTGCCATCTACTAAAATTCATTCTCATGTTACTTGTTATTCAATTAAGTTTCATCCTTTTACTGTGACTGATCCTAAGTGCTCCAAAAATTTTGTACTTACTAGTTTTTTTCCTTGAACATCAGTTTTTTGGAATTTGCTTTCTTCATCAAATTTTCCTGAATCATATAATTTTCTTATATGTCTGTTAATAGTTATCTTGCTTTAAAAACCTTATCTTTTCTCTTCCAGTAGCTTCTAATAGTATGTTGCTTACAGCCTTATAGGAAGTGATGTTTAAGAAGAAATAGAAAAAAAGATAAGATTGTGATTTCATGATTTTCAATGTTTTTTCATTGATTGTTCATTTTTCAATATTACTTCTGAAAAATTATGTTCAAAATAAAGTTTATTTTTTCTGATGAGATTCTTTGCAAATATTTGACAGTATTAGACAAAATAAATTTTTAGTGAAGTTATGACTTTTAAATAATTCGACTGTCAGCCAAATTGACTAATATATTTTCTAAAGTTAGTAGACTTTTTCAAAATCTACTAATACATTTTTGAAGTTAACCTAGTCGACTAAAAGTCGATTTAGTCAAAGTATGGGAATAATTTTTTTTTTTAATAAATAGTGATTAAAACAATAAAATAATTTTTATTTGCTTTCTATTTTTTGATATAGTATCATTTAAATAATAATGGAGCAAAACAATATGAGAGAAGGGCTGCTCTGACATTGGGATGATCTATTCCCAGATCCCAATGATTTAGAGGCTGTTGTAAATACTTGCTGTATATCAAAAAGTCATTACAATCATATTTACAATGTGGTTGTATAGATGACATATAGGTTTTGGAGCTTCACGATTTAGATTTGCTCCAGGGTCCCGAGCTAGCTTGGTGCGGGTCTATATAAAAGTATTAATGAAAATCATAAGCGTCGAGTAAACAAAATAAAATAAAAATTAATGAAATGCATAATCGAAAGTTTAGTTAGGTATAAATGATGCTAACTTTGAGTTAGATAAAACTTTAAATACCAGTAAAAATTGAGTAAACAAAAAACCAGGTTGTAGTTATAATTTTTTTAGTTTAGTTTTAATGATTTTTAGTCTATTAGTAGGAAGTCCATAATTGAATTAAATCAACTATTCGATTTTTCAAAGTTGACAAGTTTTGACTTTCAATTAGTTGACTTTATGTCAAAGTTGATAACAACAAATTTTGCTTAAATTTTTTTACAATTTTTTTTTACTACTTACTGTTTTTTTTCTTATAAAAAAATTTAAGTTTAAGTTTTTTTCGTTTCAAGAAAACTATAGTTACCATAGTTGTATTTTTGTTGTAATCCATTGTATCTAGAGGTTTTTTTAATACCCTTTTTTGGTACCTTTTTTGGTACCTTTTTTGGTACCTTTTTTGGTAATTTTTCTAGTTTTAATTGTTTCAATTCAAATTCACGTCTTAATTAAAACCCAGATCCCAATTTGAACCCACCTCTAGATTCAAATCCACCTCTCATTTCAAACCCACATCTCAGAACAAATGTCTCAATTTTTAAGCTAAAAATTTTTTAGTGTTTAGCTTAAAAATTGAAACACAATAAATGAAAAATAATATTGACAAAAATAAAATGACCTTTAGATATAATTTAATAATAGTGCTGAAATTTTACAAGGAAATCCATGTGGTGTAGTTGAACATTTTGAAAATTTTTGAAAAAGTGGGACAGACTACCTGTAATTTACAATTTTTGAAGAAAATTGGAGATTAAAGGAAGTCTGTCCCACTTTCTATGGAATAACCCATAGGTGTGGTTAAGGGAGTGTAAGGGATTAAAAAGTTCTCCTCTGAGGTATTATCTGAGTTTATATCATACTTTTAGAAGCAACAAAATAAGCTTTAGATATGATAGAGTTTAAGAAATATAATATAATAGAGTAAAAGAAATATTGGGTCTTTTGAAATAATTTAATATTGTTTTAATAATGTTTCACTTTTTATATTAGAAATGGGAGGAGATTTAAATACATTAGACTTCACAGAAGTAAGCTTTTTCTTGTTTCTTTTTCTATAGCTTTATTCAAATGATTTA
Organism: Hydra vulgaris; assembly: GCF_038396675.1. Lineage (NCBI taxonomy): Eukaryota > Metazoa > Cnidaria > Hydrozoa > Anthoathecata > Hydridae > Hydra > Hydra vulgaris. Next base: position 46,317,069 of record NC_088934.1, on the reverse strand, counting down.
TATAATTAGAATAAATTTTTTTTTTTAACCATTATTATTATGTATGTTATTATTTCTAAAATATTTTCTAGAATAAAAAATCTAAAATCTTTTCCTTCTCTAATTTTTTTTTTTTTTTTCTTATCTTATCTTCTCTTTATCTTTTATCTACTTGAGGAGCTTTGACTCCATTTGCCTGTTCATTTGCCCATCTCAATACAATCATTTTTTTGACAGATTCTCATAAAATTTTTTTAGGTTTCTCATCTATTTTTCTTATCATTTTAATAACATGTTTCTCATCATTATATTATCAAATGTTTCTTTAAGAAATTTTAAACTTCTTATCTAAGTTTCAAAGGTTTTTTAATACATTTTAGCAATAGGATTGATAAACATTATGTTTGATAAACTCATCGTTAAGTAAATCTTTTGGTATTTTTTTATTGAAAATCTTTTGATATTTTCTATTGAAAATCTTGTTGTATTTTCTATAAAAAACCAAATAGTAATATGCTAATGGTATTTAAATTGTAAAGTTTTTATGGTTGCATATGTAATCTTTAATACATAAACAAAAAACAAAAAACAATTGAGACTTTTATTATCATTATCTTATAATAATTTTTTTAGTTAAACTGTATCAACATTTGCAATTAGCTTCCAATCCTTTAATGCTTTTTTAGTTAAACTGTATTAACATTTGTAATCAGCTTCCAATCCTTTAATGCTTTTTTAGTTAAACTGTATTAACATTTGCAAATAGCTTAAGATTACTTAAGATTTTGAATTAATAAAAAGGATTATGTATGATGATGTTTGGATGATTTTTTTAATGATGTTCCAGATTTTATTCTAATTCACTCACAACAATGCCGTAAGCAACCACTATTAAGTTGGGAGTTACTAAAAAACGAAGAATAGAGCAAGAAAATGGTTGACAAAAGTTTTAAAAAGTTGTATGAGTAGGTTGCATTCTGACATCTACATAGACATCCTGAACACACATGTCAAGCCCTAGATTGAGTCCACATACTCTCTAGAGACCAATCTGGTGTTCTAGCAGGTTGGGGCACCGTGTGGCACCTCCAGAAAGACATTGAAGTGGCTGGAATCAAACATTCTAGATTTCTAGCCCAAGGATATCTGGGTCTCTAGTTCACAAGACCTGAATCCACTTGACTACTTTATATGGGCATATGTTGAGTCAAAGGCCTGCGTAAAAGCCTATAATAATGTTGAAGATTTTAGGGTCTCTTTCAAGAAGTGCTGGGGTTAAATGCATACCAACTTTATCTTGAACACCTGCAACAGCTTCTGGGCCAGTGTTGATTCTGTGATTGAGGCATAAGAGGCCCATATTGAATAAAATGTTGCCAAAACATCTTCCATTAAAGAAAATAAAGTAAATTGGTGAAATATTTGTTTTCTTTCTATTTTTAAAAATAGTCGAAACTATTCCGGAGTGTAGCGCTTCATACTCTATAAAGGTATATGAAAGTAGTATAATAGAAAATCATAATTGATAAAAGATATAGAAACTTTTAGATATTTTTTTAGTGAAATTCATTAAATCAATCTTCACTAAAGTTTTTTAATGGTTATTTTAGGAACATATTCTGTTTAGGTAGTACGTCCACTGATAGAAGATCCAGATATAAGCTTTCAAGTCAGGTATACTTTTAATGTCATTAAGATGTTAATTTTATTTTTTTACATTCTACTACAATAGAGACACAGTGAGGATGCGTTAAATTAACAAAAATGGAAAAATTAATGAAAAATGAAAGTAAATTTAAAACAAAATCAAAGTTTTTGAATAAAACTTTGATTTTGCAGTTCTAACTGGTTCAACTACTTTGGTTTGTTAGTTATACAGAGAATCTAATATCAAAAAGAGGCTGCTCTAGTGGAGCATTAAAATGCTTTTGCATAGAATCTAACAATAAAGTATGTTGTTTACATAGAATCTAACATTAAAGTATGTTGTTTATATAGAATCTAGCATAAAAGTATGTTGTTTACATAGAATCTAACATTAAAGTATGTTGTTTACTTAGAATCTAACATTAAAGTATGTTGTTTACATAGAATCTAACATTAAAGTATGCTGTTTAAATAGAATCTAACATTAAAGTATGAGTCATTAAAAGTAAACTGTTTTGACAAAAAAAAATTTCCATCATTAAACTTTAAGTGTAACCAGTTGAACTTTTTACAATTTTTTATTTCTTAGTTGTTGATTTTGATACCCTGTAAAATTTAACACCCCATTGGATATATTCTATTGATAATATTACTAATGCATTTAGGTAATGCTTTTTTACAGTTTATCCTAAATAAGCTTAATAAGGCCTTATTATGTCAGTATATAACAAGTAACTTTCATCTTCTCACTAGTCATTCCATCAATATCATAGAAAAAAAAAATTTCTGGGTCATAACTTCAGAAAGAACACTTTAGTAATTTACAATAATATTAATGGTAATATAATTTGTATTTTCTTCATACATTGCAAAAAGTTTTGAATTTTTGTTTTGCAAATTCTGCAACAATTTTGTGGAATTTTTTTTTACAATTTCTGATTCAATTCACAACAAAAGTAAGTAAGTTTGTTATTTTTAAATTGTGCTTGAACAATTGATTTACTTTGTACATGTTTTTTTTTCTTTTGTTGAGAAAATAAACATCAGGAAAACTTGTTGACATACAGCATAATCATAATATTTAGGAAATACCTTTTTTTTTTCCTTTTATCAATTGAATAACTTTTGTCAAGAAAATGCAAACATCAGCTCTAATAATTTGTGTAGAAAGCATAAATAATTAGGAGAAACTTTATATGAATTTCATCCTTTGAAATAAGTAAATATCAACACCATTTTCATCATTTACTAGCTCCGATCTAACAGGTTTATATATATTGCCTTTGCACAGTGGGCCAGAAGGTGGACAAAATGGGAAAAATTTTAGTTGTCTAATCTTGAAAACCTATTTAATTTTAGTATCTACATATATTAGGAGAAATCTATTGATAGTTTATTTATATTAAATCCCTTAGTTACCAGGACTCTAAGCATTTGAATATTGAGATAAAATAAAAAAAAATAAAAATTATAAATAAGTAATTAACGGTGACATCAACGTTGTGTTATATTTCAATTACATCTACGTTTTTGAAACAAAAAATTAGTACATGTTATTCTAGAGTATTTAGAGATAAGAAAAACCAATGTGTGAAATAAATTTGTCATAGCATGTTATCTCAGTTATACTTTGAAAATCACAGATTAAAAAAAAAAATTTCTTAAGAAACTTATTTTTTGCTGCACAATAACTAATAATTACCACAATTTGGCATGTGTTGTCTTATATTTATTTGAGCTATATGATGCTTCAATCGAGTTTTAATTGATTACTCGTCCTCTTAAATCCCCGTTCAGATTTTATGTATGTTTTAACTTGGTTGCTATGGTACTAAATTTTGCATAGCAACAACTCCTTTTTACATTAACGTTGTTTTAACAGTATTTTACTTGCGCTAAATACACAATATTGGGGGTATGTATTAAAATGAGATTCAGAATTCTTATGAGGTTAACTTTTTTTGGTTACTATGGATACCTTACTTTGCATAACATAGCAACAACATATTTTCGGTAGTTGTTAGTAATTTAATTACTAACACTGACAGTAATTTAATTACTTTTAATTTTAATTACTAACACTTGTAGTAACATAATTACTAACAAGTATTAGTAGTCCAGGCGGCATATATATTATAACATTTTACTTTTAAATACAAAATACTTATTACAATAATTATTTAGATATGGTTTTGTTAAACTTAGACATTCATAATTTTCTCCAAAAAAACAATCTTAGTATTTCAAAACAAAATATTACTGAAGATATATTAAAATTTATTCAGCCAAAATTTGCTGATTTTAAAGACGTTGATTTTAGACATGCTGTTCATCGATTTGTTTACTTGTATAAAAAAAAGTGGAAATCTGCAAACTATACTGTGAAAAATTTTGAAAAGAAGTTTGTGAACTGGCTTAATGAATATTTTAATTGTCAGAAAAAAGACAATGAACCAACTGCAAGTAGACGTGGTCGAAAACCAGTTGCATTTGATAATAGTTCTAATAAAACTAAAAAACGGCGTGTATCTTGTTTAATTGAATCTCATTCATCCAATGAATTATTTTTTGCTGCTAATAAAAAATTTAGAGATGAATCTGTTGTTATTGCTGCCAAGAATGTTTTAAATATATCAAATACAGATAAAGCAACTAAATATTCAGCAGACGAAACACTGGCTTTAATAATTGATGCAAGTCTGACAAAAGCTTCCTATCAATTGATTAGAAGCGGAGCCTTGGAGAAAGAATATAACATCTACCCCGCTTACAATGATGTCAGAGATGCAAAATTGAAATGTTATCCTGCAAACATAACAGTGGAGGACTATTCAGCTTCAGTTCTTTTAAAAGATTTAATGACTCATACTTTGCAAAGAATCTGTGCAGTTCAGGAACCTGTGCTAAGGCACTTGATATTGAATGACAAAGCAATAAAAACAATGACACTAACGTGTAAGGCTGGTTTTGATGGTGCTACTGGCCAAAGCATTTATAAACAAGTTTTATCAGAACCCGACATTAACAGATTTAAAGCGTGAAGAATCATTATTTATTACTTGTCTTGTCCCATTGGATTTGACTGGATTTAACAACAGCAACGAAAAGGTGCCTATTTGGAGAAATCAAAAGTCGTCCTCCACAGCCTATTGTAGACCCATAAGATTTGCATACAAAATGGAATCCAAGGAATCTGTGATTGAAGAAGATCAGTACATTAAAAGTGAGATAGAAAGCTTGGGTATGATTTTATTAGAGGTTTGCGGATCTTCTATTGAAGTGAATTGTATTATTGAACTTACAATGATTGATGGGAAGGTTCAAACAATATTATCTGAAAAAAATAACTCATACCAATGCTGTTCAGTGTGTGGTGTCTCTCCAAAAAATATGAATAGTCTTGATATCCTTAATATAGATTATACTAACAGAGAGTTCAAATATGGTCTTTCCAGTCTTCATGCATGGATTCGATTTTTTGAGACGTTATTGCACATTGCATATAAAAAAAAAACAAGAAAGTGGCAAGCAAGATCTAAAGAACACAAAGAAAAGGCATCTGTAGCTAAACAAAAGATTCAGACTGATTTTATGAACAAAATGGGACTTGCTGTTGATTTCCCTAAAAGTGGTGGTTCTGGAACAAGTAATGATGGCAGTACCTCAAGGCATGCTTTTGCAGCATATGAACAAACAGCTGAAATTCTGGGTATTGACCAAAACCTTATATTCAGATTTTACATTATCTTGGTAACGCTCTCTTCAGGATATGAAATAGACTGCTTAAAGTTCAAGGATTATTGTTTTGACACTTTTAGACTATATGTGTCCCTTTATCCATGGTATTACATGGCTCAATCAGTTCACAAAGTATTGATACATGGACATGACATAATTAAAAGCCTTACATTACCCATCGGACTTATGTCAGAGGAAGCTCAAGAGGCTAGAAATAAAGACTTTGAATCTTATCGCGAAAATTTCAGCCGAAAAACATCCAGAAAAGCAACAAATGCTGATCTTATCAATAGACTCCTAGTTTCCAGTGATCCTGTTATTTCATCATTGCGTAAATCAACATCACACCAAACAAATCATAAAGCATTTCCTTCAGATGTTTTACAATTACTTAAACAATCTTCAAACGATATTATTGTTTTATAATTTTTTGATGTAATTTAAAATTGATAACGTTTTCTTGCACTATTTTTTTGCTTTTATTATTCCTAAAACATTATTTACCTAAATACTCAATTGTTATTCAATATAGGTGGGTCAAAAATCCGATAAGATATTCAAATATCAATTTACCACTTTGTAACTAAGGAAAGTATCCGGTAACTAAGCAATATAAGTATCCATAACAACTAAATTTAAAAAATTATCACTTTTGTAAGAAGTGTGATCTCATATTGGTACTCATGCCAAATTTAGTGAATATAGCACTTATAAAATATCTGCAGATAACAAGAGTAGGTTGTTGCTAAGCAAAATAAAGGTATCCATAGCAACGAAATAAAAAAATATTACCTTCATAAAAAGCGCAGACATCATATTAGTACTCATACTAATTTTAGTGAATATAGTTCTAATATTAAATTAGTTATGAATTTTGTCCAGTAAAAGTGCATTCTGGCCCACTGTGCTTTGTAGGTATTTGATGTTTGACACAAATATAATAACTTCACCTTTGGAAAAGTCAAGTCTATCTCATATTTTCTAAATATAAGCTTTATAGAGCTTAGTACAAGTAATCATAGTGATTGCTTTGGTTTGCAGAAATTTAAATATTCTGTTTCTTTTCTGTTTTTTAATTTATTTGTTTTAATATTGCTTCCCAAAAAGTGTCAGGTAAATGCTTAGACCCATCAGAGCATTTAAGAGAGTTTAAGCTGTGCAAAATACTAGTAGTTTAAAAAGTGTAAAAATCAACCAATTTTTAATTAAAATGGTTTATTTGTTGCCAGTACCTGTGTAAATTCATTTCAATCAACACAAACTTTCATTCCATTACTTAACTTACACTTACATTTTGTGGGAAATAGATTTGTCTGATAATGCGCTTTTGAACCAATACTAAATAAAGAAATTCTGCATAATTATAAGTATAAGCATAAGTAGTTTTGGCAATTAATAGTTGATTCGTCAAAATAGTCCTTCAACACAGTTTGAAGGAGACAGCATCAAGCATTAATTTTTGAACTGTTCTGATTGTATTCTTTTTCAGTGTTTGGTTTTTTGTGACTCTAACTCTAACTTGTGAATTTAACAGTTTTCTAGAGTATGATCCTCCAAGAGCAGTAGCATGTCTGCAGCAGTTTTCCCTCTACAATCAAAGTCTTCCCTATACAATTTCTGGTGTATTTGGGTTTTATATGACTTTTGTTTTATATGACTTATGTTTACATTTGTGAATGTAAAATATTATGAATGGTCCCTCTGGATAAATTTACTTAGACAGAAAGCTCAGTTACTGTTGCCTATGGCCTGTCGACTGAAAAAATTTTTAATAAGTATATGATTATATGAATAGGATGCAATCATATACTGATTGCATTCTGCTATATATATATATATATATATATATATATATATATATATATATATATATATATATATATATATATATATATATAGCAGAATATGTATATATATATATATATTTTATTAAAATACTTACATTTTTTGTGCTAAAAAGAAATTTTGGATATATAAATATATATATATATATATATACATATATATATATATATAAACTAAAAAAAAAAGATAGTACAGTACTTAAAAAAACTATATGTAATAATAATGAAATAAGAAGTTTGATATATCTAAAACTACAATCAATATATACTTAATTTAATTAATTTAACATATATGATTATTATACATTTAATATTGAGTACCATTCTTTATCAGATATGTGTTTATATAATGATTTAAATGAACACTTTTTACAACATTTCATTGTTATTATAAGAAGTTAAATACTCAGTGTGAGCCATATAACTGTAAACAGTTATATGGCTCACACAGCAGAAAAATTAAGTTGCCATGTTTAATTCCTTCATTGAGGCAGCAAAGTTGGCACCCTCACTGCAGACAACAACTAACAACAGATTAAAATGATCGGGTTGCTGCAGATAATAATGTGTCATTGTGCTTTGCATTTGTTATGTGGGTTCTAAAATGACAGTTTAGTGTGAACATGTTAGTTTTACTTTAAGTCAACTCCCAAAAAAGGTCAAACTTTTTGCTATTATAGCAGCCAATAGCACCATGTAAATAAATACTTAGAGTAATTTTGTTTCGAAGACTCCATAGGTTCACTTGACAACAAAACTATCTAGATTTTATAGAACTGACATGTATTGCGGTGTTGTTTTCTCACCAGCATCAATCAGCTCCTATTTTAGCTATACTTAAACTTAATCACTGTTTTAACCCTTTGGCTGCCTGATCAAATTAAAAGATGTTTAGAAAAAAAACAACTTAAAAAACCGAAAACAGAAAGATAAAAAAGTTGAGATTTGTATACCATTTTTCATTTTATAACATCTACTAAACTTATAAATGAAAAATTTAAGCCCTCATTGTATAAATAAACATCAATATTGTATAAATAAAAGGAACATTTTCTGTTTTACAATCATCTTCAAAAACAAGAATCCACAAATTTGATACATCTTCATCATCTCTATCATTATCAGAGACTAAAATGAAAGATACTCAAAAAATGCCTCTGTGATGTTAGATGATAAACTATATTTAACCAGTTAATAATAATAATATAACTATTATATAAATAAAATTGTTCCTTCATCAAAAAAACTTTCATCACTACTACTAATATTTTCTTCATACATTGAGGTGTCTTCGTTATCACTCATTTTCACAGAAAAACATATACAAACAATATATCAAAAGAAAGAAAAATATATGCACAATCAGTGGTGCCATTTATATTTTACCAAATCCAATATTTTTGGAATAAAGGTCATAATTTTAAAGATCAGTTTTAAAAGCCACAATCGTGGCTTGCTGCAATTAAAGATTAGATCTAAAGTATTTTAATTAATATATCTGTATTTATATTTGCACATCAAGGTTATCTGTTACAAGAAAAAAATTAAAAAAATCTATATATCCTATATAGATATGTATAAAGTTTTGAAAAATATGTTTTTAATATTTTTTTATCTATTATTTATGTTTTACTTTTGTCTGTTTTTATTTCTAATGTTTTTTTATAATTAATTTTGTTATTAAATTTTTAATACTTTCAATTTTTAATGTTTAGTGTGCAAATGGATGACACATTTAAACAACCTTGTAAGTATGCCAGCTTTTTCTGAGTCAATTGGAAACAGTTAAATTAAAAAGTACAGGAATACTTCATAAAACTTTATTTTATAAGAGATGACATTGTTGCATCTTATTTTTATAAAACTAAGAACAGAATTTTTCAAAGTTAAATTTGTTTTAAAGAAACACTGTTATTAACTTGTTGACATAAAATATAATTTTTGATTTGTTTAGTTTTGGTTGATTACAAAGGAATTCTCATCAGCATTCTTTCGAAATTAACAACACAAAATATTTAATTCTCAAAATTATTTTTGAAATTTTATTTTATTTATTGTGTTTTTTTGTTTGTTTTAGTACCTTCTCTAAGAAAATCAACACGCAAAAGAGTATGTTTAAAAACATTTATTAACTATTTATTTAACATAATATATATATATATATATATATATATATATATATATATATATATATATATATATATATATATATATATATATGTGAGTGCTCAATGTTCTTAAAAGAACACAGTGTTAAATGAAAAAAAAATTTGTTAAGTGATTTTCTACTAATTTATAATTGCTTTGTTCTTTTAAGAACATTGAGCACTCTATTTTGTAGAATACATTTTAAAATGTTTTAAATATATATATATATATATATATATATATATATATATATATATATATATATATATATATATATATATATATAAATATATATATATATATATATTTATATATATATATGTATATATATATATATATATATATATATATATATATATATATATATATATATATATATATATATATATATATATATATGTATATATATATATATATATGTATATATATATATATATATATATATATATATATATATATATATATATATATTTATTATTACTATTATTATTATTACTACTACTAAATGAATGTGAATCAAATGAAGTTGGTATAAAGAAAAAGTAGAAACAAAACATATAAACATTTTTTGTGGTGCTCTGTAAAACACCTAAATATATAAAACGACGATATGTGTAAGTGGGATAGAACAGTAGTGGTTTCATAGCTCTCTATATTAATAATAGTGAACATCATGTGAACTAAGTGACTAAGTGATTTAATATTATGTGAACTAAGTGACTTAGTGTCATGTGAATTAAATTAGTAAGCGGTTTAGTGACATGAATTAAGTAATGCAATTTCTATTAGTATTAAATTAAAAAAAAGCAGAATATTATAGAAAAATACTTAATAGGTTGTATATACAGGCCAAGTGATTGATTTTTGGCTATTTGCATTAAAGTGACTTCTTCAATGCAAATAGCCAAAAAAGTTAAAACAGCTTATAATATCAAAACAATTTTAGATGATTAATGTTTTTGTACATTTTTGCGCATTTTTGCACAAAATACTTTTAACTACATTGTTTAAGTTTTTTATATAATATAATTAAACTTTTATAAAATTATTAATTAAACATTAGAAAATTTAACTTAAAAAGATCTTTGTAATTTTGCCCCTAATTCTTTATTATAAACGAAGATGTTCCTAATTTTTAAATTCTATTTAAAATTGCTAAGTTCAATTGATCTTTGTTTTAAATAGCAACATAGTAGTAAGCAGTAGAAAATATGAAATTTTAGCAATAATGATATGATGTTTAACTAGCATGGAAGTCTGGTGTAGCTGTAGAAAATATAAAATTTTAAAATTTCATCCTATCATTATGCTATAATGATAGGATGTTCAATCATGCTATCTTGCGAGGAAGTCTGCTTTTAGCATTAAAAAAAATTAAAGTCGTTGAAATTGAATATGCTATAAGACAATACAACAATGCTTAAAGACCATAAGTAACTTAACATAAGTAATACTTAAAGATTTACTTATGTTAAGTGTTTTCTTTATAACACAATAAAAAAATGTGCTCATAATAATTTATTTAAATTATTAAATGGGTTAATAAAGTTCAAATACATTCATTAATTGCAATGACTTCACAAATGGTGGAAAAGTTTTTATTAGATTTTTTGAAAAGATGAAAAAAATTTATTGACTTGTCATCGCAATAACTTAGCAAATGATGGCAAAATTTTGAGAGGTTTTCTAAAATGTTTTAATAAAGAAATTAAATTTGAAAAAAAACAAAAGCAGTTTGAAGAAGAATTTTTTAAATTAATAACTAAAAAAAATAATAAAATAAGAACTTCAATCAAGTATATAAAATATTGAATTTTTGAAGTGTATTAAAGTATTGAGGAAATGAAACTAAAGATATTTAAAAAATGAACCTTACATTATATCAAAATCCATCAAAATTAAAAGTAGCTTATCATAAACAATGAAGGCACTTTTTCAAAAAATTTTGGATGAATATTTAGTAATTCCGAAATATATCTCTAATAATATCCCAAAAATTCAATAATTTACTTGAAAATTTCAGGAAATGTTCCTAATAGTATTATCTAGAAGATAAGCGAAGCAGTTTTTATCTGGTTGTACATTTATATGACTGCTATACTAAAATGTAAAAAAGAATAACTTTTAACAAAATGTTCACAAAATTAATCAAAAACTAGTTTTGGCTTCATTAATTAAATTTTTTTTTTGCTCATTCTCTAGTGCAGTATGTATAGAATTTTTGATAATTTTTTTCTAGAAGATGAACGAGGTTTTCTTGAGTTAATATTTGTATGTAATATTGTAATATTTGGGAAATAAAATACATTATAATATTTGGTTTATAAAAACTTTTTTTTTACAACTCAGATTTTTTTTAACTTGTCAACCTTAACCAGTAAAAATTTATTTTGGCAGGTCAAAACACCAATTTCAATCATTTCAAGGCACTCATGGCCTGAAATGATTGAAAGTGGGCAACGATCATGTCTGTATATAATAAATTAACCCCGGGAGTTAAATTATTTTAAAATATAGCAAAATGGATTAACCGGGGGCTTAAGTATTTCTAACCCCCACTGAAATAAATTAACCCCCTTTAATACGCATTTTAAATAATTTAACTTATAATTATATCTACAAAATTGTGTAAGTATTTTAAAATTTTTTTAAAGTATATTTAGTATTATATATTTAAATATATAATATATAAATATTTAGTGAGCGTTGAATAAAATTACTTTATAACTGTTTATTTTTGACAAGCCTTTATATTATATATAAAAAGGAGATCAAAACAATAGCAATAGTATTGCATGAACTGAAGTTCGTGCAAGTTTTGATCTACTATTACTATTACTTTTGTTTTGATACTAATACTTCAGAACCATTCTTTTTTGCTAATTATAATGTCTAAGGTTATAGAGTTTATACCTATACTACTCTCTCTCCCTCTCTCTCTCTCCCTCTCTCTCTCTCCCTCTCTCTCTCTCCCTCTCTCTCTCCCTCTCTCTCTCTGTCTCTCTCTACGTGTGTGTGTATATTAATATATACTAGTTGGCTATATAAACTCTATTATATATATATATATATATATATATATATATATATATATATATATATCTGTCTCTCTGTCTCTCTCTATGTGTTTGTGTATATTAATATATACTAGTTGGCTATATAAACTCTATTATATATATATATATATATATATATATATATATATATATATATATATATATATATATATATATATATATATATATATATATATATATATATATATATACATATATATATTTCTATAAATTGTTGCATTTGGGAATACGTTAAGGTAAAAAATGATTATTTCGCCAACAAATACGTCACTTTTACTTACTATTGGCTTTCATCCAACATTTCCATGTCAGAAAGTTAAAACCATTAATTTAATTACAAATTAATCGTTCTTTTAAAAAACCGCAAAAACGCAAATTTAATTGACCAGAATGTTTTTAAAACATTCTGAATGTTTTTAATAATATAATCAATGTTTTTATTTTTATTTTTTTTATAAAATGTTTTTATTTTTTTATTTTTTTACTGTAAATCATGCACGGAGTGTTGCTACATTGACTATCTTATAGCCTGACTTGCAAGGGAGTGCTGCTACATCAACTTACAAATAGCCTGACTCGCAATGGAGTGCTGCTACATCGACTATCTTATAGCCTGACTCGCAAGGGAATGCTGCTACATCGACTGAGGGTTTGGTTGGGGCAGGCAGTCTATCAATTAAAAAAAAAAAAAATTCCGGTCTTGCATTTTAATTTTTTTTTTGTTTCAACAAAATACAGAAAAACTTTCTCACCACCAGTTAGGAGTTTATATATATATATATATATATATATATATATATATATATATATATATATATATATATATATATATATATATATATATATATATATTGCTACTATTAATAAATGATATAATAGTAGTAGAAATATAATTTATATCCATATCAATAACTAATTAACAGATTTAAAAACAACACATTTGGAAAACATTAAGTTAAAACACTTTTTTTGTAATTTGTATAAGTTGTTCCAAGGGAGTTAAAATATTATGGGGAGTTAATTGTTTCGCCAACATGGTTTAATTTATTTCAAAGGGAGTTAATCTATTTCAAAATAGATTAACTCCGCGGGTAATTTTTTACGAGGTTAATTTATTTCATGACACCGGCAATTTGTATATTTTATCTTTTGATAAGAGTGAATTTAATTAAAAAAAAAATTTTTTTTAATTTTTTCCACAAAAGAACAAGAAGTTTTGTTTCTTTTTGCACTTTTATAGTCCAGGATTCTGCAAATATGAAAAACAAATTTTTGAGGCCAATTTTTTATTCTTAAATCTCTTCTTTATTCTAGATCCTGAATTGCAATTGATAAAGGTTCTTTGTAACATTTGAGAACCCAAGAAATAGTTAATTAGCTGATTTTGGCTAATTTAGAATTATTTTTAGATGATGATTTGGTTCTACAGATGACATAGATCTTAGCAACATGCCCCAAGGGCTAGTTAAGGACTTTAAAATAGTTTTGCTATTTGTATATAAACTAGCTGCTCAGACCCGTAAAATAGGTCATGTGTCTGCTCCACACCTACCACTTCATTATTTATTCTTTATATGGCATCATCATTTCAATAACTTTTAGTAAACAGTAGAAAATATTTTTAAATCTTAGCAATAGCGTTTTTACCGGCGTTTTTTGAAATTGTAGGTTTTTTTTTTCCATCTACTAATTTATTGATTTTAAAATGGCTGCTTTGACACATTGATTAGAGCTTTTATTTAAGAAGTGAAAGATCCAGAGTTCAAAGTGAGCTCTAGACATATTTTGCATCAACTGTATAAAAGGAGGCATGGATTTCCTAGTTAAATGCTCTTTTGTGGTGCTCTATAAAACACCTAAAACAAAATATCAGACCTCTTCACTTTCTTATGTGTTATTAGCAAATAAGATGAGTTATTTTAATTAAATGTAATTAAGATTTTAAATCAAGAGCAGCTTTTACCGAATTAATAAAATGCACTGTAAAACTATACATTTACTTACATTATACATTTGTTGTTTGAAAGAGACATACCACAATTTTTGATAATTTAGTAAAACTACAATTTTCTCCTTGTGTTTTGCATGTTCTTGCAAATGTTAAGATTTTTTAAAATCACAACCTTCTTGTAAAAACATTTTAATAAATAAGCACAAGTTAAAGTCATTAAAACAAATAAGCCATTTATCAAATTTTTTTTTTTAACAAATGCTCTTAAAACAAATAAATAAAATAAATAATAACAATATAAAAAGGCAACATTAAATGGTTGACAGAAGATTAAAATAGTTAAAGGTTGTATGAGTCAGGAAAACATGAAGATGGGAGAGGGTTCCAATGAGTTAAAGTGTGGGGGACAAAACTACACAAAAAAAAGTTTTTGGACCATGCAGGGTCAGGTACAGTAAAAGAATAAGACTTTGCTGAATGAATGCTGAAAAGATTCAAGTGAATATGAGTTTTAGTTACTGGTACTAAAGACAATAGCTCTTTCGAGCAGTTACTATGATAATGTTTTTAGAAAAGAGAAAGACATACAGCTTTATGACAATGGAAAAGAGGCTCAAGCATAGCAGATCCAACTGGACCCAAAGAGTGAGTCCAAATATGTTTACAATGCGTTTTGGACCTTTTTCTAGAAAAAAAAGAGCATCATTAGAAGAACCATCTCAACTATGTCAACAGTATTCCATACAGGGATGAATAAGAGATTTATAGAGGTAGAGAGTGGAATCAGAAGTAAGAATATGGTGATATGACTAGGAAAGGCAACCTTAGTGGATGCTAATTTAGCAATCGATTGTATATATGGTTTCCATGAAAGGTCAGTAGTAAAAAATAATCCAAGAAGGCGTAAAGAAGAGGGTGATTAGGTTGCTATTCATCAATATAGAAATGTTGACAGTATTGTGATAGTTGTTTGCAGTAAATAACTGAGTTTTGTTGGAGTTAAAATTTACAAACCACATTTGAGTGCTGAACTTGAAACTTTGTTTTTATATTCTGCTTTAAATAAAAAAAACTAACTAAAAAATACTCTTGTTCTTAAAGGTGTTTTAAGACATACACCAAGGCCTATCAAACATTTTGCTTTGACTATTATTGATTCCAATTGAATTGGCTAATCAAGCAGTAAACTGACAAAGTTTTGATACAAATATTATAAGTTGTTTGATATTTAGTTAAATTTTGGGTTTGATTTATATGAGCTAAGATTTAATTTTTTTAGTTCTTTTTTAGATGTCAATAGAGGCATAGAAAACAGTTAGTCAGTTTAACTATTATGTAAACTGTATTATTTTATTTTTTTTAGCATAAATTCAAATCTTTATTACTTTAATAAAAGGGTTTTATCATTGTTTTAACAAAGCAGTATTTTTTCACTTAGCTGTTTGTTAGAATTTTATTGTAATTAGAATTTTTAGAACTGTTTTATATTTAATATATTTTTAAGTTAAAAAGATTACGTATTTTATATTAGTTTTTATTTTATTTCTTTACAAATTCAAACAATATCAATTTTTATATTTTTCATTTTCTTCCTTATTTTAATAAATCTTGTTATGCAATAGTAATGTAGCTGTAGAGCGCTCGCCTCATACGCAAGAAGTTCCGAGGTTGATCCTCACCACGTCCCTGGTAATACCATGCTCAAATTATTTCTCCACGCACCAGCCTTGTTCATCAAGGTTTGTGTTTTGGCATTATAGAGTTGAGAAATGGTTGTAACCACAACTAAAGTCTTCCATTGTAGTACCTTAGAGAAGTGAACTGAAATAAAAAAATAATGCACAACTCACTGTAACATATAAAAAATAATGCACAACTCACTGTAACATATAAAAAATAATGCACAACTCTCTGTAACATATAAAAAATAGTCAAAACAAACAAAATATTCATCTTATCCTACTTCATCTAATTTTTTTGTTTGCTTTTTTAAGATAATAAAAACTAACATAAAACAAAAAAATCAAAACCGACTATAATATAAATAATAATAAATATAATATTAAATAGAATAAATATAATATTAAAGTCATGGAAAATTTATAGGATCAACTCATAGTATAGCTTGTTAGTAAAGACTCCTTAGCTAAAAAATTGTTTCTTAAAATAAAATATTCATTATTGATTGTTGTTGCGGAACTTTTGGATCTTTTATTCTCATTTTAAGTCCATTTTAAAATGAGATAAGTACATTCTTGAATATTGCCAAGTACATTCATTTATTTATTGTTATTTTTATATTTAATTTAAGAACTTTAATGAAAAAGTATGTTAGTGAAGAAACATGAGATCTAGAACATATGGACAAGGTTACAGGCTTAATCCTTGAGATACAGAAAAATAAACACCATTAGTTTTTAAATATATCTTATTTTTCTATGGCCACCTATGTGTGATTTTTATATTGCATTACCTTGTTTACAGGAAAAATCTAAAAAAACAAAAACATTTTAAGCCTTTTTTTGTTTTGTATTTTTTTTTTTTTTTTTTGCAGTTATGTTAGAAATGCTTTCTGCTATCTCTAAAGCCATGTTTTAAAACCTGATTTTGAAATGAATGTTTAAAGTAAAATAAATTGTAATGGCATGTTGAAAATACCTAATAAGTACATGTCACCTATACCTACATGTCAGTTGCAATAAGGTATGTCAAAAGTTATTAGCATAAAGGTAAAAGTAATTTGTGTGAATTTTAATCCTTTATGGTTAAAAGTTTTGCATATTTAAAGTTTTGCACATTAAATTTATTATATAGACTAAAATATGAATTGATAATATAAAATTGTCTAAGAAAAATTGCAGTTACAAAAGTGAGTGGCTAAAGATTCTAAATTTTCAAATTAGATATCTGCAGACAAAACTCTATTGAGTGCAAGATGTATGTGTAGTTTCAGTTTAAATAACATGGGAATTGAAGCAGTAATATAATAAGGTAAGCAATAAAAAGGTGAGAAACATCTGAGAAATGCAAAAAAAACTAAAAGCAATCTTTTTTGACAAACAACCACTTCCAATAGAATAGTCTTGTTCAACATAAAAAAAAGAAAGATTTTGAAAATTGCTGTTTCTAACCCTTACCGTTATGTAGCTAAATTAATTGATAAATATAATATAATAGCTAAACACTTATATTTCATAAAGTATTTATTAAAAGAATATAAAATTAAAGATCAAGCATGATATTTTCTTTTAATGACCAAATAACGTAACAAATACTAGATATAAGACGCAATTAAATTAATGCGTCTCAAATATAGATCTTTTTTACGTTACATTATGCCTCTGTTGAAACTTTTTAAAAATTGCACTTTTATAAGTTTAAAAAAACCCAATTGAGATGTAACCTTGATAATTTTTTTGTGTTAAATTTGTAAAAAAAAAAAAAAATACAAAATTAACGCATGCTGACAGAACTCTAAAGACTTTGAAAATTGCTGTTTTTAACCTTTCCTGTTATGTAGCTAAAGCAATTGAAACATAAAATCAAGATGCTCATTTATCCTTGGCGCTAATTTTGATCAGGGATTGCAACAAACATATCTTTAAAGAGTAAATAGCTCTAGCCATCCACCTCGCTTGATGCATTGCTCCAAGAGGTCTGATTTTAATTTTTTTTCTCATTATCATCTTCTAAGAAAATAAGAGATGGTTCAATCAGTTCCCAATAATCATCATTTACAAAGGTATGTTTCGATAGCAGCCAGGTTAATAGTTTTCCTGTTGTCTCTAAACTTTTTGAACATTGGGATACCAGGGCTACTCCTGACTTGGGAGATTTTTGTTTTAAACACTTTTAAAACTAGTTCGTAACATTTTAAAATATTTCAACACATTTTAAAACCAGTTCTTGAATTACTACTTTTTGCAGCAAGCAAAAGTAGTAATTCAAGAGTCACTGTCTTCTTTAGCTATCATGTTAGCCAGAAGAGCTCTCCAGTTTGGATACAGTTAGAAGTTGTTCCTTTTCTCCAAATAAAATTAGAATTGCCAGACTTTCTTCTTTAGAACTTTTTATGTCCATTCCAGGTAATAATTTTCCATCCCAGTGAACGGTCACCATTTTAGGCATATTATTCTTAAAATCTGATTTTATAAATTTCACTCTATCTTTTCTACTTTGTGTGCAAATGCATTGAATGGAAAATTTGTTTATGGAGAAATCATCACAGCTCAGATCTAGTGCTTCTACTACAGCCTGAAGTATATAGACCAAATCCCTTATGCTTTAAATGTGATAAAGTTCATCCTTCCTCTTTTTGTTGTAATTTCAGAACTTACCATTTGAGAGGTTGATGGTAAGGGTTCCTCAAGTCTTTAAATTGTGCTGGTATGTTGATTGTGATGTTCTTGCGTTTGCATAAAATCTTGTGTAGTAAGAGATGATGATAAATTCCCGAAACACATTTGCTACGCATTTGTCTTTTTTTTTCTTCAAATTTTCTCTGTCCTTTCTTCTTTTTCTGCTAATTTTTTATAACAAAAAATCAGCCAAAAAAGAAGCTTAACAAGAAGCCCTGAACAAAAAAGAAGCTTAACATCCTAGATGCCCTGGTTCTCTTTGTTTTTTTAATTTTATCTGTTCCAAAGCATCAGCGTGCACTATATCAAATATATTGTCTAAATTGTTTTGAAAGTCCTCCTTACGGTGCTTGTAAACATCTTGTTTTTTTTTTTGAATTTTTTTGGAACTCTCCCCAAACATGGTGTAAATCTATAAGTTTTTTTACACAGTTAGGTATAGCTCTGGTAGGGATTCTAGCTTTTTTCAAAATACAATACACTCTTGAATGACGAAATTTGGGCTTTCACTTACAGTCAATTTAACTTCACGAATGTTAAAAGTGCTGCAAAAACTTGATAGTTAGACGGTAACTTTGCGCCTGTTATTCAATAATTCATGTCACCAACTGAGAACTTTTCTTTTTAATTGCTTCTGAATTCCACTGCCATTTATTAAAAAATAAAACAATATGTATTAGTCATGAGAGTAAGTGAATCAGGTTTTCTAAAACTGCGGATTTGCTTTAAGTGGTTTTTACAATGTCCCAAAATTGGTAATAACTATCTATTTACAATTATTGTAAGTAGACAATTATTATCTATTTACTATTATCAATTGGTATCAAATTATCAAGATAATAATCTATTTTCAATTATCAATTTTTCTTCATTGTAAAAACTGCTTTGAGAATATTTACCCTTTTAATAAATAACGCAAGTAATACTCAACTACTGCACAACTTGTATGAGCATGAATTTATTTTCGAGTGTTTTAGAAACAGATGAACAAAACTAAAGCTTATGCGTTAGAAAATAAAAACTATGAAAAATAAGGGACACCCTAATATGGCTATTAAATAAACTTTGTAATGTATCCTTATTTAAAAAATGCATTAAGGAAGTTCAGCTATCACCATTTTTTGTTGTTTTTGGATGACACTATGAATCATATACTTCAAGAGGAGCAGGTAGATATTCTAATTTGTTATTGGAATGAGTCCTTATGTGTCATTAAGTTCGTTATTTGTATTTAAAATTTTAAACTGACCTAATGCTGAAAATTTAATCATTGAATTAAATGAAGCATTAAAGGAATTGCAACAAACAGTAACTAAGCGCATTAAACACTATTTACAATTAAAATGACGATTTACCAAAAATCATGAAAAATAAATATGTTTATGCTGATGCAACCAAAATTTTAGTTAAAGTTGACAGAGAAGTAGAATCAAAAACAGTTTAATCAGATTTAGACAATGAAATCAAGTAGTAAAAAAATAACTGTAAGGTTTTAATGTAGACAAATGTGAAGTCTAACATTTATTAGGCTAGTAATAGAATTAGTGGTACCAGTATGATTATCATCTTGAAAATGTTATATAACTTGAAAGAACACAACACAAAGCAACATGATCTTTACCAGCCTTCAAGAAAGGTTTTCTTTTTATGAGAAAAGATTAGAAATACTAAACATAACTCTTGAAGCAAGAAGAAATGTGTGAAGTCTAATACAATTTTTTAAGATTATCATCTATGAGAAGGTGAAACTGATACATAAACCTATCTTCTTGCCTTTGGGAAGAACAGCAGAAAGTGAAAAGAGAAATTCAAAAGCAATCACTAGTTGCAACCCAAGACACAAAATAACAAACAAAGACACAATTTCCTAACAAACAGATTAGCACACATACAGAACAATCTTACAAAAGTAGCAATTTTAGCAGAAAACGTAAATAAACTCAAAGCATAGATTTAGTAATGAACAAACAAAGCAATCCTAAAAGAAAACTAAACTGTCAAAGAATGTGAGACAAAACTACTACATTATTCAAAAAGGATGGACTAAGAAAAAGGACTCTAGATTAGTTGTATTACTATTTTTAAATATCAGTGAAATGACTTTTTCAAAATATGTATAAGCAATTACGATTTTTTTTTTTACTCATTTAATTACTTTGAATGTTTTGTAAAAAGCTTATAATTAGTTTACCAAATAAATTAAAACAAATTTTTCAAAATAATTTAGGCAGGACAAGTTGCTGAGTCACCTTTAGTATATGACACTGTATCAGTCAAAGGAAAGCCCAGGTTTAAACTAAATATTTGTACTATTTATTTCAAATTTTTCAAATTGATTTTAAGTTTTAGAAAGTTAAAAAATGATTTTACGTAAATGCAATTATTTTTTTAGAAAAGCTCTTCCCAATTCTAGATCAAAGCCTCAATTGAATCCTCCTTTCATTGTTCCAAAGTTTGATCCAAAGTAAGCATTGTTCTTACAATTTTTTTCTGAAGCTTTTTACTTAGGTTCATTGATTACTACAATTACTTATACATTGAAGTTACTTTTGAGGTTACAGTAAGGTTACTTCTGCACTAATATTTTTAATAAAGTGAAGTTACTTACTATTTTTTATACAGTGAGGTTTCTAATACACTAAAATTTTTTATACAGCGAAGTTTCTAATACACAGAAATTTTTTATACAGTGAAGTTTCTAATACACTGAAATTTTTTATACAGCAAAGTTTCTAATACAAAGAAATTTTTTATCCAATGAAGTTTCTAATACACTGAAATTACTTTTATACTTTGAGGTTTCTTATCCACTGAAATTATTTATACATTGAGGTTTCTTATCCACTGAAATTGTTTATACATTGAGGTTTCTTATCCACTTCAATTAATTTTATACTCTAAGGTTTCTTATATACTTTTTAAACTTATATACTTTTTACTTGGTTAAATTACTTTTAGAGTTGAAAGAGTTTTTAAAGTTTAACTTTTTGTTAAATTACTTTATACTGTGATGTTTCTTATTCACTGAAATTTTTTATACACTGAGGTTTCTTATACACTGAAAAAATTTTTATAACTGGAGATTTCTTATATACTAAAATTTTTTATACACTGAGGTTTCTTATACACTGAAAAAACTTTTATAACTAGAGATTTCTTATATACTAAAATTTTTTTTTTTTTTAACTAAATTTTTTTTATAATTATATTTAGCTGAGTTCTTATTCTAAATTAGTTTTATTACACTTAATATTACCTTACAGTTTAAAAAATTATTGGTAGTTAATATTTATTTTATTTTCTTTGTATATAAAATACAAAATAACTGAAGTGCTTTGTATATAAAATACAAAATAAACTGAAGTATGTTTGTATGTATATGTATATATATATATATATATATATATATATATACATATACATACATACATACATACATACATACATACATACATACATACATACATACATACATACATACATACATACATACATACATACATACATACATACATTCATACATACATACATACATACGTATATTACTTGAAATCTATTGACTGATCTATTGACTTTATTTATTTAGTTATTTGTTTTGTAAAATATTTACTAAATTATTTTTTTTGCTTATCAAGTGAGTATATTTATTTACTTAAGGTGGTTTACTGAAGGTGTTTAATAAGCTTACTGAAGTTTTGTTATTTTTAATTGACTAACTTCAGAAGAATGTTAGTTTTCATTTAAAATAATGAGTATAAATAAAACTTTAAATTTTTATAAAAACCAATTTTTAGAAACCCTATTAGCATATTCAGAGAGGAAAAAAGAGGAGAAACGTAAGGTTTTAATTCTTTGGTGTGTTATTTGTAGATTTTATATGGTTTTTAGTTTTATTTATTTTTGCTGTTGTATTTGTTTTTTACTTTTTCTTATATTACTTTTTTTAGACTTTTGTCTTTGAATGGTTCACCAGTTGTTCCATGTCGCACATCTGATCCACCAAGTGATAATATATGTTTAATTGAATTAAAAAAAGAGGTAAAAAAAAGTGTTTTTATTAATTTCTCATATATATTGTCAACATTATTATTGTTACAATTTCAAAAACTTAGTAAAAACTATTTGTATTTCACATAATTACATAAACCAAACAATTTGTACTTTCAAAAAATATAAACTTTTTTAAGTGCATCTCTTTTGTGTTTAAAAACCTTATTAAGGTTTTTTTAAATTGTTTGATTAAAAATTCTAGGAGGGAGGTAGTTTGAATTTAAAAAAAGAAGTGCTATTTATTTATTCAGCTTAATTTCACATTATGGTTGTATCACTATTTTGTTTTTTCTTTATAATTTTTTGCAGACACATTTTTACTAATTGACTTTTTACTAACAAAGAATGACATGGCATATCTAAATTACATGTGTTCATACAAAAGTTCTACCAATAAAAATAAATAATTTTGTACTTATTAGCGCTATTTATCTGTCATTCTAGAAAATTATTGGACAACCTATATATAAATAAACATTTTGTATTCGAGGAAAAAGTGTATTATAAGACTTCTAACTAGGCTGCAAGCAACCACTATTAAATTGGGAGTTACTAAAAAAACAAAGAATAGAGTTATAAAGCAAGGAAACAATTGACAGAAGACTTAAAAAGTTGTAGGTTGTATAAGTCAGGAAAACATGAAGATGGGAGAGAGTTCCAAAGGGTTGAAGTGCAGAGAAAAAAACCAGACAAATAAAAGTTTTTAGAGCATGCAGGGACAGATACAGTGAACAAATGAGGCTTAGTTGAATCACGAGTCAAATAAGAGTTTTAGTCAATGGAACTAGAGATCATAACTCGTTTGAGCTCTAGTTGATATTGTAGAAATTATTGGCGATGATAGTATCTGTAGAAAAGAGAAAGAGATGCAACTTTATGACGATGGGAAAGAGGCTCAAGCTTAGCAGATAGAATGGTTCTAGCTATGTTTACAATGCCTTTTTGGACCTTGTCTAGAAGAAAAAGTGCATCATTAGAAGAACCAGCCCAAATATGACAATAGTTTTCCATACAGTGACGAACAAGTGATTTGTAGAAGTAGAGAATCAAATGGAGAGCACCATAAAGAGAAGCAACCTTAGCAGATGTTAATTTAGCAATTGATTGTATATATGGTTTCTATGAAAGATCCGTAGTCAACGATAATCCAAGAAGACATAAAGACTTAGTAAGAGGGTTGCAATTTATTAGTATAGGATTGTCAATCGTATACTAATAAATCGTGTTTGCAGTAAATAACTGAGTTTTGTTGAAGTTAAAATTTACTTTATAAGTCACTTTGAGCCCCAATCTGTTACAGAAGTGAGATCAGATTCAAGATTGGCTGCCTGTTCTAAGCGGTCAAAAAGAGAAGATTTTTTTTCAAGATAGGGGCATAAAGTTGAGTCATCAACAAAAAGAACTACTTTAGATGTAAGATTGTCAGAAATATCATTAATTAAAATATCAGAAAAAAATAGGACCAGGAATAGAACCATGAGGTACCCCAGAAGTTACTTGAAATGAAGAAGAGTGTTGGCCTTCAAGGATGACTTTAATAAAGCGGTTAGAAAGAAACAATTTGATAATATCAAAACTTTCCTAGATACACCGTATGAAACAAGCTTATGGAGAAGACCAGTATGCCAACTTTGTTAAAAGCTTTAGATATTTCGAGAGCAATAGCCCTAGCCTTACCACCTCTACATAATGCATAACAAAATCTTTCAGTCACAGCAGTTAGCAAGTCAGTCATAGAGCAAGAGGTTTTTTGACTTAAGGTGGGGTATGTGAAATTTGTTGATTAAAGACTCAAAGACCTGCTAATAACAAAAAGAAGATTGATCGAGTCATAATTGGAGGAGTTAGAATGTTCACCAGAGGTTTTGAAAATTGGAACAACAGATGCCATTTTCCAGCAAGCAGGAAAATAAGATTCAGTCAAGCACTTATTAAATACCCTTTCAATTGGTTTGATATTTTATCTAGCTTGCATCAAAGAGCTAATTTTATTTAATCTTTTTATAAACCATTTCTATTTATTGATTATTGTGATGTAAATAAATATTCCTTTTTTTTTTAATGATGAAAATCACTATTCTTGTAATTACGGTTTAAAAAGATTGTTAATTTTTTTGAAAGGTAGAAGAAAAAAAAATAAAAATAAAGTTAAATTTTTTTTTCTATCTAAATTAAATTGTCTAAATGTAAAAACTGTCCAAAGTAACCACGTTTTACAGAAAAGCATGAGATCGGAAAAAATGAGAAAGGAAAATCTTTTCAAAACTATTTAAAATAACTGTTTTTTATAAATTTCTTTAACTTTTTTTAAAGTTAAGAAATTAAAGAGTATAAAAATACTTTTAATATTAATAATAGTAGCTGGGACAACTGTTTTTAAAACAGTTGTGGAGTGCAATAACAGTAGATAATGCGCTGTATCAGCTTTTGACTAACTAGGTGTTTACTGCTATGTCATTGTTTTTAATTTTTGTTTTAATAAAAATTTTTTGCAAATCTCTGAATTGTCTAAATTATTTTTGAAAAGATTTATTGACTCAGCTTCTATTATATCATTTGGCAGATTATTCCACGTGTGGACAATACGATTTACGAAAAAATTGTATCTATGAGCATTTTTGCAGAATAGCTTTTTCAATTTAAATTTGTGTTGTCTCAGACAAGGGCCTTCTTGTGACTTGGTGTAATTGTACTGGGAAACCCAATTGATTTTATCGTAGCCATATTGAATTTTATATTGCAGAATTAAATCGCCACGTATTCATCGCTCTTCTAGAGTTGTTAGTTGGATAACCTCTAATCGTCTTTCATATGGTAATTTCTTCAACTCCAGTGGTACTTAGTGGCTCTTCTTTGGACTTTTTCAATTTTATTGATGTCTTGTCTTAAGTAAGGACACCAAGCTTGAATATCAAATTCCAGGTGTGGGCAAACAAAAGTTGCATATAACTTTTTTACCATATTGTTATCAAAATATTTACATGTCTGTTTTATAATGTCTAGTATTATGTTTGCTTTACCAACAGCTGAGTTAACCTGAGTTTGCCATTTTAGATCTGATTGTATTACTATGCCTAGGTCTCTTTCATCTTCCGTACTAGATATGGTATGGTAGTGTCTGGTGTCAATATCATGCATTATATACACTCTGTTTGGGTTATTTTTGCCCATATGTATAACCTTACATTTTTCATAATTCAACTTTGTTAACCAAGTGGAGGACTATGCCATGATTTTGTCTATGTCTAATTGTAATTTCTCATTGTCACTTGCATTCTTTATGATGTTTATGATTTTACTATTGTCTGTATATAGTTTTATCTTGACCTGATCCAATAGATTGTTGATAAATATTAGGAACAATAACGGTCCTAAAACTGATCCTTGTGGCACACCACTGACAACTGGTAATCATTTTGATGTAAAATCTCCGAGAACAACTCTCTGTTCTCTATTGCTTAAAAACTCTTCAATCCAATTCAGAACATTGCCAACAATACCATATGATTTTAATTTGTTGATCAAATGTGATTGTGGCACTTTATCAAAGGCTTTGGCAAAATCCAGATACAGCATATCGATTGAATAACCAGTTCTAAAGCATTTGTCATGATATCTAAAGTTTCTAATAAGTTAGTTACACAGCTTTTATTTTTTATGAATTTGTGCTGATTTTCATTTAATAAACCATTTGTTATTAGATAATCAATAATTTCATCTTTAATCATTGATTCCAAAATTTTACATAGGAGCGATGTTTGTGAAATTGGTCGATAATTTGATGCATTGGTTTTATCACCCTTTTTAAACAATGGTGAGATATTTGCTGATTTTCATAAACCAGGTATCTTTTGTTCCATCAATGATTTTTTGTATATCAGAAGCAGAGGTTCACAAATAGTGGTATAGCATTTGTTCAAGACATGTGGACTAGCTCTATCTACACCAACCGATTTATTGATATCTAATTGTTTTAATTTTTTCTCAATTAGATCACGCGTGATTACATTATCTTTAGTTTCAATTTTTTTTTTTTAAAAAAAAAAAAAATAATTATACATTACTGGTGATGGTACCCATTAATTTCTGCACAAATGACTTTAAGTATGGTAATTAAGACGCATACATGTGAAACTAAAACGTTAGGAAATGCTGCATGGATAACTGACTTGTAGATAGTTGAATGGCCTTCATTTTTTGAGGCAGATATCCAAGTATTTACCATAAAGAGAGCAAAAATATGCCTGATCTACAATCTAGTTTAAAGATATGTTCAATGACTATTATCAGGGGCGAATGTAGCATTTTTTGATGTTTGAGCTAACTTTTTGACATGGAGCAAATCAAAAAAATTATATGCTTATACTCATTTCAAAGGATGCTTTGCAAAAAAAATGCAGTGATCGTAGCCTGGAACACATAAGCCCTAATATTTTTACGATACCTGCCCCAAATGTGAGAGCAAAATGTTGATCAAATTTTTTTTTTACTATTCTCAACTAAATTTATATTCATTGATAAATTTTAAAGTTCATAAAATAATCTCTTAGCGTTTAAAACTAATACCATATAAAGTTTACCCCTCCCCTATCCTTAATTTGAATGGGTTCCAAATTTTATAACGCTAAAATTTTTTAACGCTAAAGGGCTGATCATATAGAGAAAAATCATCCTACCTGACCGAGGTACTTGGACAGGCAGGATGAATTTCAGCTCGTGATCATTTGGCAAAAACTAGGGGTGTCCCGGATGACATTTTTTTATTATCCGACCGGATATCAAATACCGAGATATTTTGTTTGGAAGCTTTTCAAAATTAATGATAGCTATGGAAATCGCAGCTATCATTAGTTTATAGGATTTGAATTACATTATCCGACCGGATAATGCAGTTCAAATCCTAAAAAGTATAGTTTACTATGACAAAATATAAACGTGATAAACCTTCAAAATGGCGAGTTTTGTTTGGAAGCTTTTAAAAAGCAGATAAGCAGGGAATGTAGTAAATCTGGTCAGAAGTCATTTTGCACAACTCTACTGCATAATCACGTAAAAAAAATTTATTGTAAATTGTATGAAGAGGAAAAAAAGATTATTATTGAATCTTCTTCAGCTGCACAAGGAAGTTCAAAATGTATTGAAATAATGTTTTCTTTAATCACTCGATTATAGAAAAAAATAATTACGTATTAAATTATTGGAAACATAAAGAGAAGTTTCCACTGCTAAAAGAGTCAGCACTTAAGTTACTAGCACCACCTGCAAACTTCTGCATTTTCGGAAGATTGTTTTCATTTTGAGAAAAAGCGATCAAGGCTAGAAATGCTAATTTTTTCACGTTGAGGTAAAAGAAATAAAAATGAGCAATAAACTGATGTATCTATTGTGCATATATAATTTTAGTAGTATTTTAATGATAATAATAATAATAATAATAATAAATTTGAATAGAAACCATTAACATTAGATTATTTGAAAATATAACATTTACAGATTTCTTTCAATTTTCAAATGACATTAACATGAAATATCCGGTGTAGAGAAAATCATTGAAAATCACCTCAAAAGAGATCTAATTCTCTTCTACGTCTATTTAAATGTTAAATTTTAGCGTAACATAATTTAGGAACAGCCCCTTAATAAAATATATGATAAAAATATGACTATGTTAAAAAAGATTTTTTTTTTTTTAAAAATAGTTTGAGTTCCTTGAACTTGAACTATTTTTAAAAAAACACGATTTTTTAACTAAACGTTTGATAGGATGTTAAAACTAGATTAGCATCCAGATTAACATCCTATCGAGCATTTAGGAAAACTCACCGATAGACATTCTGGGCAAAAAACCTTTAAATAAGTAAAAACTTTTCTATACTACGCATAACAGACTTTGGCGTCAATATACTTTAAGTTTTTTCTTTATGTGGAATTTTATTAAAGTAGTTGAACTTCTAAGCTACAGCAGAAAAGTTGTTTTAAAGGAATTTAGCTTTTAACTTATTCAGGATAAATAGTAATTCATGATCAGTATCTAATTTTTTTTTTTAAAGCAAACTATTCTGCGTGGTACACTGTTTGATTCTATGAGTCCCGGTTCATTGGTTGCAAGTAGAGATAGGATTCTACAAGTCGTGGTAAGATTTGAATATCAAACTATTTTATTGTATGTACAACTTTATATTTATATTGCTTCCGTTACATTTAGGGAGCTATAACTTCGCGTCTGGAAGATTTTGATTCTAAAACCAATGCAGAGAATTCTAAACCTGGTAATGGTTATAAATAATTATTTATAAACATTACGTCTCTTAATTATTAAAAGACTATAATTTAGTAATGATATTTATATCTTTGTTAATTTTCATTTTTTATAAGCAAAATTACCTCCTCATGACGATCATTTTAGGGTTTTTATAAAGTTCTGAAAGTTAGAATGATTTAAAAAAAAATAATTCTTTGTCAAAAACATTGTTATTAATATTAAGTCCCAAAATAGCTGAGCATAAACATTGTTATTAATATACAGTCCCAAAATAGCTGAGCAAAAACTTTTTTTATTAAAATGCTTTTATTCTTATTCTGAAAATTCTTTTATTAACGCATGATTTTGTTACTACTAAGATTTATTATATTAACATAAAGTTTGGGTTAATATGGCAATGAAGTCATCTGTTAAAAGTATTAGATGTAAACTGGGATAAACAGGAAATAAAGTTATTTAACAAAAATTTCAATGATGTTGACCTTGATATTGGTATTTTAAAGTCGGAAAAAAAGTATGCAACGCAATTTTCTTTACTTTGAAGCCATGTTTTTATAAAAACATTTATAAAAAGATCCGATCATTTTCGAAAATCATAGTTTCGATTTTCATAATTATCTGGAAGCTTCTCATTGTCAAACTTGCAGCATTCTGATTGGTTAAACGGTCTTTTCCACGACACAACGAATAAAAATTTAAACAATAGCTAATTAATTAACTAACTAATTAATCATTAACTAATCAACTTAAATCTAAAATTAAAAATTTTGTGTCCAAACACGATGATCGCTTTCGTCAGTTTAGACTTGAAAAATTTCTTAATAGTATAAAAGATGACGAATTTTTCAAAGTTCCTTAGTTTTGTCAAAGTTGTCAGCCACGAAACAATTTTATGTTTGTATTATTGTAATGGTTTATTACCTGCATAAGTTTTCAGTTTGCAAGTAGAAAAATTTTAAGAAAAAAAATGCAAAGTTCATTCGGTTCTCAAAACTCAGCGGCTTGTTATCTGGTCACGTGATCGGAGCAAGACGTCTTACGCGTTTTTTTGTCTTCCACTTAATTAAATTTTAGAAACTACTTTACTTAAAGGTTTGCAAAGCATAAACAATTAACAACTAAAGAAAGCCATATACTCAAAAACTTTGTTAATTGTATTTTAGCGGGACATAAATTTTCTGGATGTTTTGATCAAACTTTTTTTTTTATTTTCTTATCACAAACTATGCTGATTTATCAAGACACTCTTTTTTCACAAGATTACTAGAAGATCGTTCAGTGAATTATACTATAACATTTATTCCTACCGATGCTTCTCGTGCTTCTTTTATAATCTGTTTTTTATAATCCGGATGGCTAATTTTAAGTCTATCTAGTGTAAGAATATTTCTTTAATCTGGCATTTTACGGCTTGTATACTTTTAAATGAATATTCCCGTAATGCAACCAATATTGCTAAGCATCCTCCGATAAATTTTTAAAAGTTTTATTTGAATCACTTTCTTGATGCAGCATAGATCTCATATACAGTGGGTGCAAAAAGTATCCGACACAAAGGAAAAACTTTATTTAATTAAAGACCATTCAACAAAATAACATAAACAAACACTATTCTAATGTAATTTTACATGGGAAATACAAATATCATATCAAAGCAACAATAACATTAAATGTTGACTTGATAATTGCAATTTTGTAAAAGTTAAGGTTCAAAAAGTATCTAACACATTGTAAAAAATTTACTCAATACTTCGTCATGTGACCTTTAGCAGCCAAAACTGCCTCTAAACGATTGGAATACTTGTTTACAAGATTAGCACATATGCTAACAAGAATTTTAGCCCACTCTTCCTTGCATATTTCTTTCAATTGGATAAGATTTCTTGGATCTATCTCCTGTACCCTCAATTTCAATTCCCGCCACAGATTTTCAATTGGATTGAGGTCAGGTGATTGGTTTGGTCATTCCAATAAGTCAATTTCCCTCTCCTGAAACCATGCACGAGTTGCCCTAGCCGTGTGCTTTGGGTCATTGTCTTGTTGGAATATCCAACCTCAAGGAAGGTTCAATTTTTCGGC
Organism: Hydra vulgaris; assembly: GCF_038396675.1. Classification (NCBI taxonomy): domain Eukaryota; kingdom Metazoa; phylum Cnidaria; class Hydrozoa; order Anthoathecata; family Hydridae; genus Hydra; species Hydra vulgaris. The sequence continues at coordinate 46,285,936 of NC_088934.1, read as the reverse complement.
TGACTTCACGAGACATATCTCAAGAATGCCCCGAAACATTTCGGTGCTCACCCTTCCTTCTATGATTTCCAATTCCCCAGGGCCTGCAGAAGAGAAACAACTCCAAAAGATTATGCTGCCACCTACAAACTTCACTGTTGGGATGGTATTCTTCGGGTGAAACGCAAAGTTCTTCTGTCTCCAAACACGATTGACACAGTTCTGACCAAACAACTCTATTTTAGTCTCATATGACCATAATATTTTATCCCAAAAGCTTGAAGGTTTACTCAAGTGCTCTTCAGCAAAGTTCCGGCGTTTCTTAACGTGAATTTCCCCCAAGAGAGGGGTTTTTCTTGGTGACCGAGAGTGGAATCCTCTCTTTTGAAGAACTGTCCTAATGTCGAGGATTATTCTGTACTTTTCGAACTAAATTCCTAGCTGTACGGTCAGATATTTTTGTAGGACGCCCAGAATTTCCACCTCCGAACAGTATCGCCAACTGTTGAAATTGGGATATTTAACACAGATGAAATTTTTCTATATCCCAAACCATCTCTGTGCAGCTAAATAATTGATATTTTCTAGTTGATTCAGACAATTCTGCAGTTTTAGGCATTGTTGAAGAGCGTAAAATTTAGGCCACCTTTCAATGAAGATGTCAGGTAATGAATGACTGCAGTTAGAAAGATTCTATGACGTTCTTTTGCATTCTAGAATGTTCCAACGTTTTCTGGTTCTAGAATATTCCCTCGAACATAACGGATGACAAATTATTGGCGAATCAAGTTCTTTTTTTACGATGTGTTGGATACTTTTTGAACCTTAACTTTTACGAAATTGCAATTATCAAGTCAATATTTAATGTTATTGTTGCTTTGATATGATATTTGTATTTCCCATGTAAAATTACATTAGAATAGTGTTTGTTTATGTTATTTTGTTGAATGGTCTTTAATTAAATAAAGTTTTTCCTTTGTGTCGGATACTTTTTGCACCCACTGTAAGTTATTTAATGTAGTGAGGTCAGTCAGTAAGGTCAGGTTATCCTACAACCATATCCTGTTACTGGTAACATGTAACCCAGTACAACCTGTTTCATTTCTTGCTGCCTTGTGGGATACGGTTTTATAGCCAAAGACTAGAAGAAGCCAACTCCGACCTAAAACTCCCCCAGTCTTGTGGTTTTTAGTAGAGTAAAGACTAGAGATAGTGTCTCCACAAAAATACTCATCTTAGGGAGATGTTGATCGTATCCGGCTACTGTCTTGTAGAAGGCCTCCTAGGCAAAGACTTGATGGGTAAACAGATTCTATCTGTTGACCAGCCTCGCACCACTTCATCGTCTATTAGGCTGGTGCAGATGTATTTATAATAGATTGTTTCCAGTTTAAGATGTTGAATGCTGGATTTTCTTGACTCAATCCACGGGTTTTGCTTGTGTCTCTGTTTTTATGACTTTGCAGCTCATTCAATTATCTCCTAATGAGGGTACAGCTCTAAAACTCAGTTTTATGGATCTGAGACCGGCTGGTAGTCAGGTTTTCCGTCAACAGATTCGGAGCTCTTTGTTGCAGCTTAGGGTTTAATAATTGTATTAAGCCAAATGGTTGGACTATTAAATAGTGTACTAAGCACTATCTGTACTTTGAGTTAAGTTCTTGAACAAATTTAAAAATGACTGAAGTACCGAAAACTATAAAACACAAAAAACCATCATCATCACCATATCGTCATATTCGCAATCTTTGAAGAAAATTGTGCTGCTGCAATTTCCAATCGATACCATTACTTCCATATCTATCAGCAAAACAATTCTCTAGAAAACAGACGTCTGTTTGCTATTGCTAGAAACCATTGTAAAATGGTTTTGTCTAACGCCAAAGCCCCATATTCTAAGGTCACGAAATCTCGTACTTTCTCTCAAAAATTAAGCTCCAAAGACTTCAGGACAATCTTTAACAGTGTCTATAATAAGGGAAAATTTGTTATTCCACCTCTCTTGCATGGTTCGTATTTTGTTAACTTACCTAAAAACAAAGCTGAATTGTTTGCCAAGAACTTCTCATCAATATCATCTCTTGATTCCACTAATTGCGTTTTACCTGATATAGTCAACAATAGGTTGATCCATTGCCTGAACTTCATTTTACTCTATTTTCTTTATCTTAAGTGATTTCTTGCTTAGACTCTTCTACAGCTTGTGGTCCGGACAACATATCTGTTATAGTCTTGCAGAAGTGTTCTCCGAGTCAGACGTTAGACACTTAAAAGTTAGACGGGTAGTTAGACGAGTTAGTCGTTAGTTAGACTAGTAGTTATACGAGTCAGATTACTCTGGAAAGCAATCTGACTCGTATAAATACCGTCCCATTAGTCTTCCTATCATAAGCAAGGTTTTTGAGTCTTAAATTAACAAACACCTAACTTCTCCACATATATTTAATGCACAATAAATCCTAACGGTAATAACCGATAGGATTTATTGTGCATTAAATGTATGTGGAGAGGTTAGGACTATCGCTCTCAACATTTCGAAAGTCTTTAATAAAGTTTGGCTTACTGGTCTTCTCCATAAGCTCTCCTCCTACGGTGTATCAGGTAATATTTTTAAGATTATTGAATCCTTCCTTAGCAACCGTAGTATAAAAGTTGTCCTCGATGGACAGCTCTCTATTTTATTTCCTGTAACTTCAGAGGTTCCTCAACTTTTTATTCTTGGTCCTATACTTTTTTTAATGTAAATTAATGATCTCCTAGAAGTTCTCATATCTAAGGTTGCATTTTTCGCTGATGATACTACCATTTATTCTTGGCTTGATAAGAAGCTAACACTCTCTTATTGCATGGAGGGGACATTTTAGCTTAAAAAGTATTTCGTTTCTGCTACAGTATGGGACTCTCAGTGGCTGGTGAACTTTAGTTCAAATTAAACCTAATTTTCAGCTAATCTTTATCGCAACAACCTAGATCTTTCTATTTCTATGAACGGTTTTATATTTGATGAGCCATTTATCCTTCATCTTCTAGGATTAACTCTTACTTCTAATTTTCTTGGAAATCTTATATCAAATCCATTGCAGATTTAGAATCTGCTTAGGTTGCATCTCTTTATCGTGCCTGACATGTTCTTACTCCGAATTCTATTCTTTATCTCTATAAATGTCAAATCCATCCTTGTATGGAATACTCTTGCTATATCTGGAGCGATCTTCCAATGATGCCCTATCTATTTAGGACGAGGTGCAAAAATACCTTGCAAACATAGTTGGACCTGTTCTTGCAGTAAACATGTAATTACATCCATTATTACATCATTGTAATGTTGCTTTTCTTTCTCTTTTCTATTAATATTACAATGGGTACTGCTCTAAAAAGCTAGCGTCTCAAGTGCCATCTACTAAAATTTATTCTTGTGTTACTCGTCATTCAATTAAGTCTCATCCATTTACTGTGACTGTTCCTAAGTGCTTCAAAAATTCTTAATTAGCGAGTTTTTTTCCTCGCACATCATTTTGGAATTCTCTCTCTTCATCTTGTTATCCTGATTCATATAATTTACAATCTTTTAAGTCGTCTGTTAATCGTTAATCTTGCTAATCTTTTAAGCCGCTTCTTAATGTTAATCTTGCTTTAAAAACCTCATCTTTTCTGTTCCAGTCACTTTCAAATCTAATAGTGACTCCTTGCAGCTTTGTTGAAAAAGAAGATGTTTTAAAAAAGATTTAATGAGATTGCTGGACTTGGCAACTTTTCCCAACAACTAAGCTAAGTTTAAGTGAGGCAAACTGGACAAATAATGTCTTTGGTTAACATTTTTTATAAGAGATAAAACACCCTTGTATTCACCTGATATTGAAGCAGCTTCATCATAAGACTGGCTTCTGCATTTTTTAATATCTAAACCAAATTCTTTTTAAGTTTCAAGAATATTGGTAGCTAGGTTAAACCACTTATTTCTGTTTTGCATTCAAAAAAGCGTAAAAAAACTTCCTTAATATTACTTTTCAAGTCAACATAACGTATGACAATAGAAAGTTGTTCTATTATTGCACAGAAGTTGAAGAAGTACTTACATTTTTTATTATCATTTAATAAAATTACTTCAATTGCATTTCCACAACAGTCAATTAACACGTTTAGAATGGTGTTTGAAATATACGTGGAAGTTTTGCGGCAGAGAGAAGATGCTCCTTTAGAATTGAATCACCTGCATTAAATCTAAGGTTTAAAAGCTCAATAAAATTACCCAGACTTTTAATTTTTGAAGATTCTCCGATTTCTCCATGATATTTTTTATCCCCTCTATGACCTCGTAGAGGCATACTATTTCGACCCAAAATAGTCTTAAATATCTAGAAAAATTTTATTAGGAAAAGTGTTATTTTTAGCTCTAGATAGAGCATATTATAACAATGCATGGACTTGTTGTGCAATCCGTCAACATTATTCTCGTGATTGTTGAAAATTTTTACAGCATTACGCCAGACATTGAACAATTCTTTAAACAATTAACATAACGCATGTTTGTTTGGTAAACTTGTACCAAATAGTGTAAATGGAAGAAATATGCACCTTTTTAGATTAACAAAGCTAAGAAAAATCATCTAACCATTTTAGCAAAAAATGTCTTTTTCTGCTTTTACCTGTTAAAGCAAATCGGAAGCATTTATCTGGAACCCAACCATTACTAATTAGAGATAACAGTTCATTATCATTTGCAACTGATTTTAATTTTTCTCCATATAGATGGTATGATGAAACATCATACTTAGAATAAGATGCTTACTGGTTTGTATTTAATAAACTAACGTCAACAACGTTTGTTTTCCATTAGTGGAACATTAGATTTAAGTATGTTTTTATAACTGTTGTTATCGTCTTTTGAGATAATTAATTCAGTTTTAACTGTTCTATTACAAATACCAGACTTATCTATATCTGAAGTGTTCTTAGAAACAGTAGGAAAGAATAATTTTGACTGAATTGGTTTTTTTATTTTGCTATCTGTAGGTGGAAAATTAGACTTAAAACATTTATTTTTTTGATACTAAGTAAACTTGCATTGCTCATAACAACAGCTCGTTTTTTGTCGTTTTTTTTGGAAGATCTTTAAATAGTGTTACAAAATGATTTGACTTAAAACAAAAAACACCTTTGTTTTTTTTATCTAAATTGCACAACAAAAAGTTTATTGGACAATATTAATTTTTGGATACGAGGCATTATAAGGGTATTTAAAAAAATTACTTGATAATGACACTTTTTAAAACCAATTTCAGGATAGATAGATTCAATAGGTTGCTTTATAACACTAGATAATGCTGTTAAGCAAATGAAAGATGAAAATGTATTGAAAAAGTTCCATATTATCATTGTGATTGGTGATTAAAACAACATTTAGATATATGGTGATTGAACAACTTCAAAAATAGTCATACCTTGTGTAAAAATTTATGTTTTCAAATAACTCAATTGATGTCGGTAATCTTAGAATTATTGAAGTTACTGTCATTTAAATTACTGTCATTTAAAATCATTTAAGTTCAAAGATACTGAGCTGTAAAGACAATTTTCATCTTCAGTAGACCAGAGAAAAATAGTAAAATATATTGAAATGTAATAATAATAACAAAAAAAGTGGTATAATTATAGTATTTTTTTAATTTTTTTTTTTTACCAATATTACATTTTAGTATATACCATAATTTCTTATTAAAAAACTAAATCACTTTTATAGGTTACTCGTACTTTTAATAAATCAATTTCAAACACATTATCAAGAATATAAATTTGCTGTAAAATATGTTAATAATTAGTTAAACAGCAATAAAGTTAAAACCTAATATAGATATAAATCTAGGTCCATTTTGTGATATTATTTTAGTTAAATAAAATTCTCATAAAGGTAAACACAAAACTTAAAAATACCTTAATGCTGTATAAACAAGGTTTCA